>NC_081563.1:9950440-10014758 GCF_022355385.1 Mustela nigripes
GATGATGCGAGTCTAACTGCAAGTTGTGATTGGTCTAGATGATGCGAGTCTAACTGCAAGTTGTGATTGGTCTAGATGATGCGAGTCTAACTGCAAGTTGTGATTGGTCTCGATGATGCGAGTCTAACTGCAAGTTGTGATTGGTCTCGATGATGCGAGTCTAACTGTAAGTTGTGATTGGTCTCGATGATGCGAGTCTAACTGGAAGTTGTGATTGGTCTAGATGATGCGAGTCTAACTGGAAGTTGTAATTGTTGAAACCAGAAAATAAGCATGTGAACTTTTATTCTACTTCTTTTCTCAACATTTTGAATTTTCAATTTAAAGAAGTTTTTCAAGTTTACTGCAATGTCACATTCGAAATTTTCAGCATTGGGATGTGTAATAACACCTAGATTTGGAGAAGTGGGCTCATTTAAAATGATCACATACTCTCAAACCAATTTCTTTTCCAGCTCAGATTTAATTTTGCTCTATAAAGCACTTACTCCCCCCCCATTTCCAGTAGGCTTATCAATTTCCTTAATGAAGAAAATGGAAATAAAATGAGAATTGAATAATTTTCTCTGATTTCATCATCTTTTGCTAGATTCCCCTTGACTCTCTGTGATTCCAAACCTCTGAACAAGCAGTGCTCTGTGAATGATATTCAAGACAGTCAGCAGCTTTCAAACTTCTGATCAACATCCATGGTTAGAAATGCACAGCACGGTACAACTCAATTACACACACACACACACAAGCGCGTGTGTGTTTGTATGTGTGTATACACAATTGCAACTCAGGGTTAGACTTGCTTCATCTAGACAGTCCTTCTGAACCTTACCCTCCCTTCCATATACATACATATGAGAAAAAATATATCCTGCTTTTCTATTCTTCCTGTTCACCTATATTATATTCCATTTTCTTCTTAATTCTGGTCATTATACATTAAATAAATTTCATAAACACAGTGGCCCATAGTTCAAATAAATGTCTTAATATTCTTTCAGATGGAAAAATAGCAATCTATTCTCCTCTTAAAGAATCTAGTAGAGTTTTCCTGAAAGTTCTCTAAACAACTGTGTTTAGTTAACAAAATGATCAAATAATTCATTAAATCAAACCAACCTCTCTAGTGCTTTATTTTACTCACATTTCTTTTTCCATTAACATTGATATTTACATTCACCTCCTGTTGTTCAGTGTTCCATTGGGTCTTTGGTCTACTTTATTTCCATATATGGCATAACAAGCGAGAAGTGACTCAAAGACTAATAGAGACATCTACATTATTTATAAAATCGAATACAACCTCCTCTGATTTTAATAAAACACTAACCAACAATTATCAAGTGATTTGCATAAAGAGATCACCAGCATTTGTACTAAAATCCAGAACTTAGCATTCTCAGCCCAAGTCTACTATACTAAGCTTCAATGGATAAATTTCTGATGGTGTAAACAACTGTCATTCACTTTCCTAAGAAGGGGTTATTATTGATGTAGACACTTCAATTACTATTTCCTCTCCAGACTAACACTAGCTAAACTGAAACCAATTGATAAGAAAATTGTGTCCCTCAACAAAAGGTAAAGAAAAATGAAACAATGTATTATTGATCTTAGAAAACTGTTTTCATAAATGCTCCACACTTAGCTCTCTTTAAATGCTAATTGTACCATTTTCTAACTCACTTCTCCCATTTCCACATTATTTTTGCAGTGTTTGTTTTGGTTATAACTGCCTACAATTTCAACAAAATTGGATTGAATTTACTGATGCCTTACTGTTCATAAGGCACCTGCTATGGGTTATATTGTGTTCTACCAAAAAAAAAAAAAAAAAATGTGAAGTCCTAACACCTACTACCTCAGAAGGTAACCTTATTTAGAAGGAGGGTCTCTATAGAGTTTGTCATGCTAAGATTAGGTTATTAGAATGAGCCCTAATCCAAAATGACTGGCATCCTTACAAACAGGAAAAATTCGGAGACAGACAAACACAGGGAGAGAACACCATGTCATGATGAAGGCAGAAATCTCAGTGATATTTATCCAAGCCAGAGATGCCAGCAAACCACAGCAGCTAGGAGAGAGGTGTGGAACAGGTTCTCCTCCACAACGTCAGGAGGAACCAACCCCAACATCCAAATCTCGGGCTTCTGGATTCCAGGACTGAGATTATACACTTCTACTGGTGAAGCCTGCCAGTTTATGATACTGTTACAGCCAATCAAACAAACTGATACAGTACCTCTCCTGGAAAACTGAGGTATTCCTGAATATATTAATTCTCTCTCACAGTTAGCCCATGACCTTCAAAGTTAACACATGACCTTCATAGCTCATGGATGAGGTATGCAGAACAGTAATGAGTATTCAGGACAGCCCGGGGGACCTTGGTCCCTCCCATGCCTTCTTTCCAGCTCTGATGCCTGATGCCCTGTTTCACACCCCCAGAGCTCCATTCCCTGGTCTCCTGAACAAACTTTACCATTGAAAGTCTTACAATCACATGTAGATAGTTAAAACTCATTGTCCTTTCATAAGCCAAGTACATTGGTGCTTCTTTTGCTCTCATCCTCAATACTGATTGTGACATTTTCAAAAGAAATCCAAAATAAAAACCTAAGCCCCTAAAAGTCACCTAGCTGTTTTCTGAAAGTTGCCTTGATGGAGAGAGTCCATCAGTCTACACAATATAACCCACAACACTGTTGCCATGGGCATTCAGTTACTTCTTTACCTATGTCTCTGTCCATTAGATTGCCCACTCTGCCCTATTTGTCTTGTATCCTCATGCCCAGTCCATTACAACATTCAGGAAATATTTCCTGATTTAATTAACTCCCACATGCAGGAACATTATGATTCAAGGAACACCTACACATTGATGCTAGTTCTATTCTGTGAACACACAGATGAGGTCTAACCTGTGTCCAACACGAGGGACTTTGCAATATGTAATAACAATGAAATCACGGTCAGTGTGTCTTTTCACCTTTAAGGAAGTATCCTACGATCTACCAATTAGCCCAGGCATGTAAAGTCTTCATGAAAAGTTTCTTATAAGATCACTTCCAGATTCCTCATCATCACTTTTATTTCTACCCTGGGTAGGAGCATGCCTTTTCCTTTTTCCTATACTCTGTACCCCTGTAAATGCAATTTCATGTGTGGAGATATCCAACTCAGCTTTATTTCATGCATTTCTCCTATATGTGGGCTGGACATATTTCTGCACAATTTCTGCATGCAAACATTACAAAGGAGATAGTCTTTCAGCATCTCGTTAACAGTGTTTCTGTAGGATGGCAGCTGTCTACTTCCCACCTTCACTGGATAAAACTTTAACCAGTTTTGTAGCTGTAGTCTCCCACTCAAGAGGTACCTATTGAGGAACTGGTCAAATTCCTTTTCCTTGCCCGTAGGAAGATTCACCATGCTTACAGCATCCCTCTGTTTTATGAGCGAGAAGTGGTGTTGGGAGGGGAGAGAAAGATGAAAAACTGTGTAGGTGAACTTACACTTTTATCCCTTTTGCAGTGACTGTTTCATCAGATCCTTCCCTAACACTCATTTTTTCTACTCTTCAAACCTCTAATCCCTTGAATCCATATGGGTTATTTCTTTAGTTCTACATGATGTTTCCCACAAGGCCCTTAACAGTCTCTGTCACTGAGAAAGAATATTGATCCTGGAAAGGACACTAATTTAAGTGTCAGTAGCCAGTTGCATAGAAATGGGATCACATCACATTCACTTGTTTAATCTCTTTATTCAGGCAAGTTGGCTCCCCCTTCCTTAAAAAAGAGGGATTGTATCTGCCTATTATTGGAGAAGGGACATGTGAAATCACCTGTGTGGATACATCTCTCTATCAGAATCTGCTCTCCTCCTATCACTGAGATATAAAGAGTTTTTGAGAACCAGTATTGAATATGAAAGTTGAAGAGTTCATAAAAATTGCTAGCTATCTCTAACCGAATTCTACCTGTATGGAGATGTCATCATAGTAATAAGATTTGTCAAAGATCATTCTACCTAATGTATCCATCCATTCATTCTAGCAGCTACAAGAACATATCCAGCACCATGCCGTGAGATACAAAGATTAGCCAGACACTGATTACATTCTCAGAAAGGCCTAGGCAGTAACAGAAGATGAGACAAGACATTTAAATAAGATGATACAATGTAGACCCCAAATGTGTTTGGAGACATAGTCACATGCAAGTGCCAAAGTTAGCTCTGAAAGCAGAATAATATTGGAATAATTAATAATGCAGGAAACCATTCAGGAGTGAGAACAGAATGAATAAATTCTGCTGGGCAAGAAATCAAAGTACCCATAGGAATATATAGTGCATTCCAATTAGCGAAAGAACCACACAATGTTGCAGAATTGGGATACGGTGTTGCCACGCATCAAATCAGGTCAGCACGCCAGCATGAGGAGGGCCATATTTGCATGGGAGATGAGGTTCCAATGAGGGCTTGTGACTCATGAGATGGCAGGACAGAAACAAGATAAATTACTTGTGCTCATTCTTGTAACTCCTAATAAGCAACAGCAGGCAAAACCCCAAGCTCTTTAAAAATTACATTCATTGAAAGCAAATTGGAATTGTTTGTGGGTACCTGAGCAATGCCCCTGATGGCCCCATATATATATATATGGGGGGGCATATATATATGTATTTAAACTGTAATCCCAGGGCTGCCTGGGAGTCTCAGTTGGTTAAGTGTCTGATCATGATCAGACAGACTCATGGTATGGTCCCAGGTCATGATCCCAGGGTCCTAGGATGAAGCCCCATATCTTGTTACCTGCTCATCAAGGAGATTCTTCTCCCTCTCCCATCCCTCCCATTTGTTCTTTCTCTTTCCGTCAAGTAAATACATAAAATCTTTAAAAATTAAATAAAACTGTGATACCCAGGAGAAAATAGAATTCTTACTGGGAAAAGATTAAGTTTTGGGGCTGGGATAAGACAAGGTTTCAAGTTTTTCCAGGTTGTTCCTTTAATATGTGTCATGTTATAGATAATATAACATGTAATACACAGTAGGGACACAAAAGGTGTCAGAAGTATTCAGAAATCCAAAGTAGCTGACTGGTGTATGATGCATGACTTGCAGAAAATCTTGGAAGAAATCAGCAAATTTTTCTCCTCATCCCCTTTCCAGAGATGCTTTGAAGGGGAAAGAAATGGTCTATAGAGTAATTGTTTCAGATCTTGTTAGGGAGAAGAGCAGTAGTATAGATGAGTTCTGATGACACTTTGCTCCAAACAACCTCTCTGAAGTATTAACTACGTGTACTTATACACAGGATATATGGCAAACTTGAAAAGCAAAAACCCTCCCCACCCTTTAGCTTTCCCACCTTTCTCCCTCAGTGAATTAGTACCCTTTCAGGAGCAGCAAGACACAAAATTGAGGAGATGTGACAGGATTGACAGAAGACACAGTCTCTCACTCCCACTTAAGAGAGACAAACAGCTTTCTAGAGGCAGAGAGGACATCTCTAGGCAACCAGCCCAGTCCTTCTAAACTGGGCTTCTATGTTTTATGGGTCTACCAGTTTTCTTTCTAACAAAGTAAATCCCTCTTTATCCTCATAGTTTCTTTGAGAGTAAAGGCATTTTATATCAACCAAGTCCCCTTTCTATAAGACAGAAAGATTTACCTTATAGCGAAGGAATTTAGAGCTGCTTACTTCCACAAGCATGGGCTTAATTTTATATTAATATAAAATATTCTTTATGTTATAAAGAATCCCTAAATTACATAAACTTCAAATCTTAACACCCCTGAATATACAATATATTAGTGTGATCAAACCAATTCTCTCTTTCAATCCCTCTGGCTCCCTGCTCCCCATGTATGACGTCCCAGTGACTATCATCTTCCTCCTCATTTGTCACCCTTCCATTCACCATCATCCTGTGTCATTCCTTGACCATGCCGTGTCACACTCTGGGGATCTTACACCAGCTGTTTTCTCTAGCTGGAATGCTATATACCCTGAAGTACCTGTCCACATTCACTAACAATGACACTTCTGCAGAGCTCTCCTGGGGTCTGTAGAGAGAAGCAGACCAGTAGGATAAAAACAAGAGAATTAGGTTGTGGAGCTGATGAATGGGAATTTACAAAGTAAATTCTCTGAAGTATTTCCAGTGCATTTAGTTCATTGACTAGTCTAGCATGTTCTACATTGCCTTGTAATTACCTTGTGTCCCCCCCCTACCCACACCCACATGCACGCCAGGAGCAGGAGCACACTTTAATTATTTATTTATCCTGAGAGCCTGGTAGAGTGCTTCACACCAGATGGTGTTCAGTAAGGAACTGGTGGAATGACGGGTTCCGGGACCCCTCCTAAAACCTCCACTCTGCTTCATTCTGTCCGAACACACTGCAATTAGACAAGAGAGGAAATCACTTCTTGATCCTGCTCTCCACCCACAAGCAAATTTTCATTTTCTCACAGATACCAACATTATCAACCCTCCTGTTTTTATCCTCCATCTATTGGAGTTACAAAAACTTATAATAATTCTGCAACATCATCTCTTCTTCCACAAGCTAAGGACATATGCAAATTTGAATTTAATACGTAAATGTTTTGGATGAAAGTTTTCTAAATCATAAAGGCTGAATTCATTACTTTGGCTTATATCCACTCTGAAAGAAACTGGGCAGTTTCACTGACTTTTCAATGGCAACCTCCATCCATATATCTGGGTAAGTAACACTCCACCCTATATGTGGGTGTGGGCAATTTCCCCCACTGACCAATTCATTCATTCTTTCCTCCAGCAAGCATTTATTAAATATCTACTAAGTGCCAGGCACTGCACTGTAGTTGGGAATAGAGGTTAACTAGACACGATCCTTACCTAGTCAAGGGATCTAGATTCAGAGTGGGGAGAAAGGTTTCTCTATAAATAGTTATAGTCCCATTTAAGAAATGCTGTAATAGTAATACTTGGGGGTGGAGGAAGTTGACAGGCTTGGAGAGGAAACTTGTATTGGGTTTTGAAAGCTGAATACCATTTGAAATATTTAAGATAGATTCCATAATGGGTTTAGACATTATCCAGAAAGCATGGATATCCATTGCAGACTTTTTGTTATTGTTGTTGTTTGTTTTCTTATTATGTTATGTTAATTACCATGCAGTACATGTTTGGTTTTTGATAGAGTGTTCCATGATTCATTGTTTGCATGTAACACCCAGTGCTCCATGCAATATGTGCCCTCATTAATACCCATCACTGGGCTAACTCAGCCCCACCACCCCCTAAAGCCCTCAGTTTGATTCCCGGATCCCATAGTCTCTCATGGTGTGTCTTCCCCTCTGACTTCACCCCTTCATTTTCCCTTTCCCTTTCCTAATATCTTCCATGCTATTCCTTATGTTCTACAAATAAGTGAAACTATGTGATAATTTTCTTTCTCTCATTGACTTATTTCACTTAGCATAATCTCCTCCAGTTCCATCCATGTTGATGCAAATATTGGGTATTCATCCTTTCTGATGACTGAGTAATACTCCATTGTATGTATGGAACCCTTCTTCTTTATCCATTCATCTGTTGAAGGGCATCTCAGTTCCTTCCACAGTTTGGTTACTGTGGACATTGATGCTATGAACATTGAGGTGCATATGGCCCTTCTTTTCACTACATCTGTATCTTTGGGGTAAATACCCAATAGAACAATTGCTAAGTCATAGTTCTACTTTTAACTTTTTGAGGAACTTCTGTACTGTTTTCCAAAGTGGCTGTACCAATTTTCATTCCCACCAACAGTATAAGAAGGTTCCCATTTCTCCACAACCTCTCCAACATTTGTAATTTTTTGTTTTGTCAATTTTTGCCATTTTAACTGGTGTAACGTGGTATCTCAATGTGGTTTTGATTTGAATCTCCCTGATGGCTAATGATGTTGAACATTTTTTCTTGTGTTTGTTAGCCATTTGTATGTCTTCATTGCAGAAGTGTCTGTTCATGTCTTCTGCCCATTTTTTGACTTGTGTTTTAGGTGTTGAGTTTGAGAAGTTCTTTATAGATCTTGGATACCAGCACTTTATCTGTAGTGTCATTTGCAAATATCTTCTCTTATTCCATGGGTTGTTTCTTTGTTTTGTTGACTGTTTCCTTTGCTGTGCAGAAGCTTTTGATCATGATGAGTCCCAAAAGTTCGTTTTTCTTTTGCTTCCCTTGCCCTTGGAGATGTGTTTTGAAAGAAGTCACTGTGGCTGATGTCTAAAAGGTTACTGCCTATGTTCTCCTCTAGGATTTTGATGGATTCCTGTCTCACATTGAGGTCTTCCACCCATTTAGAGTTTACCTTTGTGTAAGAGAATGGTCAAGTTTCATCCTTCTGTATATAGCTGTCCAATTTTGCCACCACCATTTATTGAAGAGACTGTCTTTATTCCACTGGATATTTTTTCCTGTTTTGTTGAAGATTAGTTGACCATAGAGTTGAGGGTCCATATCTGGGCTCTCTATTCTGTTCCATTGATCTATATGTTGTTCTTGTGCCAGTACCATGCTGTCTTATCAACAACTATAGGCAAATAAATTAGGCAACCTGGAAGAAATGGATGCCTTCCTGAAAACCTATAAACTACCAAGACTGAAAAAGGAAGAAACTGACAATCCAAATAGATCAATAACCAGTAATGGGATTGAGACAGTGACCAAAAACTTGAGGCACCTGGGTGGCTTAATGGGTTAAAACCACTGCCTTTGGCTCAGTCATGATCGCAAGGTCCTGAGATTCAGTCCCACATTGGGCTCTCTGCTCAGTGGGAAGCCTGCTTCTCCCTCTCTCTATGCCTGCCTCTCTGCCTACTTGTGATCTCTATCTGTCAAATAAATAAATAAAATCTTCAAAAAAAAAAAAAAGAAAAAAAGAAAAACCTCCCCCAAAACAAGATTTCAGGGCCTGATGGATTCCTTGGGGAATTCTACCAAACATTCAAAGAAGAAATAATACCTATTGTCCTGAAGCTGTTCATAAAAAAATCTTTCAAACTCGTTCTATGAAGCTAGAATTACCTTGATACTCAAACCAGGCAAACACCCCATCAAAAAGGAGAGTTACAAACCAATATCCCTGATGAATATGGATACCAAAATTCTCAACAATATCATAGCTAATAGGATCCAACAGTACATTAAAAGGATTATCCATCACAACCAGGTGGGATTTATCCCTGGAATGCAAGGGTGGTTCAACATTCACAAATCAATCAATGTGATAGAACACATAAATAAAAGAAGAGACAAGAAAAGCATGGTCCTCTTAATTGATGCAGAAAAACCATCTGACAAAATACAGTATCCTTTCCTGATTAAAATTCTTCAAGGTGTAGGGATAGAGGGAACATTCCTTCAATTTCATAAAAACCATCTATGAAAAGCCCACAGCAAATATCATTCTCAATGATCCCTTAAGATCAAGAACATGACAAGGATTTCCCTCTCCTCACTATTGTTCAACATAGTACTGGAAGTGCTACCAACAGCAATCAAACAACAAAAATAAATAAAAGTCCCAAAAGATTATTTTCCCTTTTGTTTCCTTTGCCTTTGGAGACATATCTTGAAAGAAGTTGCTGTGGCTGATATCGAAGAGATTACTGCCTATGTTCTCCTCTAGGATTCTGATGGATTCCTGTCTCATGTTGAGGTCTTTTACCCATTTTCAGTTTATCTTTATGTACGGTGTAAGAGAATGGTCGAGTTTCATTCTACATATAGCTGCCCAGTTTTCCCAGCACCATTTATTGAAGAGACTGTCTTTTTTCCATTGTATATTTTTTCCTGTTTTGTCAAAGATTAATTGACCATAGAGTTGAGGGTCCATATCTGGGCTCTCTACTCTGTTCCACTGGTCTATGTGTCTGTTTTTATGCCAGTACCATGCTGTCTTGGTGATCACAGTTTTGTAATAAGCTTGAAATCAGGTAACATGATGCACAAGTTTTATTTTTGTTTTTCAACATTTCCTTAGCGATTCTGGGTCTCTTCTGATTCCATACAAATTTTTGGATTATTTGCTCCAGCTCTTTGAAGAATACCGGTGGAATTTTGATCAGAATGGCATTAAAAGTATAGATTGCTCTAGGCAGTAAAGACATTTTAACAATGTTTATTCTTCCGATCCAAGAGCATGGAATGGTCTTCCATCTTTTTGTGTCTTCTTCGATTTCTTTCAGGAGTGCTCTGTAGTTCCTCAAGTATAGATCCTTTACTTTATCAAAATCAAAAGCTTATGTACAGCAAAAGAAACAGTCAAAAAAACAAAGAGGCAACCCACGAAATGGGAGAAGATATTTGCAAATGACAGTACAGACAAAAGGTTGATATCCAGGATCTATAATGAACTCCTCAAACTCAACACACACAAAACAGGCAATCATATCAAAAAATGGGCAGAAGATATGTCTCCAATCAAGACATACAAATGGCTATCAGACACATGAAAAAATGTTCATCATCGCTCGCCCTCAGGGAGTTTCAAATTAAAACCACATTGAGATATCACCTTACACCAGTTAAAATGGACAAAATTAACAAGACAGGAAACAACATGTGTTGGAGGGGATGTGGAGAAAGGGGAACCCTCTTACACTGTTGGTGGGAATGCAAGTTGGTGCAGCCTCTTTGGAGAACAGTGTGGAGATTCCTCAAGAAATTAAAAATAGAACTTCCCTATGACCCTGTAATTGCACTACTGGGTATTTACCCCAAAGATACAGAGGTAGTGAAAAGAAGGGCCATCTGTTCCCCAAAGTTTATAGCAGCAATGGCCATGGTTGCCAAACTGTGGAAGGAGCCAAGATTTCCTTCAACAGACGAATGGCTAAGGAAGATGTGGTCCATATACACTATGGAGTATTATGCCTCCATCAGAAAGGATGAATACCCAACTTTTGTAGCAACATGGACGGGACTGGAAGAGATTATGCTGAGTGAAATAAGTCAAGCAGAGAGAGTCAATTATCATATGGTTTCTTGTGGAGCATAACAAATATCATGGAGGACAAGGGGTGTTAGAGAGGAGAAGGGAGTTGGGGTAAATTGGAAAAGGAGGTGAATCATGAGAGACTATGGACTCTGAAAAACAATCTGAGGGTTTTGAAGGGGCGGGGGGGTGGAAGGTTGGGGTACCAGGTGGTGGGTATTATAGAGGGCACATATTGCATGGAGCACTGGGTGTGGTGAAAAAATAATGATACTGTTATGGTAAAAATAAATAAATTAATAAAAAATAGAAAAAAAAGAAATAGAACTATTCAAATTAACAAAAAAGAAGTCAAACTCTCTCTTCACAGATGACATAATGCTTTATGTGGAAAACCCAAAGAACGCCACCCCCAAATTACTAGAACTCAAACAGCAATTCAGTAATGTGGCAGGATACAAAATCAGTGCACAGAAATCAGTAGTTTTCCTATACACTAAGAATGTAACTGTAGAAAGAGAAATTAGGGAATCAATCCCATTTACAATACCACCTAAAACCTTAAGATACCTAGGAATAAACCTAACCAAAGAGGTAAAGATCTATACTCTGGAAATTACAGAATACTTATGAAGGAAATTGAAGAAGACACAAATATATGGAATAACATTCCATGCTCATGGATCAGAAGAATGACCAATATTAAAAAGTCTAGGGCGCCTGGGTGGCTCAGTGGGTTGGGCCGCTGCCTTCAGCTCAGGTCATCATCTCAGAGTCCCGCATCGGGCTCTCTGCTCAGCAGAGAGCCTGCTTCCCTCTCTCTCTCTGCCTGCCTCTCCATCTACTTGTGATTTCTCTCTGTCAAATAAATAAATAAAATCTTTAAAAAAAAAGAAAAAGTCTATGCTGCCCAGAGCAATCTATACTTTCAACACCATCCCGATCAAAATACCAACATTATTTTTCAAAGTGCTAGAACAAACAATCCTAAAATTTGAATGGAACCAGAAAAGCCCCCAAAATGCCAAGGAAATGTTGAAAAATAAAAACAAAGCTGCAGGCATCATGATGACTGATTTCAAGCTACACTGCAGTTTTAAATAGGAGAGGCATGATCTTCAGATAGATCACTCTGGTGGAAAAGGAGAAAATAGAATATGGGGCAGTCAAGATGAAGACATGGAAAGCACTTAGCAGGGATTTCCATAACCTAGATAGTTAGTGATGATGGTTAGAACTAGAAAAGTAAAAAAGGTCCTGGAGAAAAAGGAAAGAATTTCAAAGATATCTAGGAATAAAAATCCATAGGACCCTCTTCTGGTTGAAAATCAATGGTGAGAAGAAAGCATCATTAAGAGTACTTCTGAGATTTCTAGTTGTGCTGAAGTAGAAAGTAAAAACCTAAGCTAGTGACAATTCAGGTATGAATTATCTGAAGGCCTTTGAGCCAGCAAGAGAAACCAAATGACTGGCAAGGGAAAAAACTTGCAATCACCTTAGAGAAACAGGGAAGGAGATGAGGTCAAAAATACAGAGGAGCTCATGAAACAAAAATCTTATACAATCAGAACCCGAGATGGGAGAAAGAAATGGATCAGGAAAATCATTTCATAATCAAGGTTGTGATTGGTAATGAGAAGATATGAAGCATCTGCTTTTATGCAATGCTGACTCTGTGAAAGAAAATATCTCAGTTCCCACAAACATGGGCTTTTTCTCCATCTCTAGATCAAGACAGAAAGTGTCTCATGGTGACAGCAGAGGATCTGTTCTGGCTCTAATTGACGGAATAATCTAGGCAATAAAAAATCTGAAGTAGACACTTCACAGGAGTTGTGGGTTTAAATAAGCTTCATTTTAGATGGTGATTCATAGGCAACAGACCCCAAAGACCAGGGAAGTCATCCCTGAAAAACCAGCTTCATCTCCAAAAGAGTGCACATTAGGGTGGGATATACAACCACAGAGCTCTCAGCTCATGACTGGGACTGAGGATTCCGCGTCCGAGAGGATGACTATTTTCAAAGCCCATTGTGATGTTTAGGAGGGGTTTGAAAGACCTATAGAATCAAGAGGTTGTACAACAAGCAGTTTCATGACTCAGTTTCATGACATTTAAGAAGGCCACTTATTTTCACTGACTCAGTTTTCTCATCTGTTTATGGGGAACAATAATGCACATTCTTTGAACTGTAGTCAGAATTAATTGAGATCTAAAAAGCCTAATATGTGGGACCTGGGTGGCTCAGTCAATTAAGCATTCTACTCTTGATTTTAGCTCAGGTCATGATCTCAGGGTCGTGAGATCAAGCCCTGTGTCAGACTCTGCACTGAGCATGGAGCCTGCTTTACGTTCCCTCTCTTCTCCCTCTGCCCCTCCCTTCCCCCCCATCCTTCTCTAAAAAAAAAAAAAAAAAAAAATTAAAAACTAATAATAAAAGCCCTAATGTAATGTCTCATATATAGTGAGTATTCAAGGCTGATGACTAGTGTTGCATTTGACTGATTGTTCTTTTTGTTTTCCTGTGCTTTGTTTGCACATGAATTGGTCTAGGCTGGTGTGTAGGGGTGAGCCTCCCATTGGAAAAATTAATGGAACTAGCTTTGAAAAGAGGGGACTTATGTCTAAGTCCCTAGGACTAAGGGAGTTAGGTCATGGGGCTGACAAATTAGAATTTATAAATCAATGTTTCCTCTACATGAATACTGATTTCCACTGAAGGAAATGTGACAAGGCCAGAAAATCACTTGTCAATGCCGTCATGTGTTTTAATGATGCACTCAGTCCCTGCAGCTTGGGTCTGTGCCAACAGAGGAGACTCAGAATGGCCAAGGCTGGCCCGTGGGCATGATCAACCCACCAACCATCTAGAGATAGGGCAATTACTCACATTTTTATGGACAGCTAATTGCTAAAGTAGCAGCTTGCTTGAAAGGCAGAAACATCCTTTTGGATGCAAGCTGTGTAATGAGGGAGTTGCTTGACTAAGCAAATTTTGGGTTAATGGAAAACAGACCCTTCTGTTACCATAAGCGGCGTCTGCCTACGTTAAGATTAAATTGTATATATTGCTGACTGCCCTACATTCTTGCATCAAAAAGAGAGCAGAGAGATGACATTTGCAGTAATTTGGCTAAGGGCTATAGCAACCTAATTAGAAATGTTCAGTGCTACAAGTTCACAAAATTGTATTGTGGCAATTGCTCTTGAAAAATTCAATTCTGAAAATGCAATAAGCAAAACCCAAAACTGGAAGATAACTTCACATGTGTTCTGAGGATACGTTCTCTATTAGAAGCCAGAACACAGAAAGCTCCAGGCCTCCAAAGCCAGGAGAATGGAGCCCCTATGCTCTCAGAGCCAGATTGTCCTATCCCAGTCAGCCTGTTTCCTGGAGTCTTGAACCCTGCCTGCACTCACGCTGCTTCTCTCCTCTTCTACTCCATGACTCTGTGCTAGCTCCCTGACTCTCTCCGATATAGCATAGCTCCTGAACTGCAGTTAGAGTGTTTAAGAATGACCTGGAAGGCTTGGCTAAAGTGTACGTCCTCCTTGGATAGGTTTCCCCTCATCCATTCACTCAGTGTACGACCTCGAACATCCGCTCTGTGCCAGGTGCTGCCTTCCTACCAGCTTTTACTATGGTAAGGTCCTTTTAAGAAAAACCGTCAGCAATTTTGTCACTGTAGTTACAAGAGTGCCCTGGATGTTGTCTTCACATGATGGATATGCAGTAATATGAATTGATTTCTTTCTCTGTACCAATGGTTCGCAAACAGACTGAACATCAAAATAAATTTAGAGCTTCTAAAACACACCAGTGCCTGTGCCCTGTCCCAGATGAATCAAATTAGAGTCTCTGGGGCAAGGCCCAGGCGACTTATGTTTAAAGGGTGCTGTGATGACTCAATATGTAGCCAGTTTGAGAATGGGTTATACCATTGGGTCTCAGATGGATTGTGCAAAGAGTCCCTCAGAGGGTCAGTTGGCTTGTGATACTTTGAGGCTTCAGATCTGGAAATTCTGATTCAGTAGGTCTGGGGACACAGGCCCTGTCTATTCTAGGAAGCTGCTTCTGGTGCAAGTGGTTCATGAAACAGCCCTTGAAGAACTGCTCTTAGAGCAGCCTCAGCTAGGCAAGAATTTAAAGAACTTGGCCCACCCTCATTTCTGTGCTGCTATATGTGTTAGCTCCTCAACCTACTTATCTACTTGTCCTTCGAGACCCGATGTCCTCTATAGAAACTTCATGATGTCCCCTCCCCATCATTCTTATTTGACTCTGATCCCTTAGCTCCTGGTCTGCATACTGGTAGAGAGTAGCTAGCTCAGCCTGGGTGGGGTCAGGTTACTACTGCCAACCATAACCTTGTGGCCCAGGGAAGAAAAACTCATTCTTAAATCTCAATTCCTGTGTTGGTATCCTGTTATGTATCCTGGATTAGGGCTTCTAGATTTCATGTCCTGGCTTATTTTATCCTCATGGGAGCTGGAGTCCTGGACCCAACTCTTAGCCTGGTGTTGTCCCTAACAGCTTCTGTCCTGCATTTCTGATTTTCACTGGTGTATCTGCTTTGCTGCAGTAACCAGTGATCTCCCAATCTCAGTGACTTATAAAAACGGACTGTTATCTCTCAACCTCATGACGTGTGGGCTGAGAGGCAGTGTGGCTCTGCAGCTGATCCAAAAGCTCAGGTGAAGGAGTGCAGATTTTCTCTTGGCAGAAGGAATAAGAGAACCACTGAGAGAGTGTGAAAAGTTTTGTGAAGCTTTCGCTCCAACCTAGCACTGTGTCATTTGTTCTTGAACTTCATTTGTCAAATCCAAACAGGTGGCCAAGCCAGATGGTGAGGTGGAAGCGATGTCCTCCAAGGAAAACCCCATAAGTTACATGGTGAAGGGCAGCAATGTACAACCCTTTCATAGGGAAGGGGGAAGAAATGAGCCACACTGGCTTCTGAGATCCCAGTCACTATAAAACCCCTGCCTAGGGTGCTAGCCTTGGCCTTTGTGGTACTGTCCATGATGACAATTACTTTCTATGTCTTCATCTTCCAAATCCTGCTTTTTGGACTATGCTCAGGTAGGTGTAGCTCGAGCTGTCTTCTCAGCTTCTTTGTAGGAACATTGTTCTCTAGCTTCTATTTACTTTCACTGTGTCTCCTCAATAGAATCATGTCATGCTCAGCCATGCCCTACAACAAGGCTTGCCTATTTCTTACAGCCCATGGCACAGCTCTAATGGACTAGTATTTTGATCCATGGAAACCAAGCCAGGGTAACCTCCATTCCATTTCCCCCATTCTGCCTCCAGAGTTTGGCTTAGCCTCTGGACACACCCTGGACTGGCTGCCCCTATGGGTTCAGGTCTCTGCTGTTTGGCAACTGTTGGGTACTGGGTGGTACAAACTCAGTCTAGAATCTCAGTGAGTAGCTGTGCCTCCAGTCAGCTTCCTTAGTTAGGAAGGCCAGGCTCTTTGGGAGCAGGAAGGGACATGCCTGGATCTGACTGTTCCTGGGACAGAGGTGTAAAGTGAGGGAACACCCTCCCACCCCCACGAACACAGCTGGACACCCTCCATGCCCCACTCATGCTTCCTCTGAACAATGTCTGTCGAGCCCTGGGCCCGGATGGCCTTGGACCACACCAGGCAAATGGAACCCAGGGTAGAAGTTTTCTCTTGTCTTTCTAGTCATATCAGTAACCACATAACATCCTCAGTTTGGCCTCTTGGTCCACAAAGTCTAAACTATTTGCCATTTGTTTCTAGAGAAAAAATTTGCCAAATGTTGCCCTAAAGTAGAGCATTCTCTTTAAAAAGTGAGCTTCAAAACTGTTTCTGAAAATGATCCCAAGAACTCATTGTGTTTCAATACTCTACTTGGCGCAATTGTTATAAAACAAGCATGAAAGTGATTCCATCCAATGCTGCTGATTTCTCTTTCATTTTCAACATGCCCCAGGAGATAGGTCCAGGCCTGCAGAGTCTGCTTCTTTGTTTTCCTAAATCCTGGTTGAGACACAGGATAAAGAGGAGGTGAGGAGACAATGGAGGCTTTATTTGTGGTTATTAGCATTTGCCAAAAGCAGCTTTTTTTTCTGGATTTGTAAAGACTGACAGGGTAGTTGTTCCTGAAAGTAAATAATCGCACCGACCTGGCCAAGGTGCTCTCAGTTTCCACCTGGCTGATTCCTTCGCCATCAGTGCCACAGATTTACCTTGTGCCCCGGTTAGAACACGTAATCAGACTCAGGAAATGGGTTTACAAGGCATGAAGGAGACTGGACCTAGTTGAGCTCATAAGCCTCCTTCCATAAGGGTGGGTGGGACACTATGGTATGGTGGTTACATGAGTTAGATTTTGCTATTGCCATTTAATTGTTTTGTGACTCTGTGCAATTTACTTAACCTCTTCAAGCTTTGATTTCCTTGGCTAGCAGTTGGGTACAACGATAGTTCCATTATCACAGTCCTCAAAAAATGGTAGCCCGCCACTGTGCTTGGACCATGGACCTCTCAGATGATTAAGGCATGTACACGGCTCAACAGGATAGAGAAGATGTTTACAAAAACGACTACAATAAGGTAGGAATTGAGACATAAGGAAGTACAGATTATATGTCCTAATCATTAAGAGCAAGAGCAAAATGCAGCATTTTTTCCTGTCCTAGATCCTGTGGCTGACATCAGGAACTATACCATCTGGATAGAAACTGTGCAGACAAAGTTAGTGGTAAAAGGCATTTCATACAGAACAAACAATAAAAGCAAAGGCCACAGAACATCAAAGCTGAGTCCCAAAGATTATCCTATTTTTTTTTTTTTTTTTTTTTTTACAAGAGAAAGCCAGAGCTCTGAAAATGGAAAGCATAAGCCATATCATGCATTGGTGGAGAATTAGTAGGATGGAAGATTAGTGATGAGTCACTTACATTGTTAAATATTTAACACAAGCTTCTATAAGACATTTTATAGTTAATGTATGACAATGTACTTAGCTAAACACAAATACAGAAACTTTAAAGGGGAAAATGTATATTTAATAGAGACATACCAGTCGTGCTCCACTAGCCTAGCTGTAGGGCAAATCTCTATATAGTTACACCTCATTGATCAAGATCAGAGGGTGTTTGTTGATCCTTCTGTGTTTATGCACAAGTTTAACCATTATAGCCAAATCAGTGATGGCCAGTTATAGAAGAAAATAATTTGAGTCAGGAGAGCTGAGTTTGGTTTCTACTTAGGACCACTTCTAACTTACACAGTCTTGGATAAGTTTCCTAACTTTTTTGAGTTTCAGCATCCTTGCCTTCTCAAACAAATGATCTCTGCCTTGCCTAATCCACAGAGCTATAAGGATTAAAAGAACAGAAAGGCCAAACTTTGTCTTTTCTCTTAAAAGTCTGCTTGAGCATGAAATACCACAGTTACTGGGATCTTCCCCTCTATAAATGTACTGTCTCTATTCTGTCACCTGTTTTTTGAGAGATGGACTGCCTAAGTGGCAGGACATCATAGCCTATGATCAGCAGAGTCACTGGCAGAGTGAAAGAAAAGGGCACTGGTTTAACAGTCCCCAATTTAATTACATCATGGGCATCACAGAGGAGAAATTTTCAAAGCCCCACTTGAACGCTGAATAAGTAAGTCTCAAGTGGCTTATGAGAACCCATGCTTTTAATTGATCCCTGTGTGTCTGATAGGTAGTCTATTCGCACACTCTTTGTTGTGTCCAATGAATAAAAGGTGCTCTTCACACACAGGACTATTGGTTATAAACTCTTCCTACTAAAAATACTATTCTCAATGGATCAAGAAAAGACCTCAGTGGGGTTTCTGAGATAGGTCAACACATGATTTCCAAAAACTTTTTAGTTTCTCTCTTGTTCTAAGCTCAGAAAATAGCATCCATCCCTTGTACAAACTGTCAGTGATCTGCTTCTACACTTTCTTCTTTTACAAGCAGCTTACTCTTAGAACCAGAACCCTCATTCATCAATCAGCCAATTACTCAATAAAGTTACTACTTATGACAATTAGCCAAAGTTGTTTGTGTGATCTGTCATGCCGTCTTTGGACAGGGGTGGAGAAGATTGTAATAGGTCTTGTAGGAGGACATCTTGAGAAGAGGGTGGAAAAGTGCCAGAGGCAGGACCCATGCTGCTTCTGATGTAGAAATGCCAATCTCTACTCAATTGATATTTACCACTTGCTTTCCGTGGTTCATGTGTCTGTGGGGGAAAATATCTGTTGGGGGTCAAGTGCTTGTATACCAGTGTTCTCCTATGGCACTGGAGACTGCTGGAGGGGTTACCTGGCAGCCTTCTCAAAATGAGGGACCCAGGGCCATCCATCCAATTCTTTGGGTATGCATCTTGCATCCTCTGCATGACAGGACAAACCCAAGAGGATGCATTCAACTTACATTTCCTTACAATCATTTTCGAGCTTCATAGTGCTGACTTTTCATGAGCTTCTTGGGCTCAGCCTTTTGCAATGGACATGACACCCTGACACAAAGCCATGCCTGAATTCCAAGTGAAAGATAAATTCGAAAAACATGTTTAAATATCTGTTGTAGGCTTTGAATTAGGCGATGCCTTGGGTTTTCAAAATTAAAGAAAATGAAGTTCTCACTTTCAAGTAAGAGCATGATTCCCTGGATCAAGTACACAATTTGGGAAAACTTGGTTGCAACCCTTTTTCCCACCATAGCCTGACTTTATTATGCAGGTCCCCTTTCCCTTTAAAGCCTCAGTTTCCTTATCAATGAAATAGGCATAATGATACATCTTACTTTACTTAACTGTTGTGAGGTACAATGGTAATTGAAAAAAAAATATATATATATATATAAAATATATAATTATATAATATATAGATAATCTATATAATATATATTATTTACATATAATATATATATTCTTATATACCCATCTGGCAATTTTACCTATTTGGCAATTTATACTGTAAGTGCCCAATAAATATTGGCTATTGTTATTCCTACTTGATGACAGGCAACATTATAATTTTACAGAGGCATTTCCTAAGAATAATGCTATTTCAAAGAAGGATATATAAAATTCTCACCTCTCATAAAGGGAGTTAGTTTAAGATTAAAAAAAAAAAAAGCAATGCACACAATTTCCCGGGAGGGTTAGCACAATTAACTCCTACCACGTAAAATAGCTTCCAATTTCCAACAGCTTTCACTCCTGTCTTTCACAATGGCAAGATGATTGGGAAAGTTCAACCATTTGTCTGGGGATACTCAGCTACTCCACGAAAAAGCCAGAAATTCGGCTAGACCCATTACAACCTCTGAATTACATGTGCCAAGTGCTTTTTGTTTGGAGGCTGTGGATTTGGAGGGGGAGGGGAGCAGAGCACTGGTTCAGGAGCCAGGAGGATCTAAGTTCTTGGAGCAAATTGAACAGTGCCCAAGGGCAATAAATTTCTTTTTTTGGTTCCTTCATTACCCACGCTCTGTCTACCAGGTGTGAGTACCTGAGTACTCATATTAATATGGATATGAGTAGGGAGTATCCTGCCTGAGCCCCCAGTTTCCTTATCCAGAGAGGACAGACAGCAAGCCTAAAGTTCCCATCCTGTCTTTGTGAAGCCAGCACCCATGCCTGATCCACCAGCCCTGCTTTTTTTTTTATACTGAGCCCTGCCCAGCCTCTTGTTCTTCTTTCGTCCAAAAAAGGCCCAACTGAGAGCTCCTATTTTCCCCACCTACAGCATATTTCCATGATGACTCGAAAGCCTTTCAAGATCTGTCGTACAGCTCAAACACCCTCATTGCCCCTAAAGCGGGAAACCCACGGAGCAGGGCTGGGAGCATTTTTGATACTCAGTAGATATATACCGGTGAGTTCACCAAAATAAAAGCAAGTTTAAATGAAGAAATTGGGCCTTGTCGTTTAATAAGTATGTGGAATTGCGACACTCAATTCTGTGTCCCTTCGCTCACTCTTCTTTAAAGTGTACCATGCTCCTCCAGATGATCCTGTATTACGTTCCTATGGCTGCCAAAGCAAGTTACCCCAAACTTAGTAGCTTATCACAACACAAATATATTCTCCCACAGTGCAGAAGTCGAAAGACCAAAATCAAAGTGTCAGCAGAGCGCCTCCCTTCTAGAATCTCTGAAGGAGAATCTATTTGTTTCCTTGTTTTCCAGGCTCCTAGAAGTTACCTACATTCCTTGCCCCTGTCCTTCCTCTTCAAAGAGCAGCACTCCAACCTCTGATTCCAACATCACCTCTTTCTTTCCAATTTTGACCATCTTGCCTCCCTCTTATAAAGACTCTTATAACCACACTGTCCCACTCTGATATATTCCAGGATAATTGCCCCATCTCGAGACCCCAGACCACACTTGCAAAGTCTCTTTTGTCAGCATATTCACAGGCTGCAGGGATTAGCATCCAGAGATCTGTGGGAGTCTGTCATCCTGCCTACCAGAGTGTCCCAGATAGTTCCAATTCTGTGAGGGTTATAAAAATATAAGGGGTGATGGTGATTGATTTTTATGCCTATAACCAAAATGAATAAAAGACAAAGCATTATTAACCCACCTGAGTCTCCAACTCTCTCTTTTTTTTCTGATCACCTGGTTTTGTAATCACTGCCCTCCCTCTCAGACATGTAGAAACGTGGCAGGGGAAATAGAGTCATTTTTAGCCTCCTTTTTGCGCCAGAGTGGAGTATGTGTCCTCTCCTAATACTATTTTCTTATGTATAGCATTAAACCCATTTGACATTTCCGGTGGTCTTGTCCCATCACTCATCTCATGGGCCCCGAATATCTACAACAGGAGGACACAGGACTCATTTAAAATTCGGAGTCTCCTCTAGGATTCTAATAGATTCCTGCCTCATGTTGAGGTCTTTTATCCATTTCAAGTTTAGCTTTGTGTATGCTGTAAGAGAATGGTCGAGTTTCATTCTTCTACACATAGCCGTCCAATTTTCCCAGCACCATTTATTGAAGAGACTGTCTTTTTTCCACTGTTTATTTTTTCCCTGCTTTACCGAAGATTAGTTGACCATAGAGTTGAGGGTCCATATCTGGTATCTCTACTCTGTTTCACTAGTCTATATGTCTGTTTTTGTGCCAGTACCGTGCTGTCTTGGTGATCACAGCTTTGCAGTAAATCTTGAAATCAGGCAACATGATGCCCCCAGTTTTGTTTTTCTTTTTCAAAATTTCCTTAGCAATTCAGGGTCTCTTCTGATTCCATATAAATTTTAAGATTGTTTGTTCCAGCTTTTTGAAAAATGCTGGTGGAATTTTGATCAGGATGGCACTGAAAGTATAGATTGCTCTAGGAAGTACAAATATTTTAAAAATGTTTATTCTTCTGATCCATGAGCATGGAAAGGTCTTCCATCTTTTTGTGTCTCCTTCAATTTCTTTCATGAATGTTCTGTAGTTCCTCAAGTACAGATCCTTTACCTCTTTGGTTAGGTTTATTCCCAGGTATCTTACAGTTCTTGGTGCTATAGTAAATGGAATTGATTCTCTAATTTCCCTTTCTATATTTCCACTATTAGTGTATAAGAAGGCAACTGATTTCTGTACATTGATTTTGTATCCTGCCACATTACTGAGTTGCTGAATGAGTTCTAGTGGTTTGAGGGTGGAGTCTTTTGGGTTTTCCATATAAAGTATCATGTCATCTATGAAGAGAGAGTTTGACTTCTTTGCCAATTTGAATACCTTTTATTTCTTTTTGTTGTCTGATTGCTGTTGCTAGGACTTCTAGTACTGTGTTGAACAACTGTGATGAGAGTGGACATCCTTGTTGTGTTCCTGATCTCAAAGGGAAGGCTCTCAGCTTTTCCCCATGGAGGATGATATTTGCTGTAGGTTTTTTCATAGATAGATTTTATGAAGTTGAGGAATGTTCCCTCTATCCCTATAGTTTGAATTGTTTTAATTAGACTGGATGCTATATCTTGTCCAGTGCTTTTTTCTGCATCAACTGAGATGACCATGTGGTTCTTCTCTCTTCTCTTATTGATTTGTTCTATTACATTAATTGATTTGTGAATGTTGAACCACCCTTGGATCCCATGGATAAATCCCACCTGGTCACAGTGAACAATCTTTTTTATGTGCTTTTAATGTGTTGTTGGATCCTATTAGCTAGAATCTTATTGAGAATCTTGGCATCCATATACATCAGGGATATTAGTCTGAAATTCTCCTTTTTGGTGGGGTCTTGCCTGGTTTGGGGATCAGGGTAATGCTGGCTTCATAAAAAGAGTCTGGAAGTTTTCCTTCTGTTTCTATTTTTTGAAACAGCTTCAGGAGAATAGGTATTATTTCTTCTTTGAATGTTTGGTAGAATTCTCCAGAGAATCTGTCAGGTCCTGGGCTTTTGTTTTTGGGGAGGTTTTTGATCACTGCTTCAATCTCGTTTCTAGATATTAGTCTATGCAGATTGTCAATTTCTTCCTGATTCAGTTTTGGAAGTTTATAGGTTTCCAGGAATGTCTCCATTCCATCCACATTGCTTGAATTATTGGCATATAACTGTTGATAATAATTTCTGATGATTGTTTCTATTTCCTTGGTATTAGTCGTGATCTCTCCCTTTTCATTCATAATTTTATTAATTTGGGTCCTCTCTCTTTTCGTTGGATTAGTTTGGCCAATGGTTTATCAATCTTATTGATTCTTTCAAGAAACCAGCTTCTATTTTCGTTGATGTGTTCTACTGTGTCTCTGGTTTATATCTCATTGATCTCTGCTCTAATCTTATTTTCCTTCTTGTGTGGGGGGTTGGCTTAATTTGTTGTTGATTCTGCAGTTCTTTAAGGTGCAAAGAAAGCAGTGTATTTTGGATTTTTCAGTTTTTGTTTTTTTTGTTTTTTTTGTTTTGTTTTTTTTTTTTTTTTTTTTTGAGGGAGGCTTGGATGGCTATGTATTTCCCCCCTTAGGACTGCTTTTGCCTTTTCCCATAGGTTTTGGACCAAAGTATCTTCATTATCATTGGTTTCCATGATATTTTTAAGTTCCTCTTTGGTTTCTTGGTTGATCCCAAACATTCTTAAGCAGAGTTGTCTCTAGCTCCCAAGTGTTTTAATTCCTTCCAAACTTTTTCTTGTGGTTGAGCTCCAGTTTCAAAGCATTGAGGTGTGAGAATATGCAGGGAATAATCTCAACCTTTTGGTATCGGTTGAGCCCTGATTTGTGACCCAGTATGTGGTCTATTCTGGAGAAAGTTCCATGTCTGCTCAAGAAGAATGAATATTCTGCTGTTTTAGAGTGGAATGTTCTGTATATATCTATGAGGTCCATCTGGTCCAATGTGTCATTCAATACTCTTGTTTCTTTATTGATTTTCTGCTTGGGTGATCTATTACTGAGAGTGGCATGTTAAGATCCCCTACTATTTATGTATTCATATCAATATGATTCTTTATCTTGATTAACAGTTGTCTTATGTAGTTGGCTGCTCCTGTATTGGGGGCATAAATATGTACAATTGTGAGATCTTCTTGGTGGATAGACCCTTTAAGAATGATGTAGTATCCTTCTGTATCTCTGACTACAGTCTTTAGTTTTTAATCTAATATGAGAATCACCACCCTAATTTTCTTTTGAGGCCCATTGGCATGAAAGATTCTTCTCCATCCCTTCACTTTCAGTCTGGATGTATCCTTAGGTTCCAAATGGGTCTCTTGTGGACAACATATGGACAGGTCCTGTCATTTTATCCAATCTGCAACCCTGTGTTATTTTATGAGAGTGTTTAGGCCATTCACATTGAGAGTGATTATTGAAAATAAGTTTTTATAGACATCATATTGCCTGTGAAGTTCTTGTTTCTATAGCTTGTCTCTGTAAATTTCTGTTCTATGACACTCTTGGGTTCTTTTTTCTTTTATAGAACCCCCTTAATATTTCTTGTAGTGCCGGCTTGATGGTAACATACTCTTTTAAACCTTGACAGTCTTGGAACCTCTTTATTTCCCCATCCATTTTGAATGTCAACCTTGCTGGATAAAGTATTCTTGGTTGCATGTTCTTCTCATTTAGTGCCCTGAATATGTCTTTCCAACCCTTTCTGGCTTGCTAGGTTTCTGTGGACAGGTCTAACATTATTCTTATAGACCTTCCTCTGTATGTAAGAAATCTCTTCCCTCCTAGCTGCTCTCAAAAGCTCTTGTCTAAAAGTATGATTCATTAGTCTTACAATCAAGTGACTCGGGGTCTTTCTAGATCCTTTGACCTTGGGAGATATTCTTTCTACCTCTAGGACACAAACGCTGGTTCCATTCCCCAGACTGGGAAAATTTTCATGAAGAATTTGTTCAACTATATCTTCTAGTCTTCTTTCTTTCTCCTCTGCCTCAGGGGTCCCAATAATATGACATTGGAACTTTTCATGGCATCAACTTCTTTCAAGATATGTCTCCAAAGGCAAAGGAAACAAAAGCAAAAACGAATTTTTGGGACTTCATCAAAATCAAAAGCTTCTGCACAGCAAAGGAAACAGTCAACAAAACAAAGAGGCAAACCCATGGAATGGGAGAAGATATTCACAAATGATACTACAGACAAAGGGCTGATATCCAAGATCTATAAAGAACTCCTCAATCTCAACACACACAAAACAGATAATCACGCCTGGGTGGCTCAGTTGGTTAAAAAATGGGCAGAAGACATGAACAGACACTTCTCTAAAGAAGACATACAAATGGCTATCAGACACATGAAAAAATGTTCATCATCACTAGCCATCAGGGAGATTCAAATCAAAACCACACTGAGATATCACCTTATAACAGTTAGAATGGCCAAAATTAACAAGACAGTAAACAACAAGTGTTGGAAAGGATGTGGAGAAAGGAAAAGCCTCTTACACTGTTGGTGGGAATGCAAGTTGGTACAGTGTGGAGATTCCTTAAGAAATTAAAAATAGGGTGCCTGCGTGGCTCAGCGGGTTAAAGCCTCTGCCTTTGGCTCAGATCATGATCTCAGGGTCCTGGGATCAAGTCCCGCATCAGGCTCTCTGCTCATCAGGGAGTCTGCTTCCTCCTCTCTCTCTGCCTGCCTCTCTGCCTACTTGTGATCTGTCTGCCAAATAAATAAATAAATAAAAATCTTAAAAAAAAAAAAAAGAAATTAAAAATAGAGCTTCCCTATGACCCTACAATTGCACTACTGGGTATTTACCCCAAAGATACAAATGTAGTGAAAAGAAGGACCATCTGTACCCCAATTTTCAGAGCAGCAATGGCCACAGTTGCCAAACTGTGGAAAGAACCAAGATGCCCTTCAACAGATGAATGGATAAAGAAGATATGGTCCATATATACAATGGAGTATTATGCCTCCATCAGAAAGGATGAATACCCAACTTTTGTATCAGGACAGGACTGGAAGAGATTATCCTAAGTGAAGTAAATCAAGCAGAGAGAGTCAATTATACAGTTTCACTTACTTGTGGAGCCTAAGGAATAACACAGAGGACATTGGGAGATGGAGAGGAGAAGTGAGATGGGGGAAATCAGAGGGGGAGACACACCACAAGAAACTGTGTACTCTTAGACAGAAACTGAGGGTTTGGAAGGGGAGTGGGATGGGGGTTGGGTGAGCCTTGTGGTGGTGCCCTTATGGAGGGCACATTTGCATGGAGCACTGGCTATGGTGCATAAACAATGAATTGTGGAACCCTGAAAAATAAATAAAATAAAATTTTGAGTTGTACTCAGGGGTCTCTAGATGATTTCCAAGCTCTTAGATCCTGATTCTCTTCTCAACTCTCTTTATTGTGTTCACTTCCCCTGATGGTGTCAGGTGAAATGTTAGATATTGACTCTTCTACTCACTTATTGCAACTTTTGTTTCTGCTAGAGTGTAGATGAGACAAAATGTTTCCTTTGAACACAGATTTGAAGAGTTCTCTCATTCTTTCACAGTTTTTCAGAGATCTCGCCTAGCTGTTTGTGATAGTCTGAAAACTGCACTCTGATTGTCATGAACTCCCTAGATATTCAGTGTTATTTTCACTAAGTACAGAAATCGGTATCATATGAAGAGAGTTACATTTTAGCTGGAATAATTCAAATCACCTGATTAAGTGAATCCTGAAGTCACTAAAAGACAGCAAAATTTTTTAAAAGGGTACTTTGTACTTGCTGAATTGCATCCCCCAAAAGATATGTTGAAATCCTAACCTTGGTGCCTCGAAATGTGACCCCATTTAGAAATATGGTTTTGGTGCAAAAATAATGAATACTGTTACGCTGAAAATAAATAAAAAATAAATTTTAAAAAAAGAAAGAAATATGGATGTTGCTAATGCAATTAGTTAAGGTGAGGTCATTTGGTTGGGTCCTAAGACATGATTCCTGCCCTTATAGGGTGAATTTGGACACAGAAGTAGACAGGCACGGAGGGGAGATCATGGGAAAACATACAGTGAGGTGAAAGGTTCTTGACAGCGGATACAAGGATTGGAGCAATGCATCTATAAGGAACACTGGCCAACACCAGAAGCTAGAAGAGACAAGGATAGAGTCTCCCCTGAAGCCACTGGAGAGAGAAACCAACACCCTGATCTCAGACTTCTAGCCACAGAAGTGTGAGACAATACATTTCTCTTGTTTTAGGCCACCCAGTTGTGCTTTGTAGGACAGCCCTAGGAAACTAATACAGTGCTTAATGCCCTGCTAAGTTTTGAAAGAAACTGAACAAATGCCCCTTCTGTGTATTAAAAATAATGACAATAACGATACCAGTGACGATGAAATACATGGCAGCAGTAGTGACAATACTAATAAGCACCATTTATACAATTTATTAAAATTCCTGTTTGTGCCAGGACCTACCTCAATACTTTAACACATTTTTTTTTTATTTCAAAGAAATGGAGTCTCCTCTTTAGGTGGTCTTGGAAAATTACAAAGATTTTAAGTGCTAGGGGCAGGATTTCAGCCCAAAGCCTTCTCTTTTGACCAGCTCTTTCCATTTCTTTCCCTCCAAAAATCAATTGTTTGTGAGTGGACTTATTTCAAAGGCATTTTAGGATGTATCTATTTCAGTTTCACTGCAGATTTTTCCTGTGAACCAAGTAGAAACTAAATTAGAAACAAGAAGTTAACCTTGTATGAACACCTACTATTTCAAAACGTGTGTGAATCTGCATTATTGTATGTAGGCATTTGATCCTCACAACTAATAGTCTCATGAAGTAGGTATTTCAATTTTCACCTTTCATGAGAAAATGCAGGCTCAGAGGGGTCTACGGTGTCATTTTCTTAATTATGAAGTATATAGAATATGGTTTTTGCACTATTGTTAAGCAGGGCTCTATTTCACTGGGAGGTACACAAAGACTTGAGCTAGAAGATCTGTGTTATAGAATTCTGGCCCAGGACTTGACTACACATAAGCATGTTGGCTCTCTATTACCCAAAAGATAAAATGTGAACTATATCAATTTTGCTGCCTACCTTACAGAACCATTAGGAGAATTCAATGCAGTAATATTTGGCAACCTGTTGTATACTCTGTACCATATCACTTTAGGACAATTTTATTTAGAACAAAACAGAGAAGGGAAAAGGGGAAAGGAACATTTGATAGCACTTATTAAGTTCCAGGGAACACAGCAGATACAATCTCATTGAATTTTCACAACAACCACATCGCAGTGTTTATCTTTACGAAAGCAGAACCTGGGATGAGGCCAGTGCTTGGACCAACATCACAGAGTGTTTAAAACAGAGGACTTTGGAGATATGATGGGGAAAGGCAGCCACAATGCCTTGTCCTTAAAAAGCATGCAGTCTAACTAAATAGAGAGATAATAATCACAAAATCAAATATAAAATTACAATAGCAAGAAAGGTCCCAAAAAGGAAAATGCACATCTTTCTTCTCTAAGAAACTCTACCACCTTTGTACCACAGCTGTTAATGGCAGAATTGAGAACACACTCCACACTCAACATTTTCTTTTTAATTCATATCCCTTAAATAAGGAGAATGCCTTCTTTCAGCCTTTTTGACCAAAACAGTCTTAAAATTCCAAAAGCCTGGTCTA
Source organism: Mustela nigripes (assembly GCF_022355385.1). NCBI lineage: Eukaryota > Metazoa > Chordata > Mammalia > Carnivora > Mustelidae > Mustela > Mustela nigripes. The sequence goes on from NC_081563.1 coordinate 9,979,491, forward strand.
ATATGTGCATGCCCATTTTGGTTTCTCTTGATTTTTTGGACTGGCTCATAGCTTCATGATAACGTTGAGAAGAAAAAATATATGTACTTCTCTGCCTCTGCAATAAAAGGGTTTTGTGATCATCCTTTTCCTTCTTGGACATCTTGTGACTGTGTTTACCCCTCTGGGTCTACCATGTTATGACTAGTCCTTCCCTATGAAGAAATGAATCCTTCCACCGGCACCTTATCACCTCTCTCCAAGAGAAGGCATCTGAGGCATTTTGATGAATTTCTTTGATGACGCAAAGCCTCAAGGTAGTCAGGGACAAAGACTTTGATGTGGTAGGAGCAACTGGGGACCAATTTATAGTAACTTTCTGAGTCCTAGAAAGCCAGAAGGAAGAGCCTCTATAATTGGAAAAAGGAAGTGGGGAACTTATTAATAATGATGAAAAGGAGATGGTGATTATAAGAAAAAAAAGTGGTAACATTAACAATCACACAACAAGAGTAGCTACCATTTGATTAGCGCCTGCTCTAAGTGCACAGTTTTACATGCATAATCTCTGGTCCTTAAAACAGTTTTATAGGATAGCATATTTAGTTCTGAGATGAGAAAAATGAAGATCATGGTCACAGATGAAGCAAATGGCGATAAAAGAGTTCATGAAGACTGCCCTGGCACCATTCTGCTCCTGAAATTGATTTCACTGTTGTAAAAGTTGAAGGCATACCCAGACTGTAACTCATCTATCTGGAGTTGTCACATTGTCTATTTTAAGCCATTCGTATCTCCTACAGCTCTAGATCTTGCTCCTATCCCTCCAGCAATTCAACAAGGAGAGACCATACAGAACTTTTCCTTATGTCTTCCCATGATTTCAAGTACCATTCATTTCTCAGTACCAGTACCATGTGACTACCCTCTGTGCATACCAAACTGAACTCTTCAGAGAAAAATACCAGTTATGATCAGACTTACTTAAACATACTCTTTCAGATGATATATTTTCAGTTATGAAATTTACTCTTTGAATAGAATCAGTTCTCTCAGCTCTTGGCACTCCCATTTTTGGCTTTGTTTCTCTTTCCATTCAACACATATTTCTAAAGTCCCTATATAACTTGTAACTTTTTTTTTTTCACTAGCTCTGAAAACTGGTAAGTTAGAACATGGGGGTATTATACCCATCTTTGCTTTTTAGTAATTGTTGTGGGGTCTTGGGTCTAAATTTTTTTGAATACAGTACCTTGAGTTAATAGAAATTCACCTGCTCTCTCAATAAGTGTTTAAAAAAGTACTAATTTAATAATCATTATAAGGATTCTAATACCCTTAAGTTATGGCTTTTCAATAAAAGACAGATTGGAAAACTCTGGCTGGGGCCAGAGGTCTAAGCTGTACTTCCCACTTCTTCCTCAAACTGAAAAGAAGCAACAGACTGAGTGTTTTTAAAATGTGTGGATGGCAGATGTGCTGGGGCATTAACATTCAGAGCAAGAAGATAAAGTTGAAGAGGTAGATTAAAGCATTTAGGCAAATTGATCCTACCCCTTTGCTCTATGATCCAGTAGGTATCATTGCATTCTTTTTATTTTTTTTAACGATTTTATTTATTTAGAGAGAGAGAGCATACAACCATGGGGGGAAGGGATGAGGGAGAGGGAGAGAGGGTATCTCAAGTAGACTCTGCACTGAGCACTGAGCCCGATATGGGGCTTGATCTCATGATCCTGAGATCATGACCTGAGCCAAAATTAGGAGCTGGATGCTTAACCAACTGAGCCATCAAGATGCCCCCATGACATTATTTTCTAAGCAACCATTTTTCTTCCCTTGGAGAGAATCTTGAGTGTAAGACTGAACTCTATATACAGGCTGAGAGTAGAATGTAGAAAGAAAAACATGGATTTTCCTTCCAATTTACCACCATGCTTTCCTCTTAGTCCTTGGTATTTTACCACTAAGTCTATTTTCAACCAAGTTGTGTATGTTTATATTCTCCCTGCAGAACAGGTCAGCTCTGGGCTTTGTGAAGTCAACACTCTGGTATATGTCTCAGATTGTCCTACAGCCTCCTGTGCCCAGAAATGGCAAATCAACCCACTAATAGTTATGTGTCTAAGAGGGAATTAAGGAAAAATAAGAAGGTGAGGAGAGTTTTATACAACACCTTTTCCATATAATGTCAGGAGAATTAAAATACAATATACTCCTTACCATTGAATGAAGACTTATTTATGCCTGATCCAGTGCATAACACATAGTGCTTGAATGATAAATGGATAGTTTATGACAAAAAATCCTGTCTCAAATGAGAGGACACTTAGATAGTAGAAAAACTCATAAATTATGAATCAAAGTATCTAGGTCTAGTCTCATGTCATCCTGACATTCATATGGTCCTGGGGAAATCAATTGATGTTCCAGAGTCTCATGTTATTCATCTTTAAATTAAAACCATATTTCCCTTGACTACTTCATACACTTTATCTTCAGGTTGCCAAACAAAGTCAACAAAATAATTTGTAAATTGCAATGGTTTGGCTACCACCCCCTTATTCATACAAGCATAAGGATGGAAGTGATGTTCGTCCTCCTATTAGACTCTATTTTGGAACTTACAAGGGGGTCTTATGGCTCCAATCCCTTGTCATATAAAGCCATAAATTCAGTCTTTCTAGTATTGGGGGAAATACAACCTTTCCAGAATGATTGGGCTATTCTGGAATCCAGCTTGCCCATCATGGCTTAAATAAAGACAGAGTGAGGTGGAATAAGGCAGGGATAAGAGTCATCTCTATGCTGCACTGGAGTGGTAGCTCCTTTTCCTTCTTTCCTTTGCTTAGCCATCATCTCATGCTGTGGGATGTGTGCTAGACAGGTGACTTCCAGTCTGGCTAGAAAGCTCTCTTCCCAATTCAATTTGACTTTCTTCTTCCCTTTCTATGATACACAATGAACATCTAATATTGACATCCCATGGCTCACTGTAGAACTTTATAATCTATGCCCAATTAAAGCTTAGTTTTATCTTACATATTCTATTCACTGATTTTATGTTTTTATGACTTATTAATTCATAACCTTTTTTCCTGATTACCTTCTGGCCAACTGTTAGAAAGATGTTGGAAGGGCTATGTTTACTTTATTTCCAAAGTGTCTTGGCAAGCTTGAGAGATGACCATAACTACAAAAACTATCTCCCATGAGTCTAACACTCAGATGAACTCACAAAAGTTTCAGTTAGGTCACTGGGTGGAGCTAAACTCTTTCTCCTCATGAAGTCTAGCAGCTTATGCAAGACTCTTGACTTCTAATGACTATGGTTGCCCCCAGCCCACCATTCAGTTAACAGGTATGGAAAGATGCATACAAAGATACTTAAGCTTTCATTTCACTGCTGTAGGATCAGGCTCTTCCTTCCTTCCTAAAATAAAATTTTTCATATCACTGTTGATAATTTTATTAGAGAGAGCAGCAATCTGATTGAGAAATAATTAAAAATAACTAAAGCACCAAACACCTTATTCATCTTTTTTTTTTTTAAATAACTTAAATCAAATGTTAAGACAGTTCAGTAAGTAGAAATAACACTGGTCTGAAGCAAAAGGTCTCGGTTCTCTTCTTGACATTTCTAATTATTATTTTTGTCAACATAAAATATTTATAACTGTTTTGCCTTCTTCACTGGCTGATGATGCTTACGAAATTATGTATCATATAAGAAAATGCTTTGTAAACCTTAAAATATTTTACAAACATAATAAATATTAGTGAAGAAGTTAGAATACTATGGAGTTGGATTGCTCCCCTTCCCCTTCATGCATTCCCAGGCTTTCTTCCAGAATATTAGCCAGGAAAATTTTTCTGGGCCTCAAATTTCACATCCATAAAAAAGATGTTTGTAGAAAGTGAAACTAAGGTCCCTTCTAGTTCTAATATTAGATCATTCTAAGTGGGTTGGACATTTCATCCAAGATATTTTAAGGGAATAAAGCACTCTTCTAATCAAAGAACTTTTCAAATGAGAACACTTTGAACCTTCCTTATGAGTCATTTCACAGTTGGGGGACACCTTCTAATTTTATTTTCAACCATCGCCAATCAATCACTGAAGGAAGGGAAATAACCTGAGTTAGAACTTTTAAAAAGCCTTAACAATTCAGCCTAGCAGAAAAATGTCTCTGGTTTAAGGAAATCACTCATTTCCATAAAATTTGGACTTTCAAACTGTCCACTACATTGAGAGCATTTAGGAGACAAATGTAACTGAATAATTTGCCAGAAAAGTATATAAAAGGGATATTATGGCTGATTTCTTTAAGAGATCATAATCGGCACTGGTTGCAACAGAAATGGTCTCATTCTCATCCTAAGACTGCTTTAAAGGAGTCATAAGGCTCCTTAAAACACATTTTAACAACAAACCCCCTAATTTTATAGTTAAAGAAAGAGAGCTAGAAAGGTAAAGTGACTTATCCAAGGTCACAGAGCAATTTGGCAAAAGAAGCAAAGTTAGATATAGGTTATAACTCCAATTCCAGTTTTATTTTCCTGTAAAACAGTGCTAATAGAAAATTGCATTTTGGGAAGATTCATATTCTCCATGTATCAGCAATAGAAGGGTCAAAAGCTCAGCATCTTAGTATATAAGCAAGTAAGCAGTATGTATAAGTGTATAAACAGTGTTTTTGAATGGTGTGATTTCTAGTTAAAAACATCTCAATGCAATTGCAGGGTCATAGGGAAGCTCTATTTTTAATTTTTGAGGAATCTCCACACTGCTCTCCAAAGTGGCTGCACCAACTTGCATTCCCACCAACAGTGGAAGAGGGTTCCCCTTTCTCCACATCCCTTCCAACACATGTTGTTTCCTCTCTTGTTAATTTTGGCCATTCTAACTGGTGTAAGGTGACATCTCAATGTGGTTTTAATTTGAATCTCCCTGAACATTTTTTCATGTGTCTGATAGCCATTTGTATGCCTTCATGGGAGAAGTGTCTGTTCATATCTTCTGCCCATTTTTTGATATGATTATCTGTTTTGTGTGTGTTGAGTTTGAGGAGTTCATTATAGATCCTGGATATCAACCTTTTGTCTGTACTGTCATTTGCAAATATCTTCTCCCATTCCGTGGGTTGCCTCTTTGATTTCTTGACTGTTTCCTTTGCTGTGCAGAAGCTTTTGATTTTGATGAAGTCCCAAAAGTTCATCTTCGCTTTTGTTTCCTTTGCCTTTGGAGACATATCTTGAAAGAAGTTGCTGTGGCTGATATCGAAGAGATTACTGACTATGTTCTCCTCTAGGATTCTGATGGATTCCTGTCTCATTGAGGTCTTTTATCCATTTTGAGTTTATCTTTGTGTACGGTGTAAGAGAATGGTTGAGTTTCATTTTTCTACATATAGATGCCCAGTTTTCCCAGCACCATTTATTGAAGAGACTTGTCTTTTATCCACTGTATATTTTTTCCTGTTTTGTCAAAGATTATTTGACCGTAGAGTAGAGGGTCCATATCTGGGCTCTCTACTCTGTTCCACTGGTCTATGTGTCTGTTTTTATGCCAGTACCATGCTGTCTTGGTGATCACAGCTTTGTAGTAAAGCTTGAAATCAGGTAATGTGATTCCCCCAGTTTTATTTTTGTTTTTCAATATTTCCTTAGCAATTCAGGGTCTCTTCTGATTCCATACAAATTTTTGGATTATTTGCTCCACCTCTTTGAAAATACCGGTGGAATGTTTATAGCAACAATGGCCACGGTCGCCGAACTGTGAAAAGAACCAAAATGCCCTTCAACGGACTAATGGATAAGGAAGACATGGTCCATATACACTATGGAGTATTATGCCTCCATCAGAAAGGATGAATACCCAACTTTTGTAGCAACATGGATGGGGCAGGAAAAGATTATGCTGAGTGAAATAAGTCAAGCAGAGAGAGTCAATTATCATATGGTTTCACTTATTTGTGGAGCATAACAAAAAGCATGGAGGACATGGGGAGATGGAGAGGAGAAGGGAGTTGAGGGAAATTGGAAGGGGAGGTGAACCATGAGAGACTATGGACTCTGAAAAACAATCTGTAGGGTTTGAAGCGGCGAGGGGTGGGAGGTTGGGGGAGCCAGATGGTGGGTATTAGAGAGGGCACGGTTTGCATGGAGCCCTGGGTGTGGTGCAAAAACAATGAATACTGTTATGCTGAAAATAAATAAATTAATTAAAAAAAAAACAAAAAAACACACAAACAAACAAAAACAACATCTCAATGATATCCCCTCTATTTATATTCTAGTTGGATATAGTAATAATTAGTTGACTGACAGATCACTGGGTTTACAACAGAATTAAAGAGAGCTCTTGTGGGACACCTGAGTGTCTCAGTCAGTTAAGCGTCTGCCTTCAGCTCAGGTCATGATCCCAGGGTCCTGGGATCAAGTTCCACATTGCGGAGTGGTGTCCCTGCTCAGCGGCGAGCCTTCTTCTCCCTCTGCCTGCTGTTCCCCTGCTTGGGCTCTCTATCATTCCCTGACAAATAAATGAATAAAATTTTAAAAATTAAAGAGAGCTGTTGCCTTTTGGGCACTCGCAACCAGAAGAGGGACTACCACTGAGCACCAGTGAGTTTTAATATCAGTTAGAAACCCTCCCATCTCCAGTTTTCATATTGGGCCACCTAGGCTTGACATCAAACATTCAAATATTAGCAGGGCCTCCAGAACTTTCCATTAGTTTGTTGATTTGTGAGCTCCTACTCAGTCCTTCAAATCCTATAATTATATGGACACAAGTTATCTCTGACGTCAAAGGTCCCTGAGAGGCCCAATTTCAGATACTGCTCAATCTCCAAGTTTCTTCAGTAGTGTTAATGATAACTTCTATTCGTGGCAAGATAGAGAGATGACTGCCCACAGCAACTATCTCCCAGGAGTCTAAGAATCTGGCGAATTCACAAAAGTTTCAGTTATGTCACCAAGTGGGGCCAAAAACTAACGATGGCTTCAATTCATGCACTCCCACAGGCTTTCTTCCAAAATATTAGATTTGAGAAATGAGGAGATTACACTCTACCATGTGGCATCAACCTTGTTACAGCCAAAGAAACTTTTATTATTTGTGGGCACCATTAGTTTACAAATTTTTTTTGTTTTTTGTTTTTGTTTTTATTTTATTTTATTTATTTATTTGACACACACAGAGAGAGAGAGAAAGCACACACAAGCAGGAGGAGAGGCAGAGGGAGGGGAAAACAGGCTCACTGCAGAGCAAGGGAAGCCCGATGCGGGACTCGATCCCAGGACTCCAGGATCATAACCTGAGCTGAAGGCAATGACTTAACCCACTGAGCCACCCAGGTACCCTACAAGTTGTTTTTTTTTTTTTTTAAACACAATTTTAGAAGGCAAATGTCTGCCAAATAAACTACATTTATTCTATAATGATTACCTCTTTTTGTATCTGCTCGTTGTTGGGCAATGAAACATGTAACTGTCTATAATAGCTTCCTATCAGCATGAGCTTTCCAGTTGTAATCATTTCAGCCAAACTGACATTCCAGTAAATCTATATCATCTTGTTGAGAAGTAATGCATAACACCTATTTAGTAGTAGACATATTGAAAAGTTCTGTAATGCCTTGGACATTACCATTAATGAGCCAGGAGAACTCTTGCTCAAAATTATCCCAGTGGCCCCCTGGAACTGAGAAATTTAACTATCTCCTGATACTCCACACTTGATGGAAAGACCTAAGTAGATAATTGGACTATCCTCAGAATAGAAGAAAAGTAAGTATTAAGAAGATACTGAGATAGTCAGGTTTTATACATTTTTAATTAGACTACAGACCTCCAGGTGAAACACATTTTCCTGGTTACATTTTGCGGGGGTGTTAATGCATTCTTAACTCATGATGAGTCAAAAGTATATTTCAGAGAAATGTTGAAATTCTCCCCAGTAAAACTTGAAAACTTAGAGATACCCTGTGGTTTGAACAGTCTTCTTTTAGAACTCCTGCCTCTAACCATATGGGTTGCTGAGTAATATATATTTTTAGGAAGATAGCACATACCATATACCATTGCAATTCTGGTAAAAAAAAAAAAAAAAAAAAAAAAAGAAGTAACTAGCTCTTTACAGTCGTACATCAACAGTGATTAAAAACCCTGGGCTCTAGCTCTGAAGGTGTGATTCTGCGACCCCAAGAAGACCTGAATCTTTTCAGGAGTTAGTTTCTGCAACCATCAATTGAAGAGTTTGAACTAGAATCCCTCAAACACCTCAGGCAATCTCTGAAGTTCTTCCTAGACCTAAAGTTCTAAGCATCACGCACCTATAGAACATGCCATCTAGATCTGGGTTTTCTGACATCACAACCCTTGCTTTCTGAGCAGAGAATTATTTGACAGACATTACCAGTTCCACACTATTCATTTCATGTGATTTGATTGCATGTCTTACTAATTCATTCCTTCACTCAGTCGTTCAGTAGAACTTTATTAAACAGCTACTTTGTGCCAGGCAGAGAGCAGGAACTACAGACAGAGGAAGTATAAAGGCAGAGGCTCTATCTTCAAGGCACTTAGGACTAGTGATTACAACTGAAGTAACTGGATACTTGTGATTGAATGTGTTTGAAGTGTTGTGGTTGAGAGGCACTGGTACCATGGACATACACGAGAGACACACTTGCAGCAGGGAGGCACTCCCAGAAGGAAAAAGTGACTCTCAGAGAGTGAACACAAGTTAGTTGGATGAAGAAGGGATATGCTGTCATGGCATGGCCAAGAAGATGCTTAAGAACATGGTAAGAGGTTTATCAAAGCTAAATGGGTAAGGTGTACAGCTAGCAAGTTCAGATGGATTGGCTAAAAATAGAAGAAAAGAATCAGGCAAGGCATTCTCAGAAAAGGGAGGCTTTGTAACTCTCGGAAGGGTTTGGCAATGTATTTGGATTTGATCTTAAATGCAATGACAGGTCATTGGAGAATGTCCCTACTGGGGGTAATATGGTCAGATTCGCATTTTAGAAAGAAAGAAGAAAGATGAAAGAAAGAAGCTGCGGAAGAAAGATGAAAGATGGGAAAGCAGAGGGCAAGGAAAGCAGGAAGAAAAAAAAAAAAGGAGGCTTTTACCAAAATTCAAGAAGAGGACTGACCTAAGAAAACAAATAAAACAAAACAAATCTACAGGAAAAAGAAGGTCATGAAGAAATTTGAGAGACATGGGCTGGGGGGAAAAAGATGACAGGATGCAAAGAGATGGATGTTATAGTTAAATTCTTTGGATCTAAAATTCACTCTCAAATCACCTTATAAATTAGAGCAAATATAATTGACCACATGTTAAGCCTGTAGATATCCACAGCTGCACTTTGTATCTTTCCCTACAGACCCTCTACTGAGGTTTTAATGATTGGGAAAAAGCAGCATGACAAAAATCCTTTACCAAACAAAAATATCCTCAAACCCCATTAGACAGTGTGTAATGAAATGTTACAAATGGAGGATTACAAAGGAAAAATATAAATGACCATAAATCCAGGGGGAATCAACTCTTCTTTCCAGATTCCATTCAACCTTAATAAAGAAACTTAATAAGACCATGCATTCCTGCCAGCTTTCGATATGGCCACTGCTGATCAATAGCATTTATTTCTAGAAAGAGGGGTTGGGGAGGGATGTGAGAGCAGCATGTTGATGCTAAAGCTAGTGAGTAATGACACAGTGTGGCTGGTAATGAAGATTTGATAGAGGAAACAGCCCAGCAAGCCTGTCTTTGTCTCTGAATATCAAACTGCATGCCTCTCCTCCAGATCTATTAACACCTCTTATTCTACAACTGGGTTGTGGGCTTCGTGTCATCTCAAAGAAAAACAAAAAAGAAAATGCTGTTTATTTTTCCCCGTGTTTTCAAATCTAAATAAAACTCAAGGCTTTGAAGTTGGAAATGAAATTTTTGTCAGAGGCTGATTTCACGTAACAGAAAGGATAAATTTACAGATAATCAGAGCTCTCCCGCGATGGTGTGGGTTGTCATAGAAGGAGGGGGACAATGATTTTCCTACCTATAAATATACACAAGAGGATAGCAGATGAACATTACTTAGGAACTCTCAGAAGAAGATTTCTGCATTGGGGCAAATTTTGGCTAGGTTAATTTTGAAAGCTCCTTCTAAATCCAAAATTCTCTCGTCTTCTTTTTTTTTCTTTCCCTCTCCAACTTTTCTTCCCCCTCACACATTCTGTTTTAAATACAGACCCTGTGGATTTTCAGAAGAACACTGAAACATAGCTTACAGAAATGTTGACAATAAAACACAGTATAAATAAAATAAAGAAACAGAGGCAACATAAAAATAGGAAAATATGATACTAAAGCAGAGATTACAATCCAAAATGTAAATGACAGAATAGTATGTAATTCCTGGAGGTGAGCCAAAGGTTTTGCTCAGTGCCTCTTAGTGGCCCAAATCATGTGACTCTAAGACTAATAAATTAAAGGTAGAAGTATAAACACAATGGCAAAATTCACTTCTACTTTGAAAAGAGCAAGTTAGAAGAAACAACATATTTTCTGCAGAAAAACATACTTTTTTCTCAGTTCTGACCTCTGAAATTTCTCTCAGGAGTTCTAGTAAAAATAGGACTTTGTGATATGGTGGATCACATCCTCAAAATATACCTACAGTTACTCCTACGGAATAATTTTTTATGTGATTCTAAATTAACTTCAACCTGTGGAGATATCATTGAGCCCTAAGAACAGGATTCATCTTCGAGTTACCTCTGAGGCCCATTCAAGGCCAACACATGTCTGGCTCACTGTATTTTTTTTTATAAGTTGATTCTCAGATAAATGAATAAATGCAGAAATGAATGAATGAATGGATGAGCAAGAATTCATGGTGGATCTAGTATTCCTGCTGGAGTGAGCAATATTTTCCTCTTCTGTTGGTAGGAAATATTTTCTTTGAGTTTCAATCAAAAGTCTCCATTGCTTTTTATATTGTATTATTTTATGTTAAAATGCTAGGGAAATAGTATGAATTATCAGTAATTTGAAATGCTCAATGTATATACTTGTAGTACTACCACTCACTCTCATTTTTCTTTAAAACCAACCCCAAATGAACTGAGATGTCATAACCTCGTTGCAAAACTCTTTAGAAGAGAAATAAGAAGAGGATAGAGTATGATCCTACAGGAAATCCTAAATAAAAAAGGTCTGAATTCAAGTCCCCGTATTAGTGTTTATCACTTGTGTATTTTTGACTAAGAAAATCAACCTGATTTCCAGTTTTCTCATCTCTACAAAGTAAATGTCGATACTGCCTTCCACTTTTGTTGTGAGCCTGAAATAAAATAATGCGAACCAAAATGATTTATAAATTGTTCTGTGTTACACAAAGTTAAACAGTGGTTGTTTTTATGAGGAAAAAAATATTACATCATTGGAATTTTCATAATCAAACTAACAACTAGATTCCAAAATATTATGCATTGCCTTTGGAACATAGACAAATTTTTTTGCTTATCCATAATTATGGAGGCTTCCCATAATCGTCTCAGGGATCCAGTGGAAAGATAAAATATAGAAACAAACCAGGTCATCTTTTTCTCTACCTTTCTAAGGTAGAGATTTTTAGCAATAAATAATCATTGGAAAGAAACAATGGGAATTTGGATTCAGATATAAGTAAAGTATTCTTAGTAGCAAAGACTAGAGATGAAATGTCTAATAGAAAGAATAAATTATCTAGGGCAATAGGCTGCAGAAGTTTTATTTCTAGTGGTCAGAAAAACTGTGGTTATATAAAAAGAGAAAAACTTTATATAAACAGAAATTTCCATCAGCCAGAAATTATTTCACTTCCTGCTATATCTAGGCAATGATGCAATAATAACAGATAGAATGACAGACAATAGTCTGGGTCTCATGTCCCTCTCATTCTAGACTCCTGTATCTGCTATAGATCTGAAACAACTGCATGTCCTTCACAAACTTTTTCCTGGTGCCAAAAATTCTGTTTTCTCTCATTTCTGAAACACAGGATCATTTATTTCTCCCTTTCCAATAATTTATATGAAATCCTACTTTTTTAAGTATCATTGACTCAACCAACTTTTATTATACAACTTCTAGTATGTTCTAGGCACCATGCTTAAATATACAAAAGACATAGAGCCCAGGAGAAGAGAAAGGCATCTGCAGAGTCATTCAGTCAATATTAGAGGTACAATCTGAGGGTTTTGAAGGGGGAGGGGGTGGGAGGTTGGGAGAACCAGGTGGTGGGTATTGGAGAGGGCACGAATTGCATGGAGCACTGGGTGTGGTGCAAAAACAATGAATACTGTTATGCTGAAAATAAATTTAAAACATTTTTAAAAATAAATAAAATAAAATAAAAAAAAATAAAATCTTTAAAAAAGTATGTAAATACAAATAATTAGGAACAGAAAAATATATATATTAGAGGTACACTGGTAAATGCATAGTATCTGGTAGAGGAACAAGACCAAATCTACCTGGAGTAGTAAGAGATCATAAAATGTGGTGTAGAGAAGGTAACATATAACCATGAGGTGCCTTGAAATATGAGCATTAGCCATGAAGATTAGTACAGCGGTAGAGCATTTTTGAAAGAAGACACGAACATTAGCACAGGCATTGAATGAGAAACGGTTAGGTGCAGTCAGAAACTGCAAGCAATTGGATAGGACCGAAGAAAGAGAGGAGGCTGGAGACAGGGCTTGGGGCACATGATGGTGTACTTTGCATGGCATACTCAAGCATGAGGTCATTCATGTAAACAATGAGACACTTGATGGAATTAACCAGAAGAGTGATTTGTGTAATGAGCAGGTCAACCTATGACAGAGGAAAGGGAGAGCAAAAATGTGTACGTATGTGTGTAGATGTGTGAGAGAGAGACAGACAGACAGAGAGAGACCCAGAGAGACAAAGATACCAGTTACAATAGAAGCTATTACAATAGGGAAGCAAGAAATGATCATACCCATATTTAAGAATTGTTCAACAGAATCTCCAGAGCTGAATGATCGCCTAGATTGAGTATAGAGGTGTAGAAAAGAGAGGAAAAACACCAGGAAAACTCCTGAATGTCTGGGTGAAGTGCCGAATTGGATCTTGATGATAGTCATCACAGACAAAAAAATGCAGGAACAAGAGAAGACATTCCATCTGATTGAGCAGATTTCAGGTGCTTTGAGGCACCTAAATGGAGCTATTTCCTGTGCACCTGGGTATACAAGTCTGAAGGAATCTGGGCTGAGGAAACAGATTTGGGAGATATCCATATTTGGCTGAATTTCAAGTTAGAGTAGAAGAGTCAGGCCAGTGACTGACGGGGAAAATGAATGCCAAGACAGAGCCCTATAAAACATACCAAAATAAAAAAAGAAGACCCAGCAAAGGAGCCTACAGACAATGTCAGAGAGAGGAAGAGAATCCATCAAGAGATGTTTAAGCCACAGAAGGAATGAATTAAGAAGAGTAGCCAATGGTATCAAGCCCATTTGAGAGAAGGGATAAAAACTGAATCTGACAATTACAAAGCCACCTGAAGGCATTTTTATAAGGGTGTTTCAGTGGAGGCAAAGCCGAAAAGAAGATGAGTACAAACGTAATGGGTGGTTGGGAAATGGAGACAACGGTTCGGTGAAGCATCTTGTGTATAAAGGCAAGGAGTGGGATAGACTAGTGTCTCAGGAGAACAGAATGGCAAGTAAGGGATCTTTCTTTCTTTCTTTTTTTTTTTTTTTAGTAAGGGATCTTTCAAGAGGGATTTGTGATTGTTCAAAGTCTGCAAATAAGGAGCCAGTCAACAGAGTATTTAATATAAGGAGAAAAATTTAAGACTTGTGTCAAAAAATATTCCAAAGGAATCAAATTTAAAAGTAGAACTTGTAGCACTGAATAGGGTCACAACCTTATTTCCACAATTAGACTTCCAGATTTGGGGATCAGTCAACACTTGACCTTCATGTATCAGGAATATTTCTTAGCCCACAGTGTGTATTCAGAAAATATTCAAAGCAAAGTTGACATTTGATGAGAATTATATTCAAAAATAAGTATAAATTTAAATATTTAAATTTAAATCAATAAAGAGATATTTAAATCAATAAAGAGAATTTTTTTATGTTTTCTGTTACTTTCTCAGATGGGATGGGGAAACCTATCTACCATTTTTAGAAAGCCCCCATTCTCAATTCAGTTTCTTCAGCAATAGCTCTATTATAATGATCAGAGCCACAGCAACTTTGTAATTGTAAAGTTTGTCTGCAGATGAAATTTCATCATATGTGGACTTCCCTGGAGAAAAATTCCACGTGCCTGAAGGTATCTGTTTGGGTAGAAGACCATATGTCAGCACACTCCCAGCCATAGTTTCCTGGTCACTTACTTTTGAGAACAGCTTCACCCTTTCATTCAATTTCAAGTGTTTTGTTTGTCTATTTGTTTGTTTGGGGTTTTGTTTTTTAAAGATTGTATTTATTTAATTTAGAGAGAGAGAGAGAACAAACAGGGAGTTGGGGGGAAAGAAGCAGGCTCCCTGTGGGGCTTGATTCCCAGACCCTGGGATCATGAAGGCAGATGCTTCACCAACTGAATCACCCAGGCGCCCTTCAATTTGAAATGCTGCAGAGGAATAATAGTTGCTTCTATGTTGGCATTGTTGTGAAATGCGTGTTCTTGAATCAAAGAAAAAAATAAAGCCGACTTCTTATTAGGAGAATGTGTCAGTGTTTTCTAGTGTCCCCACCACCCCATGCATCAATAAATTACTGGGTCAGCTCCTTGGGTGCACACAATGGCTCATTTCCTCTCCCTGGAAGCATATTACCTGGAGCAGGAATCTGGATGGAAATATGAGGGATGGAATGAAGCTGGTGCTATGCAAATTTGGAAATCCCAGAAGCAAGTTATCAGCGGAAACAAAGCAGGTGACCGGGATGCCCCAGGAAGGCATCGGGACTTTGAGAGGAGTCAGCACTTTGCAGAAATCTCAAGTGTAAATAAATTTCTCTTCCTCGACCAGGATTAACTACAAAATTGGAACCCAGTGGAAGTCACAAGACTGTTATTTATCCTTGGCTTGGCCTTAACAACCCATGTGGCCTGGGTCAAATACTCTTTTCTTTTATGTCTATACAGTTACTGATGTAGAATAAAGACATTCAAAAAAGATTATATAGTCATATCTTAGCAGTCTAAACTGATAGCAATTTACTTAATGTAGATCAGTACAAACCATTTAAAGTTCCAAAATACTCATAATAACAATATATTTCCCCATGGGGGGTGCCAATATATATATAAATATACACATGCACACACACACACTTCCTCTAGACTTATATACTCCCATGGACTAAACCGTTTCCCCCCAAAATGCACATTTTAAAGCCCTCACTTCCCATGTGACTATATTTGGAGATAGGGCCTGTAAGGGAGTAAGTCTAGTTAGATGAGGTCTTACGGGTGTAGCCCTAATCCAATAAGATTAGTGACCTTATAAGAAAAGGAACAGACACAAAACACCTCCCCTCATTCTCTTGCTTGTGCACATGCCAGCTCACTCTCTTTCTACACAAGCACAGAGCAAAAGCCATGTGAGAACCCAGAGAAGGTGGCCATTTATGAGCCAGCAAGAGGGGATTCACTGAAACTAAACTTCCCAGCACTTTGATCTTGGACTTCTTGCCTCCAGAACCATGAGAAAATATTTTTTTGTTGATTAAGCCAGGCAGCCTTTAGTAATCTGTGATGGCGGCCCAAGCCGACTAAGATAAACACCATCCCAAGAGGCCTCCTAATCAAGTCAGACATAGGTTTGTGATTTATAAGTCAATCATCTGAGCATAGGTTCAAAGGCCATCCATGAGCTAGACCCATTCTCTCTAGTTTCCTAGCTTCATCTCCCACCATTGCTCATCCATTCTATAACCTTTGAACCAATAATACTAAATTGCTTGCTTGCGGTGTAACGTGTTCCATGTTTCTGTGCCTTTGTACAAGCTCTTCCTTAAATTTGGACCTTATACCTAGAAAAACATACAATATGGCATACCTCATTCTAAATCTTAAGTCTCCCTTTTTACTAAATGTGTGATTGGGAAAGTTACTAATTGACTCTGTTTTATCTTCTGTAAAGAAAAATAATAATAGTCTGTCCTTCACAGGGCTTTGGTTAGTGAATATTTCTATAAAATAAGCACCAAAATCTCAGGAGCTGATGACAACAAAAATGTCATTTCTTACCCACGTTGCATTTTTATCTGGTCAGCTGCAGTTTTGCATGGTTCTGCCTGATTCTGTGTGACTCTGCCAGCATGTCTTACTCCCATACCCAGGCTGAGGAGCCGGATACCATGATGGATAAACCTATTCTCACTACAGAGAGAAATGGAAAAATACAAAACAAACACAACCAACTAACTAAACCATGATATTGCTCATAGTGAGTTTGCTTAGCCACATCTGTTCATGGCGATTGCAAGTCATACAGCTAAGCCTAAAGTCAATGGCATGGGGATGCTGCTTCCACAAGAGGTAGACAAGGTATCTAGTAATGGGCAGTAATGGGCAGTAATGTAGAGACTTCTTGCAGGGAAGAGGAAAAGTGAATAACTGTGAATAGTAATACAGTCTTTAGAGATGATTCTTGCTTATGGTCAATTATTGTTATTAAAGTCCAGATCAGGTGTTATCCCTTCTCAGAAGATTCCTGGACATATTTCCACCCATCCACAAGCAATAAAATGGTCAGATATCTGTCCTGCACTAAAGTTTTGCACCATATATGTGCTGCTCTGTGATTCATTTCTATCCACGTTTCACTTTTCTTCTAAGATTGAGGGATACTGCCATTGTTCAGTAATTGAACCAACACTTGGCGAATGGCTACTTCTGTGCTAAGTGTGGGAGGGTAAGGGGAGAGGCATATTCCGCAACAATAAATCTCACAGTCCAGTGTGAGCATCGAACAAGTACATGGGTACTCCAGAAATAAGTGCAATAATAAGGCAGGTGTTTGGCAGTAAATATTGATCTAATCTGAATTAATTGTATTTCCTCTGTACTGGAGCTAATTTAACTTTAGCTTCTAGGAGCAAGAGCCCCTCCTTAAGACTCTTTATTATTTGTGTCTTTCTTGGTACAAACGATGGTTCCTGCATCCTCTCTGATGCCACAAATAGATAGGAGAATCTTTCAAGACAGAGGTCAGAAGTAGAAAGCCAAAATGTAAACTAATAATACACAAATATAAGGGTCTACCTCAAAGGTTTAATGTGGACTCAGTGGTGGTGCTGGTACTCACACAGACAAGGGAACGGATGGATATTTTCAGGAATCCCTTCTCTCAACAATGATACTAGGAATGTTTATCTTTCTTTTTCTTTCTTTCTTTCTTTCTCTTTCTTTTTCAGATTTTACTTATTTATTTATTTTACAGAGAGAGAGAGAATGTACAAGCAGGTGGAGTGGGAGGCAGAGGGAGAGGGAGAGGCAGCCTCCCTGAGGAGCAGGGGAGCCTGATGTTGGACTCTATCCCAGGACCCTGGGATTCTGAAGTGAGCCCAAGGCAGTCCTTAACCAACTGAGCCTCCCAGGCCAGGCGCCCCTAGGAACGTTTCAACAGCACAAGATAGAATAGCTCTTTGCAAACTTACTATTAGCAGCAGAAAACTTTTTAAAATTAATAAAATGTATAAAACAGAACATAAAATCTTCCTGCTCTTGCTGAGGCAGGAGTGAAGGGCCTAGAATCTGAATCACCAGCATTACCCATCATTCCCTGTGGCCACTAATGAAAACAAGAAACATGTGTTGAGTGTCTCATAACTACATCTATTTCATTTAATCATCACGACCATATGGATGAAGTCAGTTATGTCCACTTGAAACTAATGAGGAGAGTGGGGTGTCAAAAGGCTGAGTGACTGGCTCTACTTCCCACAGCTAAGAGTTGGTGGAGGTGAAATTGGCACCAGCCACAGGATTTCAGAGTAGCCACCTCCACCCACCACATCCCTCCAAGGCACAGGCTGAAACCATCACTCAATAAGAGAACACAGGAGAGAGTCTTAAACTCGGGAAATAAACTGAAGGTTTCTGGAGGGGAGCGGGTGGGAAGAATGGGGTGGCTGGGTGGTAGACATTGGGGAGGGATGTGCTATGGCTTGAGTGCTGTGACATGTGTAAGACTGATCAATCACAGACCCCTGAAACAAATAATACATTATATGTTAATAATGAAAAAATAAATAAATAAAAATAAAACACAGGAGAACCAGAGGAAGTACTAGAAAACTTCAGCTCTCCTTCTAGCAGTCACTATAACCTTCAAAAAATTATAACCACACCCCAGGCTTCAGTTTTCTCATCTAACAAGAGGAGATTAGATCAGAAGAAAGGTTCTCCACATGTTTGTTTCTTTCTCTAATATATCTGAGGAGGAGGACACCCTCTCATCAATAGCAGTGTGCCACAATGGCAGTTTATCGTAGAAAAGTCAAGAATACAAAGCTCTAGCAGAATCACATGATGGGGATTGGAAAGTCATATTTGTTACTGTTCTGTAGTTTTTGGTTCAAGAATCGCTGGGCTAGAATTTTTCTAAGGGCTAACATGATGATTCTGCTTCCCTCCCCCCCACCCCGAGTATTTAAACCTTTGGGAAATTATGAGTGACATCAAAAGGAAATTACTTTACTCTTTTTAACTTCCCTTTTCCAAACACTAATAACTCAGCCAATTATACGATTAGCTTGCAAGTGCCCTGGGAAGATATGTAGAAGTAAAATTAACGTGTTAGAATATACCAGGTAAAGGAATATCCTAGCAAGGCTGATGGTCAAAGCCTTCTTATAACTTTTTTCTTAAAACTAGGTTCAAACACATATCTCTAGGTATTAGGGAATTTTACTAAATAGGCATGATTTAGGCCTTAAGACTGTGGAACTAACAAACCATAAAGTAGCTTGGGCATCATTCTAAGTCGTTACGTAAAAACCATAGGTAGTTGATACTTCCATACTCACTTAACCTTGTCTTTTTTTTTAATTAATTTATTTATTTTGTCTTAATCTTTTCCAATTCTGTTAGGAATGGGACAGATGTGTCATTCGTTTTTGTTTTAACTGACTTTTTATTTGTACTAATTTTGGATTTACAGAAACAGGACAAACTTAGTACAGTTATTGTCTACTCCTCACTTAGTCTTCCCTAACAGTCATCATGGGTCTTAGGCTCCTTTTGGTGTGAGATGCTCTTCAGGGTCTTTAGTTTTTGATGATCTTGACAACTTTGAGGAGTACTGGTCAAGTATTCTGTGGAATGTCCCTCAACTGAGTTCTGTATGATGTTTTTTCTCATGGCTGCACAGGGGTTTTGGTTTGTTTTAAGGAAAAACTACAGAGGTAAAGTGTCACTTTTATTACATATCAAGGGCATTTACCTTTCACTGCTGATGTTGACTCCGGTCCCCCGCTGAGCTAGCATTTGTCAGATTTCTCCACTATAGGTTACTTCTCCCCTTTCCACACTGTATTCACTGGAAAAAAAAGCCACTATGCACAGCCCACACTTGAGGAATGGGAAATTATGTTCTACTTCCTTGAGGGTGGAGTATCTACACATTCTATTTGGAATTCTTCCGCAACCTACTAGGTTCTTAAACACATAAAAAGGAATGGAAATGTATAATTTTTTTTAAAAGATTTTATTTATTTATTTGTCAGAGGGAGAGCGAGCGAGAGCGAGCACAGGCAGACAGAGTGGAAGGCAGAGTCAGAGGGAGAAGCAGGCTCCCCGCGGAGCAAGGAGCCCGATGTGGGACTCGATCCCAGGACGCTGGGATCATGACCTGAGCCGAAGGCAGCTGCTTAACCAACTGAGCCACCCAGGCGTCCCTGGAAATGTATAATTTAAAAAGGAAATCATATTTAGACTTTCAGCAGAATAAAATTCAATAAGCATTTGAAAAAAAAAGCACAGGAAGCGCCTGGGTGTCTCAGTGGGTTAAGCCGCTGCCTTCAGTTCAGGTCATGATCTCAGGGTCCTTGGATCCAGTCCCGCATTGGGCTTTCTGCTCCGTGGGGACCCTGCTTCCCCCTCTCTCTCTGCCTGCCTCTCTGCCTACTTGTGATCTCTCTCTCTCTGTCAGATGAATAAATAAAATCTTTAAATAAAAGAGAGAGAGAGAGAGAAAAGAAAAGAAAGCACAGTAGGTTACAGGATTTGGGGAGGAGGCTGAATATCACAGCAAGGAAGAGAGATGTGTAGGATCTCTTCTGAATGTGTGGTGTCACACACTGCAGGAGAAACAGTGTGTGCAAAGGGATGTTTGTCCTCAAGAGATTCCAATCCATGGCATTTGGCTGAGAAGCGACACTCCCTCAAGTACTGAGCAGTCTCTTCAGTGCATCTCCTTATCACCCCACGCTTCCATCCATGAACCAGTCATGCTTCCCTGTGTGAAGAGCTACATACTTGCCTCTCTCTAAAGGTGCCATTCTCTCAGTCAGGTGCAGTATTATCCCTGAAACTCTGCTCATTGTCTAGAGTATCACTGCACTCAAAATACTAGGATTATGGATGGATGGATAGATGGATCAATAGATAGCTTAATTAATCTTCTCCCTCTTCTTTGTCCTATAATGTTCACTATTTTTTCAATGGGTGATCCATATTTACACCCCTGTTTTCTACCCAAAGAACCACTCATGCTTTTTTAAGCTTTTTAAAAAAAAATAATAAATTGAGTCCAGTTGTAAGAAAGAATACAGAGAGATCCTATATAACCTTTGCCCATGTTTCTCCACAATGATAACATCTAGCATGACTATAGTACAACAATGTACCCAGGAAACTGACATTGATATAATCCACCAACCTTTTCAGATTTTCAGTTTCATGGACACTCATGTGTTGTGTTTAGCTTCATGAAAGTTTATCACTCGTGTGCATTTGTGGAACCACCACCACCATTATGATGTATCTCGAAAAATTAAAAAAAAAAAAAAAAGGCATCTCAAAACCCTCATGTTTCTGTAGACTGTAGCCCTCTTCCTCAGACTAGTCATTTGATTCCTCTGTATTCCCATATGTCCTGTTCCCATCTTTTAGAACCAAGCATAGTGCATCCTGAAGATTTCTCTTGTATATGGTTCCCCTTATAAAATCTAATGGTAAACCTACCTTAGGAAAAATGGGAAATAAGCAAAGTGTGTCCCAGTCATGGGTTCACACCCCTGTTTTGGCCCCATATTAGAGTTACTACCACAGTGATATAGTTTCTGCTCCACAAAGAAAAGAAAAGCCTTTACATACTGACGCTGATAAGGCACAGTATCAGAGAACTCACAGACTCTATGATCATAGCACCTACACGCGGTTGGCTAGTCGGCTAATGCCTGACCTGACACTGTTTATGGAAAACTAATTCTCATTTTTATACATGTCTAGTACTTCATTCTTGATCCTGTCTCGATTTCTATAAGAAAACAATTCCAGCTCTCTTCAGCACAGATGTGATTTTCAAACTAATTAATTGACTGATGACCTTACTCAGATATGAAAATACAAAAAAACCTCCTTCAAAAAATAATTGAAATGCACTGGAAAAAGTTATTTGTAGAAAGGTATCTCTTGAGGTTAAAATACTAAAAAGTCCTACCCTAAAACATTTTCAAGTTATCTATATATAGAAGAGCAAAAGGTATATTTTGAGGGCTCATTAAGCATCTATATATAACTTTACTATAGAATCCTTCTTTGTTGTATAAAATCAATTTTATGAGTCACAACTTATGTACAGTTAGGATTAAAATATTTTAAGAAAACCCAGTACAATTGCTTTTGTATAACAAAGAACCTTCCATATATTTAGAAGCAATCGTGCATTTATGCAACAGAAACGTAGTTGGTGCCTTCCATGTGCCAGTAACTGTGAAATGTTTTAGGAACACAGAGATAATTGGGAGAGAGGTGCTATCCTCAGGAGTTCATAATGCAGTGAGCAGACAGAAATGTACATGATAGCATGAAAAAATATGCCAAGGAGTGTGGGAATGGGAAGCATGGAGAGGGTAGGTCTTTTTTGTGGATGTTAGGGAAGCATTCATCAATCTTGAGTTTTGCTAGGCTAGGTGGTAACTACAACTTCCCTATCAATGAAGGAAACCAACATTTAAATTGTGTTTTTTGGATTTGCTTAAACTTTCTTGAAACAGGGAAATTTACTGGTTAAAAATTAAAAATAAATGCCCCATAATCTCCTCCTAGGACTGTGTTTTATAAACTTCTAATAACAACAAATAAGCAAAGATACGTATGATGTTGTAGAATCATTTTAATATATTTTTATATCATTAATCATCACAATCGTCTGCAAGTTATATGTCACTATCCCCTCATTAAGGAAAACTGGATTCAAGCCTTAAGTCTTTTAGCAAAAAAATTTAAGCAGGGTTTGAAAGCGGGTCGGCGTGATTATCCAGTACATGGTATCTCTCCGGTCTTGTATAATGCCTCTCAATCAGCTTCTAAGGGAGCATCTTCAGGCCTACAGATGAGAAGTATTTAAGCTCCCCAACCTTTGTAATAGAACTGAAAATGCAATCACCCTTTGTTACTGAGTAAAGACAGTGGAGTACAGATTTCAATGGATGTACAGTTCATGAGTACAGGCTCATTAACTTATTACATGAGCTCTTAAAAGTATTAGTGACAATAACTGTAGTAATAGTAAAATGTTATCAGTAGTACATTAACATTAAATATTTTATCATACTTTGGAGATGGCAAGACACCTTACATACATCATTTGATCTCCATTTTGAGAAGATGTTATGATAAGCCTTTATAATTTCCATTTGACAGGTTTAAAAACAAACTCAGGAGGTAAAGTCATTTAGAGACATAGATCCAGTTCATATGGAAGAGCAAAGATAGAACATGATGTGTTCTAAGCCTCTGAAATAACTAATGCATGATAGCCTTGAATGTAAAACATACAACTTCTTTAAGATGTGGAGAAGGTCAAAGACTCAAAGGCATTCTACCTGCTTATTCCCAGTGCATAATGCAATGCCTGGTGGGTGCCCGATATTTGTTGATGACTACTAAGTGATTGAGTAGTGAGTGATGAAAAACGAATAAATGCATGTTCTGCTCTTTTAACTAGATACACAATGATTCTATGACACCCAGCAGGAGTGTAGGCTGAAAGTCAGAAACCCAAAGTCTATTCATAACTAGTAGTTCTCAGCTGGCAGCAAGTCCAGTCTCTAAAATACACATGCACACATGCACAAACGCACACACGTCACACAGAATCCAGTTACCTTATACCAAAATCCGTATGATCAAATTCTCTAGTATCTGAGACTTCACTGCACATTCCTGATGATTTTCCTTCTTATTCAGCATGTCACTTTAAAAACAGCACAGAGGGGCACCTGGGTGGCTCAGTCTGTTACGTGTCTGCCCTCAGCTCAGGTTATGATCTCAGATTCCTGAGATCGAGCCCCATGTTGGCTTCCTGCTCATCAGGAAGTCTGCTTCTCGCTCTCCCTCTGTGTGCGCTCTCTCTCTCTTTCTTGCTCACAAATAAATAAAATCTTAAAAAATAAAAATAAATAACAACAGTAGAGACACTGGAATCAGAGAGATCTGGGTAGTAATAAAATGTTCCTATTTAATAGTTGTGTGACTTTGAATGTTTCAATTCTACTTTCCTTTTTTTTAAAGATTGTATTTATTTACTTATTTATTTATTTGAGAGAGAGAGAGAATGTGCCAGTGGAGGGACAGATGGGGGAGGAAGAGAAGCTCGAGCAGACTCTGCTCTGAGCAGGGAGTCCGGGAGGGAGCTCAGTCTCACAACCCTGAGATCATGAACTAGCTGAAATCAAAAGTCAGATGCTCAAGGTTTGCTGTAAGGAATCAAGGCAATGGTTTAAAAGAACCTACAGCAGCGTCTACATATAGAAGGAGTTCCGGAAATGCTGGTTCTTAGGCGATAGTTCTCAGAATAGGCTTTTTCGGGGGTGGAAACCAAACAGGCAGTCTCTCCTCCCAGAAACATTCTGAAACTCCGTCATCCATTACCCACACTAAGAACAGCCAACATGCTGCCTTAAAGGAGCTTGCTTGACTCTCACAGAAACGTGTGTGAAGTCCCAGAAACGATGCCCACTTTATGTTGTGACTTGGTGCACCAAGAAGTGAAGCCACACAGTCGCGGTAACCGAGACCGTTTGCAGCCACCATCAGCGTCAATTTGAGCACATTTCTCAGGCAGGACATGAACAGACGGGGGTTATTTCCCAATTACAATCCCGGGGCCATGAAACTCGGTGTATGCGGACATCGTTCTCACCTGAAAAAAAGTGACTTTTAAGGAAATGAAATACCAGCTGCATGAATCCCAACTGAGAGATGAGAGAGTAGGCGACTTGGACAATCATCCACAGCCTCCTCCTCAGAGCACAGGCGGTGCGTATTAAAGCAAAACAGTTGGGTACTGGAGAGTCATAACACAAGTAAAAGAGATGAAAGTCAAAACGCTGAGAAGGGAAAGAAAAACTTGACTGTTTAACACGTATCCATCTTTTCCAAGGAGGAGCTTAATGTATAAAACCATTTCAGCTCAGTAATTGGAATAAATGCCTTCCAGGCTAGGATTAACATAAAAATTGTGATTCAAACAAATTACTGTTAAGTGACATTCAGAAAGACAGGGAAGAGGACGGGATGAAGACATCATATTCCTCGCAAGTAACAAACAACAAACAAACTGCTCTAGAAATAGAGGCCTATTTAATTCCCATCAGGTTAAGTATTTTCTCATCAATAACTATCTGTTTCTTAACTATAACAGAGACTCAGAAGGTCTATGGCTTCAACCAAGGTCACACTTCTGAACTCCAGAGTTCTTTCTATCCCTGGGGTTCTCAAACTGGAACATGAATCCGAGTCACCCGGAGGACCCTGATAAAACACGATTGCTGGGCCCCCTCCACGGAGTTTCTGATTCAGTAGGTCTGGAGTGGGGTCCAAGAGTTTCCATTTCTCACCTATGCCTTGGTGATGCTGATGCTGTTAGTTGAAGGACCATTGTTGGACAACCACTGCATGGCGCTATCAAAGACCAAGAGCCATTATTTCCATGCAAGTGTTTGCTTTCTCCCAGGTCCAACTAGGCAAAGGAGGAACAGACTGGAATCATGACTGGAATGATTAATCTAAGAAAAAGAAAAAAGAAAAAAGAAAAAAAAAAAACTGCTAGAGGGTTTTGGCAAGTCTTATGCATACATTGCAAAGGATATTAAACAGCTTGTGCTAAAACGTATGCGCCATTCTTTATGGCTCAGTAAAGACTCTGAGAACAAAGAAAGAGGAATTCAAGATCTGATGGAAAAGGCCTGAGGCCAGAGGGATTAGATACAAGGAGGCCAGACCTGGGGAGGATGAAATGGAGTGCCTCGATCTGCATGTGCACAGGTGAGTCGCAGGAAGCCAAGGAGGCAAGTGTTACCATCTAATCAGGGAGCCAGTGAAGCCCAGGGAGGTTCCAGAAGCCAGGATTTTAGAGTCAGATTCAAAAACATTAGGAAGCTCACCTGTTGGGTCAGTAGCTGTTTTCCTACGCTAAAGCTAGACGAGCATGACACGGCAGAGAACGCTGGTATTTATCCACCATCTACTCCTCTGCTACCAGAATCCTGATTCTGTTTAGGGGGTTGGGGGACTTTACCAAGCCACATAAATCATGATTTATCTAAACGATGATTGTTCTAGGGGTAAAAATAGAGCCAAGTTCAAGAGACCTAAAAAGTCTCCTTAGGTGACTTCCAGAAGTTATGTTCCTTGTGATAAAACAGATAGGTTCGTGAGGAAAAGACACCATACCTCCTTGAAACTCTGTTGTGTGGAGATGGGATGCTTCCATCTACAGCAGCCATCGTGCGGACCTGAGGGGAGAGACCACTGACTGGCTGAAGTTGGCATTTCCAAGGGAAAAAGACAGTTGGGCTCTTGAACGGCCTACCTCTATATTTCATTCAATTTTCTTTTAATTTTTTTAAAGATTTTATTTATTGGGGCACCTGGGTGGCTCAGTGGGTTGGGCCTCTGCCTTTGATCTCGGGGTTCTGGGATCGAGTCCCGCATTGGGCTCTCTGCTCCGCGGGGGGCCTGCTTCCTCCTCTCTCTCTACCTACCTGTCTGCCTACTTGTGATCTCTGTCTGTCAGATAAATAAATACAATCTTAAAAAAAAAATTTTATTTATTTATCTGATAGAGATCACAAGTGGGCAGAGAGGCAGGCAGAGACAGTGAGAGGAAGGAAAACAGGGTTCCCGCTGAGCAGAGAGCCTGACACGGGGCTCGATCCCAGGACTCTGGGATCATGACCTGAGCTGAAGGCAAAGGCTATAACCCACTGAGCCACCCAGGTGCCCCTCTTTATTTCATTCAAATGAGACCATTAAATGGTGTATTTGTGCTTTCTTTTAGTGTTTAAGCAGCTAATTGACACAACTGAGAAATGAGATGTGATCTTTAACGGACTTCACGAAACTACGGCCAAGTCTCTCAATAACCATGCTGTTTAAGTAGCAAAGTCAGATGCTTTTTCTCACAGAATGTTTGAGGACACAGTAGACTTTCTCAATTATTAATTTCACCCTACAAGTCCCCTCGTGACACCTTTAAATAAAGACCCTTTATATATAGGATTGAGTTCAAGTTTCTATAGGGTCCTGCACAATCTCTTCTAGGTCTCCAGTCTATCTTCCTACCCTTGCTGCCTCCCCCTTTATGCTTTAGTCATCCCAAATATCTCGTGTTTGGAAGAGGTCATAAAGCTATTATGTGACTCTCCCATATTACTTCCCTCCTTCCCTTCACTTGCACTCCGCACCTGGACAACTTCTGCTAGTCACTCAAGACTCAGGTTAAGTTACAATCCCTCCAGAAAGGCTTCCCTAACACTTCTAATGCTGGTTCAGGGGCCTCTCTGTGTTCCCATCATACATCTGCTTCACATTTCATTAAATTCAGCCAGGTAATACATCCTGGTTATGTATATACATCCAGGTAATACATACATTACCTGACCCAGTCAGGTAATACATCCATCTCCCCTCTCACATCACAAGATCTTTAAGGGAAGGGACTGGATGTTTTCAATTTGTATTTTTAGTGCTTAGACACTTAACTGGCACTTACTACCTTTTCTTTTTTTTTTTTTTTTTTTTTTCTGGAAAAAAAAGTCCATTAAAATTCTAAATACATACCATGAAACTATATCCTACTTCTTGTAGTTTATAATAACAGATACCTTTCAAGCTATAAGCAACAGTGAAAACCCACTCAGGCACTATGGTAACTGAGTGTTATATCTCATGCTGTCACTGACAACAGATGATCTCCAGAAGCAGAAGGAAGCCATGAGACTGATACAAGTTGTTTCCAAATGGGAATCAAAATCTTTTACTCTTCCAAAATAAATGTTAATGAGAATAAGACTATCTTTTACTCTAATGAGCATCGTCTTTAACAAAACATTGTGTAAGTGCTTCATATTAGGTAATCTTTACAGGAACCCCAGGAGATAAGTACCATCATCCTATTTTGGCAGACATGAAAGCTCAGAACCCCTTTACACTCTTCAAAGTTACCGGGGACCCCTACAAGGTTTCTTTGTGGGTTAAATCCATTACTATATCTCTTCATAATTACTACCAAGATGTATTGCATTAGAAACTAAAATAGAAAAAAAAAATCATCAGGAAACCATCTCACTTGAACATATTACTTTAGTGAAAATTAATAAAAAAAAATCATCAGGAAACCATCTCACTTAAACATATTACTTTAGTGAAAATTAGCATGTTTTACAAAACAGAAAATGTAGTGGGAAGACTGCCATTATTTTGCATTGGGGTAAATTTCTTTAATGTCCTGTTTAGTAGAAAAACAGCCGATTTTTACATCGCTGTCTGCCTTCAGTCTTTTTGCAACATCACATGTCAAGTAGGTTCTGGGAACTCCACTGTAAACTCATGGAAAGACTGTGAATTGGCAAATAGTGTCAGTATTAGTGTGAAGACAGTTTTGAGTTTACCTAGGGATCCTCAGAAGAGAACTCAGGAACCCCAGGAACCCCAAAACCATACTTTGAGAACTGGATTAGAATGGGAGAGTACCAATGACCTTCAGTTAGTTGCTCAAGTAACTAATTCAGTGCCTGAGCCAGGATGTGAATCTGAGCCTTCTAGCATCGACCAGTGCAAAATTTCATAGTAAAGAGTGGGGGAGTTTGGTGGGTCACCAGTCTCGTACAACTGCGTTCAGTGAAGTGTGAACATGTGTCTGCAATGATGATGACATAATTACTAACGTAACTAACACAACACCACGTGCATGTACACTGCTTTGCTGTTTTGAAAGATGAGAACCACCCCGGGGCCTGTCAGCTGTAGGCAGGGCCTCTCTGATATGCCTGGGATTGGCTGAATAACTCAGACACAAGTAGGCAGAGGTCAAGTGTACTGTTTCCTGTGAAGTTGAGAATTCTGATGGAACTCGTGGTCTGCTTCTTGGAAACTAGAACTTATAATGAGATTGAGACCAAGGACCCTGAAAGAAAACTATGATTGAAATCCAAGAAATACCCCATGCACCAATTATGCAGATGTTTCAATTCCACGTGTTTCAAACACAAGGAGAAGATCTCAAAGCTATAGAAATTTCAGTGTTAAAAGAAATCTCTTAAACAGCTACCAGGGCATTATGCTGATGTGTGTGTAGTGCCCCTGATGAAGCAGGAAACCTCACCTTCGTTCCAAGTTTAAGAGCTGGTCTGGGAAATATAAACATCGCTAAGATGGGTGGGGGCTGGGGAGCTAAGATGAGGAAATTTGACTGCTGTTCATATCTAATTAGACTTGGATATCATTTTAAATAAAAAAAATGCAAACTTATTTAAGTGGGCTAATAGAATTAATATCCATCATTCCAATAAATATTTGAATGAAGTTATAGTCAGGAACAGGGATATTCTCTGGGGATTTGGGGATAAGAAAGACATAGTCCCTCCAGTCAAGACTGACAGTTATAATACGGTGAGGTAACAATTACTATGGGATTAAATACACAGGAGTGGCAGGTAATGCTGGCTCATAAGGAATGAAGTCTTGCTTTTGGAAAGTGGGGAGCCTCCACTAATCCCTGAGAGATGAATAGGAGTTATCAGATGAAGAAAAAGTGAACATTTATAAACAATTCAACTATGTCAAGCACTGTTCAAATTTACGTGACTTGTTGAAATTTACTATCATATTGATATTACTCTCCCAATTTTATGGATGGCAAAAAAAAAAAAAAATGAGGTTCATAGAATTTACCAGCATTGCCCAAGCTCTCCAACTTAGTAAATAGTATAATTAGTACGTGAACATAATCTGTTTGAGTTCAAAGTGCTTTTCACTGCCAGCTAGCAGGATGGAATGGCACAGACCCAGAGATGTGAAGATGCATGGTATATCTGGGGCAATGAGGTGAGCATATTCAGGGGCCGCTGTCGATGGAGAAGCAGAGGAGGACAAAAATGAAGACTATGCAGGACTGGATCTCAGAGGTGATGAGTGGTTTCTCCTGCAGGAATGTCAGTGCTCATCTGCACATTTGAGAAAGGCTTTTCATGCAGAAAGCAACACATTTATAGAATACTTGTTTTAAAAAAGCAGGAAGGGGTCAGTCATCCACTATTTGTTATTTATTTGAAATTAGAATTCCATGCTAAGAAACATTCAGACATTTGAAAACTAGTGTGCTAGGTTTATAAACACAAACAAGGAAAAGATCACTCTGATGCCCTTCTCAAGTTTCAAAAACACCAAAGAGAAAACTGTTCTTTTGATCCAAAGCCCTGGTTCATAAAGCCGTATTGCAATTTGTCCTGATGATGGTTGGAATGGAAATAGAGAAATGTAAAGATTTAGGCCCAGGTATTTGTCAGAGCTTTCCCTTTAATAACGTGGGCTTTCTAGGGAGAAGCTCATTCTAATCTGGGATACAGTTAAGATCAGTTGTTCTAAAAGCAAGCCTACTGCAGAAAATGCTTACCCTGACCAAAATCCTCCAAGTTTCCAGCCTTGGGCTTGTAACACTGGATCACACTGGCTGTAACCTCTTTAGAAGGGCAAAGCCACGGCAAAGCCATGGCAAAAAGAGATAAGAACTCAAGAAATAGTGGGCTATTCGTAAGATGAGTAAAGCAAAGAAGATTAATAGCAGGAAACAGGGTCTAACCAAGCTGCAAATTATGAGTACAAAATTCTAAGCACAGAGGAAATATTCAAGCGTCAAAGAAGCCAATACTTTGGGTTGTTAAACTGGGAGTGTTGTAATAAAGGGAAGCTCAGAGCAGTGTATAGGAAGCTAGTACTGAACAAGAAGAAATGGATAAAAGTATACGGAAAATCCCGATGTATTTATCCTGAGTAAGGCTGATTTCTAGCATTACATACTTTGTTATCCTTTGGGCAGATTCTGAATGAAAAGGGTAAACCCATACATCACCCTGGATTTAAAGGAGACCAATCCCAATGCTGAACATTAATTTGGCTGTAATCAGTTTTGTACAGAAAGCAGACCAGGCTGCAGAAATGTTCGCAATCCTGGAATTGGGTTATTTTCTCATCCTTAAACCACATGTGGATTGTTTGCATATGAAAGGAGTGTTCTTTCAATCATAGAAGAGAGCAGAGATGCAAAACCCCAGTGGCAAGAGCACACTTAGCATCCAGATCATGGTTTCTAATACCATTCTCCAATAAAAGGACACATATCTCCAGGGAAAAATAGTTGACTCTAGGGAGGACAAAAGCACACAAGGTTGAGCCCAGAATATCTTAAAGTTCAGAAAATAAGTGCTAAAAAGAAAAGAAAACAAAATCTGCATTATGGGAATATGTCAAAGGGACACAGAAGCCAACTGTAGGAGACTTTAATTTACAAATCTAGAATAACTTGAGCAACAAAATAAGTCAAGTAGTATTGGACTATAGCCCAAAGCACAAAACAAAAATACATGGAAGATTCTGGGAAAACGGCAGAAGAGGAAGCACCAAGAATCTGCCACCGCCCAGAAAACAGTGGCACTGGCTAAATATGTCTGATGCCCCTTCTCTGGAATCTACTGAAGGCTTGCAATTTCCAGGTCAAGGCTTAGATGGTAAATTGTGGTTAACTTTGATCGATTTTAGCTCTTGTAGCACAGTAGAAGTTACCCATTCCCCACCTTCAGCCCCAAGGGATACAGCTATGCATGTGTTACCGGAGCAGCTTGCACACACGCTGCAAGTACCAGGGTGGGCAAAAAGGATCCTGTCCTCCAAATACTGGGGAATCTATGCTTGCGTTGATGATTGCTGCTTCTGATTCCAGAGGTGCAGAGGAAGAGGTAGGCCATTCTTGAATTTCCCTTACTGTTGCAAATCTTTCTCCCTCCGCCTGACTACCAGGAGACTTAAAGTGCCAGTACCCCTCCCCCCCTCCACTTTTATTTTCTTCCTTTTCCTCCTTTGATAGACATTGAAGATATGGACATTCAAAAGCAACTGCATATATGGGGAAAATTAGGAAATGAGCACTTCAAATTTCTAATGATAAGCATAGGCTACACAACATACCCAGTGATCCATCCCCAAAGACTGTAGCCTAAATTCCAAATGCCAGAGCCTAAAATTTTCAGCTTTGCCTAAAGGGATACCTCAATCAATGAACCTTTGTTGTGTTGCTTTGTATAGTGCATTTTCTATACTGATTTCTTATGGTTATAAAACAATTGGCAAACAGTCTACAATTGTATTTATTTCCCATTGCATACCTCTCTGCTCCATGTTTTGTCTCTTCAAGACCTATTCCGTCAATCAGTCAATCAAGAAGTTGGAGAAATGTCTTTAAAAAATGGTCAAATGATTTCTGGAAAAGGTGTCAAGACCATTCAATAAGGAAAAGGCAGTCTTTTCAACACATAAAGCTAGAAAAACTGGTATCCACACGTGTAAGTATGATGTTGAGCCCTCATCTAATACGATATACAACAATTAACTCAAAAATGGATCAAAGATCTAAATGCAAGATCTAAAACTATAAAATTCTTGGAAACATAGGACATAGGTTCACAACACTGTATTTGACAATGATTTCTTAGACATGACACCAAAAGCAAAGGCAACAAAAGAAAAAACAGACAAACTGGACTTTATAAAAATTTTAAAATGTTGTACATCAACATTTTACTCTGTATGGACACTATCGATACAGAGTAAAAAAGCAACCAACAGAATGGGAGAAAATGTCTCCAAATCATATTCTGATAAGGGACCAATATCCAGAATGGAGAGGACCCATAAAACCCATCTACCACCACCACCTGTCTATAAATGAGCTAAGACTCAAAGAGACATTTCCCCAAAGAAGATAAACAAATGTCCAATAAGGACAATAAAAGATGCTCAGTATCACTCATCATTAGAGAAATGCAAAATAAAACTATGAGATAGCAACTCAAACTCATAAATTCTATTTTCAAAATATGTTGGTAAGGATGGGCAGATTTTGGAACACCTTTGCACTCTGAGGAGCAATGTAACATGATGCAGCTTAATGGGAAACAGTATGTTCACTCCTTAAAAAATTAAAAAATTACCTTGTGATCAAGAAATTATACACCTGGATATACCCCAAAAATCATTGAAAGCAAGGTCTCAAAGAGATATTTGTATATTTAGGTTCATAGCAGTATTGTTCACAATAGCTAAAACATGGAAGTAACCCAAATGTCCAAGAATGGATAAATGGCTAAGCAAAATTTGGTTTATACATACAATGGAATATTATTCAGCCTTAAAAAAGGAAATTCTGGCATGTGCTACAACATGTATAAAACTTGAGTA
The DNA here is from genome assembly GCF_022355385.1 of Mustela nigripes. Taxonomy (NCBI): domain Eukaryota; kingdom Metazoa; phylum Chordata; class Mammalia; order Carnivora; family Mustelidae; genus Mustela; species Mustela nigripes. The sequence goes on from NC_081563.1 coordinate 10,012,477, forward strand.
CATTGTACGAAGTAGAAAAAGCTGACCACAAAACGGCAAATGCTATATGATTCTACTTATATGAGGTACTTAGAGTGGACAAAATCATACAGACAAAAGTAGAATTGTGATTTCCAGATGCTGGTAAAAGTGAGTGGGGGATAGAGGTGTCACTGTTTAATTGGGATAGAGTTTCAGTTTTACAAAATGAAAAGAGTTAAGGAGATTGGCAGTGGTGATAGTTGTATAACATTAGGAATGTATTCAATACCACTGAACTGTACCATTAAAAATGGTTAAGACAGTAATTTATTTGTTATGTGTATTTTGCCACAATAAAAGATTAAAAATAAATAAATGTCCATCAGTTTATACTGATGTAAATAAAATACTGAATAAATAAATAAATGTAGGGAAAGAGGCAAATCGTTCATGCAGGAGAGTTCCAAGTAATTTATGTAGATACTCTGCCCTCAAGGATGTGGAGCATAATTCCCACTCCTTAAGTGTGAGTTAGGTATGGTTACTTCCTCTAAATGAGTACGGATATGGAGGAGGAAGAAAGCTTTACAGTGAAAAGATGTGACAAACACTTCCTCAACCAGATGATCCATTATCATCAACAGTGATACTCCATGTTGATTCTATATCATAGAATCTATATCATCTACATCAACATAAAAATGGCACTTTATCTCTGTGCTTTTTCTTCCAAATACCCATAACCCCAGGAAAATCATGAAAAAAAAAATCAGACAAATACCAATTAAGTAATAATCTAGAAAATACCTTACCCATAATACTCAAAAATGTCAAGGTCGTCAAGATCAAATAAAGTCTGAGAGATAGTCATAGCCAAGAAGGGCCCCAAGGAGACATGAGTGAATAGAATACTGGTATCATGGATGAGATCCTAGAAGAGGAAAAGGACATTAAGTAAAAACTAAGGTAATCTGAATAAAGTATGGACCCCAGTTAATAGTAATGTATTAATAGTAGTTGATTAATTTCAACAAAGGCAGCATACAAATATAAGGTGTTAATAATTGGGAAAACTATCTTTGCAATTTTTCTCTAAATTTAAAGTGGTCTTAAAAATAATGTCTGTGTAAAAGAAGATAAGGTTTTCCCATTCACACAAAATGCCAGAGTTTATTTTCCTTTTTCTATCTACCTCAATTTTTGCCACATGCAGATAGGCACATGATAGAGTTTAAAGTTGTGAAAGAAGTACAGTATGTTGGCAGGCCATCGCTTGCCAACTGAATTTTTTTTTTTTTTTTTTGCCAACTGAATTTTATAGAATGAGTAATTCTCCAGCAAATAAAATTCATCAGAAGCAGCAGAAGCAGATTACACTTTTAATGTAAATTCAGGGTAAAAATGAAACAAGATGGGATCGGGAGGGAGACAAACCATAAGATAATCTTAATTTCACAAAACAAACTGAGGGTTGCTGGGGGGTGGGGGGTTAGGGATAGGCTGGTTGGATTATGGGCATTGGGGAGAGTATGAGCTATGGTGAAGTGCTGTGAATTGTGTAAGCCTGATGATTGACAGACCTGTACCCCTGGGGCAAAGAATACATTATATGCTAATAAAAATAATTTTTAAAAAATCAAAATAAATTCAGGGTAAAGAACAAGAATAAGAGGTCATTGAGAAAGAGTCAAAGGCAATGAGATGGAGAGGCAATACACCAGCTAACTTGGAGCTGCCTCTGGAAAAAAAAGGAAATCTCCCATATTTTTCTTCCTAATTAATTCCTCCATAGCTTCAACAGGGCACAGCCCCCTAAGCTTCAACATCAAAAGTTCAAGGATGGGGTACCTGGCTAGCTCAATTGCTTAAGCATCTGATTCTTTTTTTTTTTTTTTTTTTTTCCCTCTAAGATATTTTAGAGAAAGAGAGGGAGAGAGATTGCACAGTGGGTAGGAACAGAGGGAGAGAGAGAAAAATACACGTCCTCTACATAGGGAGCCCAAGGCGGGACTCCAGTGCAGGACCCAGAGATCATGACCTGATCCAAAGGCAGCCGCCCAAATGACTGAGCCACCCAGGTGCCCCTAAGCATTGATTCTTGATTTTTGGCTCAGGTCATAATTTCAAGGTCATGAGATAGAGCACTACACAGGCTCCATGCTGGACATGGAAGCTGTTTAAGATTCTCTCTCCCGGCGCCTGCATAGCTCAGTGGGTTAAGCCTCTGCCTTCAGCTCAGGTCATGATTTCAGGGTCCTGGGATAGAGCCCTGCAACCAGCTCTCTCTTCAGCAGGGAGCCTGCTTCTCTCTCTCTCTCTCT
>NC_081563.1:10014858-10021964 GCF_022355385.1 Mustela nigripes
CTGCCTACTTCTGATCTCTCGATCTCTCTCTCTGTCAAAATAAATAAATACATAAATAAAATCTTTAAAAAAAAAAAAAACAAGATTCTCTCTCTCTCTCTCTCTCTCTCCCTCTCCCTCTGCCCCACCCCTACTCCTCCTTCTGTCTCAAAAAAAAAAAAAAAAAAAAGCACTCAAGGACAGGCAGTTGATATTGGAGAAGCACCAAATCAAGCACCCAAATCACTTCAGGCACTCTACCAGCCTCCTACACAGAATCCGATTGGCTGTGTCATTTCTTCCAGTCTTCGTTTGTATAAACAGTGTGCAAGGCACAGAGGCATAACCCCCTGGCCTCCAGAATCACTCCCACTCTTGGCTGGATGTCCTGCTAGAAGAGAGGCAGTATATGCCCTGCCCCACAGCAGATAAAGTTGAGATTGCCAATTAGACTCGTCTCCCCACCTCCTTATAAATGTGAACCAATGGCAACAGGTACAGAGTCATCAAGAAGTAAAGAGAAATAAGAACTCAAAGATGAAAGAGAAACTTATGCTAAGAAACAGAAAATACTAAAATGTTAGCTATTAATAAATTAAGACGTTGAAACAGATTTTGAATTGATTAATAGTTGGTAGGTCTGAAAATGAGCGACAAAAATAATGATAAACCAACTCAAATTCCCAGAATATATCAAGAAGAAAAAGCAGGAAATTATCAGAGAAAAGATCAGACATGGCTGATAAATCTGGGAAGTCATTAGCCGTGTAATTAGGACACTATAAGAGAAGGGAATAGAGGTAATGAAAGCAATTATTAAAGAAATAAAAGAAGACAAATGACCTGAGCTGATGAAAAACTTTGTCTTCACATTGAAGGGCTTCATCTACACATATCTAAGGAGTTTTTCCAAATTATAAAAATAAAGAACTGGGTGGCTCAGTCCATTAATCGTCCAACTCTTGACTTCAGCTAATGTCATCATCTCAGGGTCGTGAGATCAAGCCCCCTGTCAAGCCCTGTGCTGGGTGTGGAGCCTACTTGGGATTCTCTCTCTGTCTCTCCCTCTCTCTCCCCTTCCCCCCACCAAAATAAAAAGAATAAAGGAGAAAATATTTCAAACATTTGGACAGAAAAAAATACTTAAAAAGTAGCTTAATCTTTAAATAAGCAAAAGCACATGGAAACAGGATGAATAAACCAATAATAATGAGAGCAAACATTAAGACATAAAAAGGCAAAATGTGTAGAATTAGAGATGGTTAAAACAGAGAGAATACCTATGAGCCTGACCACTGAAAAAGTAAGACTATGCAATGTGAAGAATGAGAAGATGATGCAACCCAGATACAAAGAACTTTCCTTAAATAAGAGAAAATTATGTACAGTTTTAGGACAATAAAATAAAAATCTAAATGAACTAGGTAACTTTCTAGGAAAATATAGGAAGGCTTAATTTAAAAGAAGTTAAAAAAAAATCATCATAGACAAATAAGCAAAGAAGAAACTGAAAGCCAGAAAATTGAAAATTTCAGGAAGTAAATACACCAAAATTTAAGGGCTGTTCACTTATGGTGACATTAAGAGGGGAAAGATTTTATTTTAAGATTTATTTGTTAGAGAGAGAGAGAGAGAGATCATGAATAGGGGTGTGGCAAGCAGAGGGAGAAGCTGAAGCTGACTCCCCACTGAGCAGAGAGCCCTATGGAGAGCCCTGGGCTCATGACCTGAGCCCAAGGCAGAGGCTTAACCAACTGAGCCACCCAGGCACCCTGACTGGCAAAATTTTCATCTGTAAATATTACATGGCTGGCAGTAGGCATTTAATGTATTTATAAATACAGGACAAAAGATGAAATGCTAGAAAGGATTTTATAAACTGGAAAATGACTTACAAATGCCCATGATATCGCTTAGTTATTTTTAAAGGAATTTCAGCACAAAATTCTCTACCATTTTTCTACAAGAGCATACTACAAATTATTTGCTTAAAATCAGAATTCCAGTTGACACTAGCAAAGTGCTTTTCCCTTGACAGCTTTTATCAGAGACATGTATCAATATGTGTCATTGAGTTCTTAATTACAGAAGCAAAATTTAACCATTTCAAGTGAAATTAATAAAGAATATTAATCGTTAAATTTCCAGGAGGGCCAGGAAAGCCAGGCTTGTAGGCTACAGGGTCAGAATAATACAGTGAGGAACAGCAGATCTGGAGTAATGCACCAAAAAGACTCTTGCCACAAACCGATCACTTTTGCCATAACATCCTCTTGGCACCATGATGCTAAGGCCTGGACCCCAGGAATTCTGATCAAAAAGTTACCGAAGCCTCTGTCACCACCATTGCTCTGCAATCAGCTGGAGCATTGCTGTCATCCCATGTGGCTTATTTTTTTCTCTAAGTTGCCTGTGGGTATAGCCCCCCGAGAAAACCAGTCACAGACATAAGCGTAGCTGTAAGAGAGTCTGGGAAATGTCAGTTCTAGGTCCTTTCTGGTACCAGCCAGCTGTCAAGACAGAGTTTGGAGTGGCAGTTGATGTCCAGTATCCGCAAACTGAAAGGGAGCCAATGTGATGACAAACATAAGGAAAGAGCTTCCTCTGACCCCTTTGCTCCCTCATCCTCCCAAGCTCTGATCTTGTGGTTTCAGCATTTTAACTGGAGCAACAGAGCTTTCCTTTTTTCCCTGCACATGGGCCATTCCTGATTTAAGTGCATCAATTGCATGCCCCGAATAATCGTCATGAACTGAAAGTGAGAACAATCCGTAACCACCAGGTTTCAGGTCACCTCTGATAGCAGCTGCCTGAAGGAAATGTGGGGGCAGAATTATGCAAAGTGGCCTCTCCATGTCCAATGCAAAATCTTCATGCATGCATGCATGGGAACACCAATCAAAGTGCGGATTAGGGAAGCCAGCATAAATCTGAGGCACCCCAGTGGGGAGTGATGAATAGGAAAGAGCTTCTCAGTGTGCTGGGGTTACTGCCAACACTGCAGGAATCAAAAGCAAAAGAGCTAGAGTGAGCATATTCTTTGGGCAATCATGCCACTTCAAGGAGTGCTGGGATCCGTATTTATAAAGCATAGATCTAACTCTCCTGCTTGTTCCTCCAGATTAAGGGAAAGGGAATAGAAGTGACATTTGCTGAGGTCTTTTTGTGTAAGAAGCTGAGCTAGATGCATCGTCCTAAGGAAAGAGTTGGTTCACGAGCCCAAATCATCTCAAACAGCTCCCACCCCACAGTGAGTTCACTGTGTATACGAGGAATGACAACATTATATAAATTCATTATAACAGCCATAATTAAAATAAGTTGCGTTCATAAACGCTTAGAAAAAAATTAGGAATCTATGATCTATATAGAATTTATTACAAAGTTAATATAAATATCCATATACATAGTACAATCTCTAACAGATAAAACAGAATTTTCTTCCAGAATATATTTATCAATGATTTAGTCATCTATGTTGACTACAGAATTGTCATCATCATCGTCAACTGTCTCATTTTCCACTTAGCAAATCCCGAGGAAATTCTTCAAAGTACACCATAACATGCTTGCTCTATATTGGTCTATCCCAAAACTCCAATTCTGAGAATATTTGTTTATACATTTATTAGACAGGAATTTGTTTTATGACTCCTATGTCCTAGAGTCTGGGACAGGCCTTGGTAAAACACTGAACATCAGAGACATAGTCCCAGTCCTAATGGGCTTATATTCCAGCAGAAAGGAAAGGCATTCTTCAGGTTTGGACAGGCTTATCCTATCCTCATGGCCTCTGAACTACACTTAAAGGCAAGCAGGAGGAGACAGGAGTGAACACAACTGATTGTAACTGTTATACCGTGAGAGCTAATTCTACAAATACATAAACAAATTACTATTGGCCAATAAAAAGAGGCAAAATTAATTCCAATTACATAGAAGGGGACATACTTACAGAAGAGGTGACATTTTAACTGGCTCATAAAGAATAGGCTGAACTTTGACACAGAATTCCAGTCATGGAGTAGATTCTTGATAAATGTGTATGGAATAAATAAATGAATAATAAGATTCACACTCTAGGAGCACAACAGTGCAGACACGGAGAACTCGTATAGAAATGAACAGCTTCCATTTGAAAGCATGCATAATTTTAAAAAAAAAATTTATGTGACCTCGTGATACCTAATGTCAGTCAATATGGGAGAATTTTGAGAGGAAAAGTAAGACCAAGGTGCTAAAGGGAAATATTTAATAATAACAAACAGGCCCTATCTTAACCCAGAGAGATTAGAGAAAGTGCCCTTCATAAGTAAAGGTTACACAAATGGAAATATTCTGCTTCCAGAGAATATAGATCAGTTCACCTGTGTTTTACGTATATAATTCGGATTAATGGCAAATTAAGTTATTCCTACTGCCAATGACTTTGGTCATACTCAAGGTCTAATTCAGCAGAGGTGATGAATGAAATATTTAAAGGAACCTCTTTTTTTTCCTTTGCCACCTTGAAACCAGTTCTAAACACATTTAAGAGGAGTAAGTATGAGGAAATAATTTATAGTTACTCATTGATCTCAGCTCCATGAGGCAGGCCAGGTTGGGGAAAAAAAAAATAAGGAATCAATGAGAAGAGGTTACATGTAAGGGAAGGAGCTCCTCAAGCTCATTCCCAAGTATTCCCTCCCTTCCCTCTATCCTCCAAATCAGGAGCACCTGGGCCCTCAGAAGGGCAATCACCAGGTTAGAGAGTGAAGAAAGTCACTCTCAGAGACTCTCTTCACTGTGCAAATCCAGAGGAAGGACATGTGCACCACAGTAGCCTTGCCCCATATGGGAAGAAGAGGCCTGATTTTTTTTTTTTTTAGAAGAGATTTCCCTCCTTGGGAGTGTTTTATAAACTTAAGAGCCACTATCAAAATAAAAGCAAAACTTAAACATGTTTGCATCGTGCTACATGAACCTACCTTCACCTTCCTTCTTAATCTGCACAATATGCTACAGTCTGGAGAAAACAGATTTGGATGATTAAGTCATGTTCCTAAAGTCACAATCCAAAAGAGGCAGAGGTCAGACTTAAACGCAGTGCTCTTGTGGCAAGCCCACACATCCACCAGCTCTGCAGTTCCTCGTGAGCATCTCACTCCCTGGCTGCAGCACCCCGCTGCCTCCTGAGGACAGAAGACATCAGCCCACAGCTCCTCAAGGATTGGAGCACTATTTGAGGAGACAGGCACTGGGGACAAGTGCAGACTCTTCCTTGGAAGGGTCTGAAGAGGAGAAGGCAGCCAGGGCTGCCCGGATAGTAAGGTGGGCAGACATAACTCTAGTGGAAGCCCAATACTTCACCTCATGACATATTTGTGAGGTTTCATGAGGCCCCAAGGGACCTGTCAGAGGAAGTCAGACTATAGTCAGACTGAAAAAATTGTATCATAAGAGTTAATTGTGTCATAAGAGTGAATTGGCTCTCACTGACAGAAGTTGGAGTAGCACCTTCAGAAGCAGAAGCTGAGGAAGAAAAGGTGGTGATGGTCCATTACAGACCCCCTCATTGATACTCTGGACAGTGTTCCTGGAGGAGCTCCAGCAAGACCTCAAAGAAACCAACACAAGTGGCCTAGTAGTTGGCATTTGTCTACCCAACAAATCGCCAGAGGGCATCGATGCCTAACGAAGACTGTCCCATCCAAGCCAGATGTTTGGTGACCTTCTTTCTGCTTGCCCCTGTTTTAAATCTAGATAAGATGGATGGAAATGGAGAGCAATCAGGAAAAATACAAAAGGTGCCCACAATGCCCCTCTCCATTGAAGGTAGACAAGGCTGAGTCACATCTGAGTTGCTGGTGGGGATGAGGTTGGAATGAGAGGGAAGCTTGACCCTGGATAAGAAATTGCCTAGAAAACAGCTTATACAATCAATCTTCACCCTTATTATGATGATAACCATGTGTGTATCACTGCAATACAAGCCACAGAGATGGGAGAATGAGTCACATAGCTACTAAGTGCCCAAATCAAAAGTTCATGCAAGTCAGTGTGGCCCACAATCCATGGCCATCTCAGAACTCTGTGCTTGTTCTCTTACCCATCTACTTGGGGAAAATTCCTATCTTAGTTCCTGGGATGACCAGGTAGCTGACTTTTAAATCCTACCACTTGCCACTTAGAAGTCCATACATTATTTGTAAAGATAACAAGTTAGTACGTCTACAGGGCAATCTACATTGGGAGAAACATGAGCTATATATGAACATTCTCTGGTCCAAATTTCCCTCAGGAGGAAGGGACCCCTAGGAGGGAGTAGGAACAAGGAAATATTTCCCTTTCCTGGTCCCCAAAATGGCTTTTGGGAACTCCACCAGTGAAAAGAAAGCTCAAAAATAGCAAAGCACAAAAGAACCTCAAATTGGGTCTGGCAGACAAGGCTCCATGGAGGAGATGAAACATTAATGTTCAAGCTGTCTGCATGAGGTTGAATAGGGTTATCTCCCTGAAACAAAACTATGGCCCCACACAACACTGAAGCTCTTTGCAAATGGAGGGTACCATTTTTCAGGAAATGGAGATGAATCATCATTATAGCTCTTCCATTGTTAAATAGCCAGTGGTAGGGATGATGAAGTTTCTAGAGTCAGCCTGGGCATCAGATAAGATGCGGCCTGCTTGGACCAAGTAATTCTACTACTCCATAAGTATCTTAAAATGAAAACAAAACAAAACAAAACAAAACAAAACCCTAACTAACTAAATAAATAAAAAGCTTCATGTTCAAAGGTGCTCATCTGAACCTTTTTTATAATCATGAAACATTTGCTGTGAACTCAAGCCCAATAATATAAAAATGGTTAACAAAAAGATGGCCAAGTTACTGTAAGAAACTCCTATGTAGCTCCTAAGTTGCAATTTAAACCATAATTCAAGATATCCTAGGCCAGGGTACCTGGGTGGCTCAAAGGGTTAAGCCTCTGCCTTCAGCTCGGGTCATGATCTCAGGGTCTTAAGATTGAGTCCCACATTGGGCTCTCTGCTTGGCTGGGAGCCTCCTTCCTCCTCTCTCTCTCTCTCTCTCTGCCTGCCTCTCTGCCTACTTGTGATCTCTGTCTGTCAAATAAATAAATAAAATC
>NC_081563.1:10021974-10106339 GCF_022355385.1 Mustela nigripes
TTTAAAAAAAAATGATATCCTAGGCCAGGTACCCAGTGAATGGCAAGGACACCAAAAGGACCAAGCTCAAAGAAGGATGAGAGTCTCTTTGGTTACGGTATTTGGGGATCCCTACTGGGCCTCGAAGGAGCTGGATGTATCAGTGCAGAAGTTCAGAGAGATAAAAATCAATAATGAGGGGCACCTGGGTAGCTCAGTCATTAAGTGTTTACCTTCAGCTCAGGTCATGATCAGAGGGTCCTGGGAGCAAGCCCCACCTCAGACTCCCTGCTCAGCTGGAAGCCTACTTCTCCCTCTCCCACTCCCCCTATCTGTGTTCTCTATGTTGTGGTGTCTCTGTCTGTCAAATAAATAAATAAAATATTTAAAAAAAAATGATATCCTAGGCCAGGTACCCAGTGAATGGCAAGGACACCAAAAGGACCAAGCTCAAAGAAGGATGAGAGTCTCTTTGGTTACGGTATTTGGGGATCCCTACTGGGCCTCGAAGGAGCTGGATGTATCAGTGCAGAAGTTCAGAGAGATAAAAATCAATAATGAGGGGCACCTGGGTAGCTCAGTCATTAAGTGTTTACCTTCAGCTCAGGTCATGATCAGAGGGTCCTGGGAGCAAGCCCCACCTCAGACTCCCTGCTCAGCTGGAAGCCTACTTCTCCCTCTCCCACTCCCCCTATCTGTGTTCTCTATGTTGTGGTGTCTCTGTCTGTCAAATAAATAAATAAAATATTTAAAGAAATAAATAATTGAAATTCATAATGATCTTCTAGAATAGACTATTTTACGCAGTTCCCTCCTTAGAAGCCATTACATCTGTGTCAAAAAAGGACAGAAATCAGAAACCCTTTTCTGCTTCCCCATCTAAAATGAAACTGGGATATAATTGCAGCCACTTCTGGTAGCATCTTCCAGATTTAAAAAAAAAAAAAAAAGGCTAAAATTTGGATAAACATTATGCAACAAAGTGTGCTAAGATCTGCACTGCAATAATGAACAGGGGAGACATGACCTCTAATTTCATTTAGCTTATTTTAGAAAATTAAGTTCATGAACTAATAAATGAACTGTAACTGAGGTCATTACAGTAACAAATGTCATAGGAAGACAGACACAGGTTTGAGTTAGAGAATGATCGTAGTGAGAGGATACTACTCTGAAAAAGCTAACAGGGGAATTCAAAAGTGTTACCAAATTCAAGATCAAAATTCAACGATAATCCTAAATATCAACAGTAATTTGTTTTATAGGAAAAGGCATCATTCACAACAGCAACTTAAACTATAAGGGGTATGGAAATAAACATAATAAAAATAAGTATAACATCCACATTTTAAAAAATGGTAAAACATTACTAAAGGAGACATTTATATAAATGAGCACCCGAGCACGTATAATTTGTTCAAGGATAGGAAATCTCAGTATCCTAATGTGGCCAGCCCCTGCCCCTACCTAAATAATCCATATATTCAAAACTATTTAAATCAAAATCTCAACACTATTTTTCATGGAACTTTTTTACAAAATAATTCCTAACACAAAAGATTCAAGCTAACTTGCCTTACTGTAAATATGACTTTATTAAACTACTGTAATTAAAACATTAAGGCAGACACTCAAATGTAGATGAACAGATGAAGGGAATCAACAAGAAACAGACTGATGCGGAGATTAGTACCTGGTGTCCCTTGCATATAAATCCTATACAGTGATGGGTTATTCAGTAAAAGTTCATTGACTCACTTGGTTTTCCTTATGGAAAATCAAATCTAGAGCTCTATTTCACATCTGACAAAAAATAAATTGCAAGTGCCTTGAATATCTCATTCATAAAATCAGAGTTACAATGCACTTAAAAGAAAATGTGGAGATTCCTTAAGAAACTAAAAATAGAGCTTCCCTATGACCCTGCAATTGCACTACTGGGTATTTACCCCAAAGATACAGACGTGAAAAGAAGGGTGATCTGTACCCCAATGTTCATAGCAGCAATGGCCATGGTCGCCAAACTGTTGAAAGAACCAAGATGCCCTTCAATGGACGAATGGATAAGGAAGATGTGGTCCATATACACTATGGAGTATTATGCCTCCATCAGAAAGGATGAATACCCAACTTTTGTAGCAACATGGACGGGACTGGAAGAGATTATGCTGAGTGAAATAAGTCAAGCAGAGAGTCCATTATCATATGGTTTCACTTATTTGTGGAGCATAACAAAAAGCATGGAGGACATGGGGAGATGGAGAGGAGAAGGGAGTTGAGGGAAATTGGAAGGGGAGATGAACCATGAGAGACTATGGACTCTGAAAAACAATCTGAGGGTTTTGAAGGGGGATGGGAGGTTGGGGGAGCCAGGTGGTGGGTATTAAGGAGGGCACATATTGCATGAAGCACTGGGTGTGGTGCATAAACAATGAATTCTGTTACACTGAAAAGAAATTTAAAAAAAAAAATAAAGAAAAAAAAAATAAAATGCTCCGGGAAAAAAAAGAAAATATGGAAAGATGTCTCTAGGGCTTCTAAAAATATAAACATTTCTTAGATAAGACAGATTAAAAAACAACAAACAGAGAAGGGCAATGACTCTGATTATATCAGAATTTTAAATTCCTATAATATAAAGATGGCATATACAAAGTTTGAAAAGAGCCAATTGGGGAGAAGAGATTTCTGTTAAATATTAGAAAATCAATTTTTAAAGGAAAAATAATCCAATGGGGGAAAAAATGAACAAAAGAATTAACTGGGGTGCCTCGATGAATCCGTCGTTAAGCGTCTAACTTTAGCTCAGGTCATGGTCCCTGGAGTCCTGGGATAGAGTCCCACATCAGGCTACTTGCTCAGCAGATAGCTTGCTTCTTCCTCTCCCACTTTCTCCCTGCTGTGTTCCCTCTCTCACTGTGTCTTTCTCTGTCAAATAAATAAAAAATTTATTTTTTTTTAAAAATCTTTTTTTTAAAAAAATCTTTTTTTTTAAAAAAAGATTTTTTTTTAAATCTTAAAAAAAAAATAAGAATTAACTGAACAGGCAATCCTAGAACAGGAAATAGACAATAAATATGAAAATACATGCCATCTCATGAGAAATCAGGCAAACATGAAGTAAAGCAATGAGAGGCCAATGTCCTCAAATCAGATGATTGACAAAATTCAGGAAGTTGGAGATTACAAAGTGTTGGCAACCATGAAGGCAAACCAAAGTTTTCATATTCTCTGTAGTATGCATATTAATTTTTGAAACTAATCTATAGAGCATTTAGAAGCCTAGTGAAATTGAAATGGACATATCCTACTCTATTCCAGAGTAACTCTGCTCCTTGGTTTACACTATAGAAAAATTCAGATACTTATATACTAGGAGACACATCTTATGTATTCTTACCACACACACACACAAAACATAATTATGTGAGGTGATAGATATGTTAATTAACCTGATTATGTAATCATTTCACAAAGTATATGTGTCTCAAGTCATCATGCTGTATAGTACTTTAAATATACATAATTTTGTCTATTATATCCCAATAAAGCTGAAAACAAATCAAAAATTTTAAACCTAAAAAAAAAAATCTACCAGAAAAACTTGAAACAACATGAATCTCCAGGTAATATGGTATAGTTCTATATAAAATACTTTAAAAACTAAAACAAACCAGATCTTTGTTTTTCTTCACAATGTTAAATCAAATATTTAATTGTGGAATGACATTTATGACTTGATAGCATTAAGGAAATAAAACACACACACACACACACACACACACATACACATACATACACATCCCTCCAAAGTGGTGAGAAAAGACACATCCAGTTCAAGATCATTTACTCTAGGGAGGGAAACTTAGTAATGTAATTGATAAAAAAAGGAATTTCTTTCCCAATGTATTGCATGACTGGAACCTAAATGATAAAATATTTTCATTATTTTTTGATGTTGGTTAAATGTGTGTCCGGCATTTCCTTCTAAAATTTTTTAACCTTTCAAAAATAACACACACACACAGTGCTCATGGGTCACTAAAGCAAAAAAATAAAACAAAACAAAAAAACAGAAAGAAGGACAAAAATGAACTTGAAAGGTCTGATTATTAATAGGAAACCAAGAACTGGGACAGTTAATGAAGTAAATCTATGCGAGTTGCAGTTAAAAGATTTTTGAGGGGTGGGGAATGGAAAAGGCTAAAGAATTCTCCAGAGACACTGGGCAAGATTCATCAGAGAAGCTACGATTAATGATGCAGTAGAGAGATGGACTAGTCAAAGAGAGAAGCTATGGAGAAGCAAGAGGGAAAGAAATTTATTAGAATTTGGGAGTCTTTGAAAGATAGAGAGATCCTTTCTCCATTGAAAATAGAAAGAAGGGGCGCCTGGGTGGCTCAGTGGGTTGGACCTCTGCCTTCAGCTCGGGTTGTGGTCCTGGGGTCCTGGGATTGAGCCCCGTGTCGGGTTCTCTGCTCGGCAGGGAGCCTGCTTCCCCCTCTCTCTCTCTCTCTGCCTGCTGTTCTGCCTATTTGTGATCTCTGTCTGTCAAATGAATAAATAAAATATTTAAAAAAAGAAAATAGAAAGAAAAGATGGTGCAAACATGTAGATAGCTTCAGTATGTGTGAAGAATGCTAGAATCGAGTCTTCCTCAATTTGGGTGGCTGTTCCTCCTGATAGATTTGGAGAAGTCAGCTAGAGTAGTGACTTCTAATAACCAGTGGCAGCCAGAAGCTATCCAACTTTGCTGTCATTGTTCCTGGAGGCCAGTCTTAGAAGGCAAAAAATGTCTGCAAAGATGCTGAGTTGAGATACATTGTGAATGCTACAGAAGGAAGGCTGACACAGAGGTAGCCTGACCTTAAGCAGCATCTACCCCCAGTGGCATCTACCCCCACAGGGAAGGTTTTGTACCTGCTTGCAGGTGGGATTTTTTGCTTCTTGCATTGTAATTACTCCCTCTTCCAAATCTGTCCCTCTGGTAGAGATTTCAGAACAGGGAGGGTGCAACATCTGCACCAAACATTGGTACAATGAAAGTTAAACTTCATTTCCTCCTTCTCAGAAACTCATCTCAAAAAGAATGTTGAATAAGACACATAAGTAGGTTGGAAGTTGTAAAGGGAGACACGTTATAGTTTGAAAATTTATGATGCTAGACATGTACACCTGAGAGATGAATAACAGCTGTCACATAGTATATATTAAGAGGGCTCCCATGCCAAAAAGATAAAGCAATTCACATCTGATGACTTCAATTTTTGGTTTGAAATATGAAGCTAGGTCATCAGCTGAGAGTGATGAAGAGATTATTTGAGGAGTGAATTAGCTTTGAGATAGTCATCTGAGATCATGATAAGAAGAGGTATTAGAAACACATGGAAGATTAATAGTCTCTTATGGTTTGTCTGGGTGATGGGGGGTAGGGATAGGGTGGCCGGGTTATGGACATGGGGAAGGGTATGTGCTATGGTGAGTGCTGTGAAATGTGTAAGCCTGATGATTCACAGACCTGTACCCCTGGGGCAAATAATACATTATATGTTAATAAAAATAATAAAAATGTTTTCAAAAATTTTTAAAAGGATTTAAGAAACACATGGAAGGATTCCAAGGTCATTCTCCTTTCAACTTAGTGATTTTTTTAGGAAAAACAGAACTGGTTAGTTCACTTGCATGATTTTTTTCTCATCCAGAGTCAGCTGCTCAGGTCAGACCCTAAGGCTATGGATCATAATTTCCATATACCATCCAAGGTGAGTAAAAGAAAGGAAGACAAAGACAAAAAGATCGAGAGTATTTTCAAGAAATAAGATTGAGAGTATTCTCCAGAAATTCGTAATAACAAATGAAGCAATTTATGACCAAACAGCTGGAAAGCAAGGGATTCACTGACAGTTAGGAAGTGACGGGTTCATTGGTTGGAAATCCTTGATGTGGTTAAAAAAAAAAAGGTAGGGGGAGAGAGCAAAGAATGACTGGAGATTCTTAAAACAAGAAAAATAGGAAATTGTGTGTAGAAATTAGGATATTTACATTACAACTTCAGAGGTTATTGTGTTAGGTGGTAATAAATTGTGAAGTGTAACCTGTAGTGGGGTTGCAAGTAAGTTTTCTGGAGTTGAGATGTAAAGAAGCAGAGACTCTTGGATGATTTATTCATGTAGACATCGAAATCTCCGACAACATGAATTGAGATAAATGCTACCATCCCAGAGGTAAAAAGAAAGGAAGAAAAGACAAAGTTATTTATAGGAGACAAAAAAGGAAGAAAGAAAAGACAAAGTTATTTATAGGAGACAGTGACTAAAAGGAAAGAACAAGTCCTAGCGAAATGATAGGAGCTTCAAAAGAGCAAGAGATCTGTCCTTCCAATTTACAGTCCCCAACAGGACAAAAGGTATAGATAATGAGGAACAAATGGACACCTAACCAAACTCTTGGCCCTAAGACAGGAGGGAAAAAACACACAAATAAAATCCTACAACCAACTTAATTTTGAAAGAACATACAGAGAAGTCGTATCCTCATGGGGCAGCCTTATTTCACTTAAATCAAAATAGTAAAATGTATATCCAGAAAAACAGTTTAGAGTAGTTAGAACATTGCCAGAAAACAGTGCGGAAGTTCTAGAGTGCCCAGTGGAAATGTGGAGGGCAAAGAGATGGGTGGAAAACTTTATCAGATGAGGGGATGGGTACAGAGCAGTTAGGGGAGGAAAATAAAGGTAGTAACTGCCTGTCTAGGAAGCAAGAACTTTAACACAAACCCATTCAAATCCCAGTAAGTTACCTTGTGCATGTTCACAAACTGATTCTAAAGTATTTAAGAAAAGGCAAAAGCCTCAGAATAACCAACACAATATTGAAGGAGAACAATGTTGGACGACAACTTTAAGCCTTGTTACAGAGCTATCGTAATTAAGAGTGTATAGTATTGGTGAAAGAAATAGATCATTAGAACAGAATAGAGAGCCCAAATGTAGACATACACAAATATAGCCCACTGACCTTGGACAGGGGATCAAAAGCAATTCAATAAAGAAAGGATAGACTATTCAACAAATAACACAGGAACAGTTGGACATCCATATCCAAAAAAGATGAATGTAAACACGTCTTACATTTTTCACAGAAATTCAGTCAAAACAGGTCATAGACTTGAATGTAAAATAAAAAATTATAAAACTCCAAAAGATAACATGGGAGAAAATCTAGATGACCTTGCACTTGGCAATGACTTCTTAGTTACAACAAAAACATGGTAAGCAAAAGAAAAAAATTGGTAAGTTGGATTTCATTACAATTGAAAAATTTTGCTCTGCCAAGAACACTGTTAAGAGAATGAAAAGACAGGCTACAGACTCAAAGAAAATGGATCAATAACATGTACCCATGGGATAGGGATCCGCAACTAGTTAACCATAGACAGATGATACATACCTAAACAGAGTACCTGAAAATGTTTGCTGAGTGGAAAGAAAATACCACCACCACCAAAAATATCATGCAAATGCAAACGTAAAAGAGCAGTGGTTTCAAAACTAATATTAGGAATCATAAGAAAATAAAAATAAAGCTTCTCTTTATAATTATCAATGGAACAATCAACAGAGAAATTATGACTTATGTATGTTTGCATAAGGTAAGCAACAAAGAGAAATAATGAAGCAAAACATAATATAAAAATATAATATGGATGGGAATTTTTAACACACCTTATTCATTGTTTACAGATTAAATAGAACTACGCACAGATATAGAGCAGATTTTGGCAAAGTGTATTTTGTAAAAGGGCAAATAGTAAATACTTCAGACTTTGCAGGCCTATGGTCTCTATTAAAACTACTCAACTCTGTTGTTGTGTGAAAGCAACCATAAACAATATGTAAATAAATTGGCATAACTGTGATCTACTAAAACTTTATTTATAAAACAGTTGCCAGCTGCCTTAGCCAGCAGGAAGTCCCTTGCCAACCCTTGATAGAGTATCTGAATAATATCCATAAAAATGTCTATCTCAAGTATGTGTGTTTGTTTTTATATACATGTGCACCCATAAAACTCTATGCCCTTTACATGGGGACTGTGTCTTCTTTTCAAGCACTGTGGTTCATAAACTGCATTTTAAAAAATAATAATTTAGAAATAGAAAGGATCAGATTTGTTCAGTCCAATTTACTAACCACATAAATAGGAAAAGTAGAGAAATTTGAAAAGCCACCAATTATTTTTAAAAATTTCTCTCTTAAACAGTATTGGATCAGGCAAGTTTATGTGTCTCATGAAGAAAGCCTAGTAACAAATGTCAATGATATCATTGTAGTTTGAACTGTATAAATCAAACCAGCACTTAATATCTAGGCCAGGAGCTAAAGCTAAGAATGTTCTAAGAGAAAAATGTAAAGCCTTAAACAGTTTCATTTGTAATCAAGAAAGAATGAAAAGGAAATAATTTCAGTGAGTTAATTACTATATACAGTTATCTTGCCTGGGCAGATCCTACCTAATAGTTGCAGAAGAGGTAAACCAAGAAAGAAGCTCTATGACAAAATCCTTATTGTTTTGTATGAAAGGAATGTATTTCTGCAAGGTTGTGTTATGTTTCCCAAGACAGTTGGTCTAAAAGGAAGTGCAAGACTTCGTCCCACCACTCACTAACACAGAGCTCCCATCTTCAGGCATCTGCCGTGGGATTCAAAATAATCACATATGTGCTGAGGGGGCTCACAGAAGGTAGCTGCCAGTATAATCAACATACATTTTTGTTTGTAAAATTGAGAAGACAGGGTCACCTGGCTGGCTCAGTCAGTTATGTGTCAGATTCTTAGTTTTGGCTCAGTTCATGATCTATCTCATGGGTCCTGAGATCAAGCCCCAGGTGGGGCTCCACACTCAGCTGGGAGTCTGTTTGAGGATGCTCTCCTTCTGCCCTCTCTACCCACTCTCACTTGCTTTCTCTCAAATAAATAAATTTTTTTTTCAATGAATTATGTTATGCTGAAAAAAAATTAAAAAAAAAACAAACAAAAAATATTCCTTAAGAAATTAAAAATAGTGCTACTCTATGACCCTGCAATTGCACTACTGAGTATTTACCCAAAGATACAGATGTAGTGAAAAGAAGTGCCAGCTGTACCCCAGTGTTCATAGCAGCAATGGCCACAATTGCCAAACTGTAAAGAGCCAAGATGCCTTTCAACAGATGAATGGATAAAGAAGATATGGTCTATATATACAATGGAATATTACACCTCCATCAGAAAGGATGAGTACCCACCTTTTGTACCAACATGGATGGGACTGGAGGAGATTATGCTGAGTGAAATAAGTCAAGCAGAGAAAGTCAATTATCAAATGGTTTCACTTACTTTTGGAGCATAAGGAATAACATGGAGGACACTAGGAGAAGGAAATGAAAAGTAAATTGAGGGAAATCTGAGGTGAAGATGAAGCATGGGAGACTTTGGACTCTGAGAAACAAACTGAGGGTTTGGAGGGGAGGGGTGGAGGGTAGGTGAGCCTGGTGGTGGGTACTAAGGAGAGCACATATTGCATGGAGCACTGAGTGTTGTGCATAAACAATGAATCTTGGAACACTGAAAAAATTCAATTAAATTTTTAAAAACTTTAAAAGAAAAGTGAGCAGAAAAGCAAAAATCACAAAACATATGAAGAAAATAAATGGCTCTAAATGTTACCTGAGAAGTCACAGCAAATATTGCCCAATGAAGAAGAGTTCATTTGAGACACAAGAAATTACAACAGGAAAAAAAAATTATACACGCACACACACACACAACATGCATACATATTTTGCAGGAGATTTGAGGAGCTACTGGAGTACTAATAAAATAGGAGCTGGCTTCTTTTGGCAAAGGAGACATTTTTAAAAATATATCAAAAAGGAAAAGTACCCCCAAAAATGTATTTAAGTAGTAAATATTACACTGGATGGAACTGCAAACAGAATTAAAGAAAAGATGGTCAAAATTCTCCCAAAACTCAGAGCAAATATAGAGAAGAATAGAAATTATGAGAGATATGTGTAATATAGTCCAAAAAATGTTTAAAAACAACTCTAGATTCTGGGAGAAAAAAAAAGTTTATGATTCAAAAATTTTACTATAAACTAAATTTTTATTTATTATTAAGGGGAAAAACTTTTAAGGCACGTCAGACCTCAAGAGACTATTTTCACAAATATTTCTGAAGATAGTTATGTTATTCTTTGGATGGAAAAGTCAATAATATATACAGACTAGTTTGGCAGACTTGGGGGAGTATAGAAAAGTGGGACCATTCAATCCCATCAACCTAATAGCTCCATGGGGTTGAGATCACTCTTACGTTGACTAGTTTAAGTCATTAACTGGTAGTAGAGAAGGGTAGCTCCCCATGGAATCGGAAATAGAAGGAAAAGGGGTTCCAAAATGGTAACAAACTCAAAGGGCTCAAGAGAGATAGTAAAACATAACTTCCATTTACTCCAATGAGTGAGTACTTTTATATATTTCTACTTTTATAAAATAGAAAGGCAAAACCAGATAATCTAAAGATGACAGTTGGATGAGTGGATGGGTAGATGGATAATTCAATAGTTATACATTAACAAAAATATTATAAATCTAAGATATGATTCATGGGGACTTTTTTAAGCTTTAAAATTCTCTATTGCTTAAAAGTGTTATAATAAGCAACCATTTCTTTCATTACAAGAAAAAAAGTCTTTATATCTTTAAAATAGAAAGTTCCTTTCTTTCTCTAAAGCTAGCAGATTTAAAAAACTACATTAAATGTCTTCTTCCTCCTCAACTACATAAAGAACATCTATAGAAAACCTATGGCTAACATCGTACTTAATGCCAAAAAAAAAAAAAAAAAAAAAAAAAAGGAAATGTCCCCCACAATGAAGAACAAGGTGAGGATATCCCTTCTCACCATCTGTTTTCAACATTATACCAGAAATCCAAGTTAATGCAATAAGACAACAAAAGGAAATGAGAGGTACACAAACTGGGAAGGAAGAAATAAAACTATCTTTCCTCCCAAATGACACGATTGTTTATGCAGAAAATCCAAAAGAATCAACAACAACCACCAACACCACCATCTCCTGAGATCATCCATGCAGGGTGTGGAACCTGCTTTGGATTTCTCCCTCTCCCTCTACCTCCTACTCTCTCTCTTCCTCACTAACAAACAAACAAATCAATCAATTAATTAACTTAAAAAAAGTTTGCAGGATACAAGGTAAAAATACAAAAGTCAACTGTTTTCCTATGCACCAGCAATAAACAAGTGCAATTTTAAATAAAAAACACAATACCATTTACATTAACACCAAAAAGTAAAACATTTAGATATGAATTTATCAAAATACATAGGAGATCTGTGAGAATATGAGGAAAACTATAAGTCTCTGATAAAAGAAGTGAAAGAACTAAATGAGTGAGATATTCCATTTTCATGGGTAGAAAGACTCAATATTATCAACATATCTGTTCTTCCAAACTTGATCCATAGATTTAATATAATACCAGTCAATAAACTATTTCATGGATATTCACCAAGTGATTCTAAATTTTATACAGAAAGGCAAAAAAAACCCCTGAAAATCAACACAATGTTGAAGGAGAAGAGCAAAGCCATAGGACTGATACAACCTAACTTCAAACCTTATTATAAAGCTATAGTAATCAAGAGAGTGTGTTGTTTATTAGTAAGAGAATAGGCAAATTAATCAATGGAATAGAACAGAGAGCCCAGAAATATATATACATAAATACAGTCAACTGATCTTCAACAAAGGAACAAAGACAATACAACAGAACAAGGGTAATCTTTTCAGTAAATGGTTCTCTACAAGGTTGATATTCACATGCAAAAAAAAAAAAAAAAAAAAAAAAAAAAATCCAGACATAGTCTTTACAGTCTTCACAAAAATTAACTCAAAGTGGATCTGAGACTAAGCATAGAATGCAAAACTAAAAAAAAAAAAAAAAAAAACCTCTGGATGATAACCTAGGAACACACCTAGATGATGGGGATGACTTTTTTTTTTTTAAGATTTAATTTATTTATTTGACAGACAGAGATCACAAGTAGGCAGAGGCAGGCAGAGAGAGAGGAAAGGAAGCAGGCTCCCTGCTGAGCCTGATATGGGGCTCGATCCCAGGACCCTGGGATCATGACCTAAACTGAAGGCAGAGGCTTTAACCCACTGAGCCACCCAGGTGCCCCGGGGATGACTTTTTAGATACAACACAAAAGGCATGATCATGAAGAAAATAATTGATAAGTTGAACTTCACTGGAATAAAAATATTTTGCTATGCAAAAGACACTGTCAAAAGAATGAGATGACAAACTACAGAAACCAACTAGGAGAAAATATTTTCAAAATTTTTTTTTTAATTTATTTATCAGAGAGAGAGGGGGGGAGAGAGCGAGCACAAGCAGACAGAATGGCAGGCAGAGGCAGAGGGAGAAGCAGGCTCCCCGCTGAGCAAGGAGCCCGATGCGGGACTCGATCCCAGGAC
Organism: Mustela nigripes; assembly: GCF_022355385.1. Lineage (NCBI taxonomy): Eukaryota > Metazoa > Chordata > Mammalia > Carnivora > Mustelidae > Mustela > Mustela nigripes. The sequence goes on from NC_081563.1 coordinate 10,034,500, forward strand.
GCTGGGACCATGACCTGAGCCGAAGGCAGCCGCCCAACCAACTGAGCCACCCAGGCGTCCCGGAGAAAATATTTTCAAATGGCACATCTGATGAAGTACTCTTATCTCAAATATACAAAGAACTCTTAAAGCTCAACAATAAGAAAAACAAACAACCCACAGAGTAGAGAGCCCAGATATGGACCCTCAACTCTATGGTCAAATAATCTTCAACAAAGCAGGAAAAATTATACATTGGAAAAAAGACAATCTCTTCAATAAATGGTGCTGGGAAAATTGGACAGCTATGTGTAGAAGAATAAAACTTGACCATTCTCTTACACCATATACAAAGATAAACTCAAAATGGATAAAGGATCTCAACATGAAGCAGGAATCTGTCAAAATCTTAGAGAGGAACATAGGCAGTAATCTCTCTAACATTGGCCACAGCAGTTTCTTTCAAGTATGTCACCAAAGACAAAGGAAACAAAATGAAAATGAACTTTTGGGACTTCATCAAGCTCAAATGCTTCTGCACAGTAAAGGAAACAGTCAATGAAACAAAGAGACAACCCATGGAATGGGAGAAGATATTCACAAATGACACTACAGATAAAGGGCTGATATCCAAGATCTATAAAGAACTCCTCAAACTCAACACACACAAAACAGATAATCATGTCAAAAAATGGACAGAAGACATGAACAGACACTTCTCTAAAGAAGACATACAAATGGCTAACAGACACATGAAAAAATGTTCATCATCATTAGCCATCAGAGAGATTCAAATTAAAACCACACTGACATACCACCTTATACCAGTTAGAATGACCAAAATTAATAGACAGTAAAGAACAAGTGTTGGAAAGGATGTGGAGAAAGGGGAACCCTCTTACACTGTTGGTGGGAATGCAAGTTGGTGCAGTCACTGTGGAAAACAGTGGTGAGATTCCTTAAGAAATTAAAATAGAGCTACATTATGACCCTGAAATTGCACTACTGGGTATTTACCCCAGAGATACAGATGTAGTGAAAATTAGGGCCATGTGTACCCCAATGCTCTTAGCAGCAATGGCCACAGTTGCCAAATTGTTAAAAGAACCAAGATGCCCTTTAACAGACGAATGGATGAAGAAGATATGGTCCATATATACTATGGAATATTATGCTTCCATCAGAAAGGATGAATACCCAACTTTTGTATCAACATGGATGGGCCTGGAGGAGATTATGCTGAGTGAAATAAGTCAAGGAGAGAGAGTCAAGTATCATATAGTTTCACTTATTTGTCAAGCATAAGAAATAACACAGAGGACATGAGGAGATAGAGAGGAGAAGGGAGTTGGAGGAAATTGGAAGGGAAGAAAGACCATGAGAGACTGTGGACTCTGAGAAACAGAGGGTTTTGGAAAGGAGGTGGGTGGGTGGTTGGGTGAGCCTGGTGATGAGTATTATGGAGGGCATGTATTGCATGGAGCACTGGGCCTGGTGCATAAACAATGAATTTTGGAACACTGAAAAGAAATAAAATAAAATAAAATGGAAAAAAATAAAAATAAATAAAGATAGATCAATGTTCTTAATGGACAACTTACTAAAGAAAATATACAAATAGCAAATGAGCCTATGAAAAGGTGCTCAACATCATATGTCATCACAGAAATGCAAATTAAAACGAGATACTCAGGATGGCTGAGAGGCTCAGTTGGTTATAGCAGCTTTATTCGCAATTGCCTAAACTTGAAAGGACACATGATTCCTTTCAGTAGTTGAACGGATAAACTCTGGCACATCCAGACAATGGATAATTCAATAGTAAAAACAAAAGAACTATCAAGCTATGAAATGACATGGAACAAGCTTAAATGCCAATTATTAAGTGAAAGGAACCAATCTGAAAAGACTGTATACTGTAGGATGCCAATTACATGACATTCTGGAAAAGATAAAACTACAGAGACAATAGAAGGGTCAGCGATTGTTAGAGATTAAGGGTGAAAGGGGAATCACAGGCAGAACACAGAAGAATTTTAGGGCCATGAAACTACTGTGTAAGTAACTATAATGGAGGATACATGCTAGTATGGATTTGTCCATCCCGACAGAATGTACACCAAAAGTGAACCCTCATGTAAACTACGGAATTTGGATGACTATGTTGTGTTGTGTAGGTTCACCAACTCCTGCAAAGATACCATTCTGTTGGGAGATGTTGATGATGGGTGAAGCTGTTTGTAGTGACAGCAGGTATACGGGAACTCGTACCTTCCACTTAATTTTGCTATGAACTTAAAACTGCTCTAAAAATTAAAATCTATTAAAAGAAATTATCCTCCTCAGTACTCATCCATGACATGAAAGAGATTTAATCACACAACACTATGGTTCAAAAAGTAAAATTTTGTTTGTTTGTTTGTTTTCAGATTTAACATATTCATATGGCCAAAATAGTAGGTATCAATCTCTAAAATCCAAAGCATCTTTATTGGGAAAAAGTCTCCTTCCCTCCTGCCTGTCATCTTGGATTGGCAAAAAATATACTACTGCTTTACTTTACTTTAAGGGTTTGTAGCAATTTACTCCTTGCTAAACCAAGGAAACAGTTACTCCAAAATTGGTAGAAAATCCATTTTAGCTGAATGTGAAATTTCTTCTCTATTCATAAGTTCAAATATTTAGTAAAGCAACTCACAACTGAATTAATCAAATGCAAATTATTAAGAAAAGAAAATGAGTGTTCTCTGGTTTCAGGTTACATTGAAAAGTTTTACATAATTTTCAAGGTATAAAGTACCACAATTACACACAAAGAGAATGAAAGAACCATCTTGATTATAGTGAAAGAGATTTTGTTTTGTTAATTTGTTTGTATAATAAATATCGTCTTCCATAGAAAATTGTGCACAGGACATCCAGCTGAAGGTCAGATCAATGCCACCAGAAATATGTTTAGTCTTCTTTTTACATTTTCTCTCTTCCTGATAATAACTCACATGCACAAGCCTCAAAGTGAACACCTGCCTCCCCCACCGTCCTCCCTCTACTACTGTGGAAGGACACTCTGTGACTACTGCAGGAAGTATACTAACGTATAATTTTCAAAATTTAGATGGAAGGTAAAAAGTATGCTGGATATAAGAAGTTACCGAAAACTGAAAAATAAAAGAAGGATAGTGTCTATGCAACCAATTTTAAAGTCTCCATAAACTGAGGAGACAAATAAAATCATGGTACTTTTATTTTCCCAACTAACTTTTGGAACTCCAATCCCTTATTAGCAGGAAGTCCAAAAATCTCCTCTAAATATTTTTTTTTCAAATAGTATTTTATTTATTTATTTGACAGAGATCACAAGTGGCCAGAGAGGCAGAGAGAAAGGAGGAAGCAGGCTCCCCGCGGAGCAGAGAGCCCGATGTGGGGCTCAATCCCAGGACCCTGGGATCATGACCTGAGCTGAAGGCAGAGGCTTAACCCACTGAGCCACCCAGGCGCCTCTCCTCTAAATATTAATAATTGAAAAAATAGGTATTATTAATTGTACCCTACCCCATTAATTGTAGAAGAACCCCCAGTGTCATGTTTGACCCAAGGAGCTAAATCTTTGGGTATTGCCAAATAAATCTACAAAATCTTGGGTAATACTAAGCATGGAATAAACTGGGCTCCAGCTAGCCTGTATCATCATACATCCCTAGGTTTACATGTTATCTTTATTGAAGCTTAACCCATACAATCTGATTGATGTTTATTCACTGTAACAATGATGAAACTGCTCCTTAAATCCAAGGTTTTTCACAGAAAGATGATCTACTTTTCTGAACAAGGGATGCAAGGTGACAGCTCTTAGCAATCTTAGCACACACGTCCCAGAATGAAAAACAGCTCAGATACCTCATATCAAAAATTTGAAAGTACTATGCCTCCTGCCTCCCTGGTTATTGACTCCTTAAAACACTGGGTCACCTTTAATTTAATTTAATTTTATTTTATTTTAATTTTTGGAAAACAAAGACACTTACTAATCCTCATTCCTGGACAATTAGATATGCGTTCCCTAGCCAGCTTCATAAGGGAACCTACATTTAATAATGCCCAAGTGGTTTGGTATTCTACAAAGGTATCCTTAGGGAACTCAGGTTGATTCTCTGTTCTGTCTCCTACCAAGAAGCCTAACACTCCTGCTGTTGAAGAAAAATAAAATGTTGATCACCTCCAGGGCAAGTCTTTGGTAAAACACCTGGTTATGCTAAAAATAGAAACTGTTTCCTATGTTCTGAAATGATGGTCATTTACCGAAATGTTATTTTCTACCTATGTTTTGCGCTATACTCTCCCTGACCCCTTATTTTTCCTATCCGTTATGTCCTCATACAACAAAGGGAAACAGATAGTAATTGATGCACCTGTCTCGTACCTCCAGTTGGTTTACAGGATCTTACCTGATCCTGCCAAGCAAAACTATAAGATACTTTTATGGATAAACCATGACTCACTCAGTCTGAGTAGCTTGCTCGCAAACCAGCTGTGTGGGTTGGGCAGGATTTGAACCCAGTGCTACTGGTGTCTAAGGCCCATATCCTGCCTCTTAACCTATATATATGATTATACCCATTGGAGAGGTAGGGGATTGAGCCACAAAGACAGGAAATAAGATACCCACACTAAGCTCTCATGGCCAACAAGAATTAGAGTTGAGAGTCAGACTCTCCAAATGCTGGGCCTGTTTTTCACAGCATTTCTCTTCTTTTCAAAAAAAATGAGAACAAAATCACATTGCATTAGTGGCTGCGTCTGGCTCTGAGACATTTTCTCTTCTTCTGTCAGTGTCAGAATGAAGAGAGGCAGATGCTGGTGAAGGCCATCAGTCATTCGGAAGAAACCTTGACGGAGCCCATTAGCCATAAAAACAGGATGTTTGGGGACACCTTTCAGAAATTCTCTTTCAGGGACCTTTTCAATACAATTATGACCTGGTCTCTGTTCTCAAAGCACTGTCAGCAAGCACTTAAGGAACTCACCTGCTTGCTAAAATGCCCTAGAGGCCAATGGAAAATTTCTCTCAGTCGGGAGAGGAAGTCAGAGGCTCTTCCTGATCGCCATAAGATGGGGAGACGTCCTTGTGCAGGTCATCCAGGGCCATTCGCTACCCCTCTTTTCTAAGAACGGAGGTGACAAGCAGGGAGAGAGGATTTCAGGCTGTAACCCCCGAGGTCTTTCCCTCCATTGCCTCTGAGAACAGCTAGCATTTCACTTGTAGGAACAAAAATCAGGAAACAAACACCCAGAAACCTCTCTTATTTTAAGTCATTCCTTCCAAAAGACTTGGAGGAAGTTGAAAGCCTTCCATAGGATGGCAAATTCTGGAAGCTTCTATTATCAGACATTAAGCCACAGGCTTTATAGAAATTATTGCATTGAAGCCTTATGAAAAACCACACGTGAGGATCCTGGGTTTCAGCTTGTAAAAATAATTGAAAATGATTCCTCCTAAAACTGGCAGCTGGTTGGGGGCAAACCCCCCAGCCCAGAAAAATGCTTCCGGGGAGTATGATGACAAATAAAGGGCAGGGTCCTTGGGGGCATGCCTGGGAGCAGGACAATGAGGAGGCGTGAGAGGGGATGGGGGGGTGCGTTGCCATTGGGATAAAGAGATGGCAGGACTGTGCATCAGCCCCTGAAGAAGTGTGGTCCTAAACTCACACCCACCTCAGCTGTCCCCTTCCTCTTTCCAAAACCACAGTGGACTCATGACAAGTGAATTGTGAGACAGACAAGCAGGGCATGGGGGTCCTTCTGGCTCAGGCCACAGCAACGTGGGTGACGCAGGAGAGCTGGTGACCCTCCCTGGGCTTCAATTTATGCAGACATAAAGCGGGGCTTTAGATGAGAATATCTACAAGATCCCTCTGGCTTTCCTCCTCTTTGAGTTCGTAATTCTTAAACACAGATGGTTAGAACAACACAGTACATTGATATATAATATTAAATTGTTTGATTCAAATAAATGGAAGTAAAATAGCATGATGTGTTCTATCCTCAATAATGTTTGACCGGATTCGTGGAGGATTAGAGAAGTATCAAACTCAATACACAGACTTTTATACCACAAATTGTTTCTGCTTTTGGAAGGACAAAGGTAAATATTAACTAATGTTTCAGAGTATAAAATCCACCTATATTATGGTTATTAAATCTTTCCAGTATTTGAAGCACACATTAATGTTGCCAGTTAAAATCACAAAGACCCAGGAAGTATAAATGAGTTTGCCCAGAGGGACAGGATTCATGGGTAGCAAAGCCAGGACTAAAATCTTTGCCTTGACTCTAAATTTCATGTTCTTTACATGTGTATACTTTTCCCTAAGATTAATAATCAACAAATGCATTTTTACCTTACGATAAATTAAAATTCAACATTTACCCTCAAAGGCATCCCTAGATCTTTTTAACACATCTGTTTGGAATATGGCAAAATTTCTGAATAGTTTGGGGTTCATTCTTCATTATAGGATCCTAAATTTGCAGCTTTTCATTTTATAAGAAGATGAGGAGAAAGAATATTTCCATGTCTTGCCACTGAAAAGTAAATCACTTTTTAAAACCAGTGGCTCAGTGAGTGCCCGAATGCAGGTTGGACTCCATTCTGAACTGTCAAAACATGTTTCCCTGCCCAGAGCTAAAACCGTTTCTAATACACCTTTCAAACATGGTGGCCCGAATGACAAACTTTTCAAGTTCCTCTGTTGTTTGCGTAAAGCAAAATTATTATTTCCTGAAAACGGAAAGTGCATTAAAATGCCAGTAAGAACATTCCTCCCTGAGGGAAAGAGAATGAGCCCCTGGGGAGCTTTAAGTAGTGGCCATTTCCTACAGTGGAGATGAATCTTAGTTACAGTTTTCAGACTGGGAAGGTGCCCATCGGGGGAGGGTAAGAGGTCTCAGAGAGCCCAAGGGATGGGAACAGGGGCAGGGGTGCTCCCTTGGGCCCCGAAGTTGGCCGGAGAAGGTGGCCCCACACAGTGAAACACAAGGAAAGGAACAGACTGAAGCCTGAGGCTCTGAGTGGGGTAAAGCAGAATCCGGAGTCAGGCCTTCCCGACCCTGGGGTCCTCCCCTTCCTGTGCCACCCTGGGAGCTGGGAGCGCACCCCAGGCTGCGGAGAGAGCCAGACCATCTCACCCACAGGCAGGGGAGAACACCGAGGCTGGGTATGGCTCAAAGCCTGACAGTCACCGATGCCAAAGGAGGAAAGCAGCCCTCTGGATCTCCTGTGGAGATGGGAAAGAAGCAACAGGAAGGGCAGGGCCTTCGGGGACCATCATCCTCTCCGAAGGTCCTGTTGTCCCTGCCACAAACCGCAACCCCCACCATGGCCATGTCTGTGGGGACTGATACAAGAGCCTGCAGTCCTGGCTAGTGACATGATGCTCTGTGGCTTCAAACAAGGAGCTGTAAGGACCTATTTTAACCAGAACACTTCCATCCAGGTTACACAATAACCTTGTTGTTTTAACCCTTCAACTGTCCCTGTCCCCCTTCCCCCAGGGGACTTACTCAAAAACAAGTCCCGGAAAGGGTCCCAGGTAACAAAGCCCAAATACAAGGATGGGTCAGGCCAGGTGGAGACAGTCTCCCTAGTCACCAAGGAGTATGGGCCCTGCCCTTTGGGAGCCTTTTGGGCACCAATTCCGACCAAGGTGATGGGCTAGTTCAAATGTCTACTAGGGTAAATTGTAATTCAGTTGGTCACTTATGTATGACCTAACATGACTGTGCAGCTTTCTCTGGGTGTTACAATCTCATTGGCCCCCTGTGCGTGGCCAGGCCCAACCACATGACCTTTGCCCTTAAAAGCTAGTCTGTGAAGCAGAGAGAGGTCACCCTCTCTGTAAGAGGCGCGGCCCTGGCCGACCAGTCTGATTCTTGATGCTTGGCGCGAAATAAAGCTTTGCTTGACCTTCGCTTTGTATCAGTCTCGCTTCTTTAATCACGGACCCATTATTGGGGGACCTCACAGGAGGGTCTCGGGTTCCTTAACCACATAACGGAGGAGGGAGCACGTGCTCACCTCCTTTCCAGAATTCTGTGGAAAGCGCCCGGCGAACAATCTCTCGAAAAATGTTTGAAATGATGCACACAGGCCAGCACCGTAAATCCGAAGCTTCAAAATGAGAACACGACACGCAATGCTGTGATGCCGTCGAGGTTTATGTAAATAAGGACACCATGTGAAAAAAATACAGAAACCTTGAAATCAGTGCTTATTCTTCTACTTGGGGACAGAGTTTCAAAACGCTGGGTGGCAGACCTCGTTGTTCGCAATTCAGAGCATAAGCTGCTTTCATAAAAGTTCTCCTTTGAGTGCAGCAGGCGCTGGCGCCCCATGAAATGTTCTTTAAAGGTTTAACAGACTGTGAGCAGGTCCCTGGGGCAGGATTAACCAGTTCTCTCTTAAAATAAAAAAAAAAGAAATAGAAAAGAAAGGGAAAAGAAAAACAAAAACAAAAAGCCAAACATGTGCATTTATAATAAGAGTCTTACATTCTGTCCTGGTCTCATGTAACAGTTTTGAAATTTCCCTGAGACAATGACCAGGAGAATAATGAATAAAAATAAAACCTTTGTCACTTTCTCATGTTCGTAATTGTATTCGCCCCATTATGTCCCTATAAAAATTGGCAATCAAAATATCTAATCCTAGTCTTCTGATGTTGGAGGTCAGAGATCTTAATTCAAACCTAAAGAACGTTGTCTGAAGGCCCTTCTGCATGTTTTTCTTGAAAGAAGAATATATTGGATTGTTAAAATATTACTGTTCTTCTAGTTAATTAATAGGAACCACACTGGGCTCACTGAAAAAAAAGGGGAAACAGGTTCCAAACCAAATACCAAAACCATGTTGCCTCCCTTATCAGTCAAAGCGTTATTTATGTCAGATCAAGGAATAGATCTCAAAACAATACAGGTTTGATATTCTTGGTGCCTATCCCAAGCCTTCTGGTAACGAAGGTTACCCAAGCAAAGGTAATGAAGACACCTCTATTAACAGAGTGGGAGGGAGGGGGAGAGAAAGTCATTGCTAATAATATGTACCACATATAAAATTATATATTTAATTACATTATCTTATAATTAATTAATTATATATTAGTTATATGTTTATTAATTATATAATAAAATTAATTATATTATTTTTATAATTAATTATGATTGGTTTAAAAATATATATATATATTTCATATCCATGCCACAAAAGGCTTGAGGCCAAGAGAATGACAAATTTCATACAGTGCCTTATAATTTACAGCATTTAAATCTACCTAAACTCATGCGATTCTCATCTCCGTCCCGTGCTTTATCCTCCCACATTCTGCTGATGAGGAAACCAGTGGCTCAGAGAAGTAGCTGACATCACCACATCCCACAGCAGTACCTCTGAGCCAGGAATAGAACAAAAAAAAACAGAAAACAACCTCAGTGTTTCACTATGTCCCCATGTTTTGCTCTTTTCTTCTTTGAGAAGACTGTTCCTGCCTCTTGTCACTCAGGGCTGACCTGACCCTTACACGCAGAGCCACAGGGCACAGAGGTTCATGCTCTACTTAGGGGCCCAGGACAATATTTTAATTTTCTTTAATTTGTAAAGTCAGAAAAGAAGATTGAGATCCACATCAGGCTCCATGCTCCGTGCAGAGTCTGCTTGAGGTTCTCTCTCTCTCTCTCTCTCTCTCTCTCCCTCTGCCCCTCCCGCTCATTCTCTCTCTGGCCAATAAATAAATCAATCTTAAAAAAAAAAAAATCAGAGAAGAAGTGACTATGATGTAGCCTGGATTATATTCATCTTTATACCATCACAGTCACATACATATGGCTGGAAGGGGGCAGGGGGAGAAGAGGGCATGGGAGAAGGCTGGAGGGGGGGGGGAGGGAGGGATTGCAAGGAGTCTAAGAAGACAAGAATGTTTAGGGTCCACAGCCCTACTTCCTATTTCCACCACCTTTTCCCCTTGCTATTTCCTACCCATCACTTAAGACTCAGCTGAAGGTCCGTTTCTACAGGAAGACATGTTGGAAATAAGAGAAGGAAAGCAAGAGAAACTTAAAGACCAGTTATCCGAATTATTAGAGGGCTCAGGTCAGAATCACCTGCATGGGTACCGTGAGGACAGATGGGAAGCTTTGGCTCTTGCAAGGTTGCAAGAGAGAAGGGAGAGGAAAATGCAAAATGAGCAAAGCTGTGTAACCAAGTCAGAGTCAAACCCAAGTTACTTTACAAACATAATGAGGAATGAAAGAAATCTATAGATTCTCATTTCCTCCTCCTGGTTATAGAGAACACTTTTTTGCCAATCAATTCTAATAATTGATTAGCTAATAAGAGGCTGCATTTATAGCTGTTGGCAACAGTGGGTTCACTCTCCCTAGGAAAGGGCTTTCTTGCAGGAAACAAGGAGCCAGCAAGGTGGAGGCGGCAGAGGGAACATCCTTCCATCAGGAGAGTCTCTTGAAGAAACAAACACTCCCTCTTTTGTTATGAACATGCTTTTAATTTTTCAAGAATTCAGACTGGTCTCTTTGCAACTCATCCATATTAAGAACATTTTCCTGGAAACGCAACAATAGCGCTACTTACCATTATAAGCTCAGAACAGGTTAGTTACTTCTGTATTCAAGTTCATCTTCTCACAAGATACACACCTCTTGTCATTTTCTGTATTTGCATCAATGAGAAGAAGGTTGATAAAATAATCAACTAACCGGAGCAGTCAAACGCAGATGAAAAAAATTATTTGTGTTTTTTTCCAGCCCAATGGAGATATAATTGACATATAACATTGTGTAAAGTTTAAGCTGTACAATGTCATGATTCGATACATTTATATATTGTGAAATTATTATAAGGTTAGTAAACACATCCACTGTCTCAGATAACTATCACATGTGTGTGCGTGTGTGTGCATGTGTGCATGGTAAGAGCATTTAAGATCTATTCTCTGAGCAATTTTTAAGTAATACAATATGTTCACTGAAGTCATCAGGCTGTACATTAGATGCCCAGAACTTATTCATTTTATAACTGGCAGTTTATGCCCTTCGACCAATCTCTCTATCAAGATTTCCTCTGCCTCCCAGCCCCTGGCTATCATCGTTCGACAATTGGTTTCTGCCAGCTTGGCTTTTCTAGATTCCTCATATAAGTGCAATATTAAAGGAAAACTCGATTTTAAAATTTGAGCCTTTGCAGTTGAAGAGATAAAGGCCTTGACAGTTCATATGAGTAGGGACATAGCCCAACGTAGGGTGAAACGGACCAAAAGAAATAGACTGGAAAACCACAAAATCCAAATGACAAGAAAATTAAAACCAGAATAGACGAAGGTTCAACAACTGCCCTCAGCTAAAGTTTTCACCAAAGCCCTAACATGGAGACTTTGTTTCAGGGGCATCATGCATTTGTTGTTCAATAGATTGAAAAGAACTCATCTGAGAGCTTGAGTTCCTTCTGCACCAACACTTAGTCCGGCCTTTAAGCCTTTAGTTAAGAGAACCACCCACGTAGTGTAGAAGGCGGCAGGTATGTTTACCAGCTCCTTCTTGCCCAAAATGAGCTCACCAGTATGAAATGCTGCTTACAAAATTGGAAGAAAAAAAAAAAAAAAGACCAAACCTTGCTCTTTTCAAAACACCCCTAAAAATAAATATAATGAGTTTAAACAGTACATATTGAAGATGGAAAATTTTTCGGCTTACATTTCTCTGTTGGTGTTTTAACATGTGGCTCTGCAGAATGTACTTACTTTCTAAGTATCTGCTTCATTTTCTTTCCCTTGTTTTGTTTTGTTTTGTTTTGCAGTAACTCACATTTCAGAGGTGATTTGTCCAATCTAAAATCTACCTGAGCTTACAACAGGCCACAAACTCATTTGGCATGTGTTGTGTTGTTTTTTTTTTTTTTTTTTTTAGATTTTATTTATTTATTTGATAGACAGAGATCACAAATAGGCAAAGAGGCAGACAGAAAGAGAGAGGGGGAAGCAGGCTCCCTGCAGAGCAGAGAGCCAACGTGGGCCCCCGATCCCAGGACCCCAAGATCATGACCCGAGCTGAAGGCAGAGGCCCAACCCACTGAGCCACCCAGGCATCCCTGGTATGTGCTTCCTTTCTCATAATTTATTTGCATAAAATCAAGTTCTAAAACCCTTTTACTCTCCACCATCAAACTGGGTGAGTTCATTTTAGAAAATATTTTGATACCTCTGCATTATTTTCTGCTGAAATTAAATTGCATGATAGTTTAATTCATTTCGTCAAAGCTTACTACAAATTTAAACTGTTTCACTGGAGGGGAGTTTTAGAAACATTGTTCTAAAATCACTGGTGTTTGTATTTTTTTTTTTTTTTTTTTTTTGTATTTAGATCTATTTAGGTTTTAGGTAATTCCAAAAGGTAAGTAGAGTTAGGTTTACTTTTTTTACATGGCTCAGTTTGGTTCTCAGTGCTATTTCTAAAAAAGGTATAATTTAGCAGAGCTCTCAAATCAATGCCGCTCACTTCAGGGAAGGCTTTGTACTCATGTTCTACCTTTTGTGTTGAGTTTTGAAGTCCCGCTCATATCTCTACAGTAATCATAAACCTACTGAACAATTACATCGATAGCACTGCAGACATAATTAGGCAGTTTCAATTTCAAACTAAAAATTACAAGTTTCACTAAGAATCAATAAAAACTAAAAGAACAATAGTTTCAAAAAAAATAACTAAAGTTACAATGTTTAACTAAAATATCTTTTTAGCTGGGACACCTGGGTGGCTCAGTAGGTTAAGCACCTGAATTCAGCTCAAATCAGGATCCTGGGGTCCTGCTCTCTGCTCAGCAGGGGGTCTGCTTCTCTCTCTCTCCCTCTGCTTCTCCTCCCTGCTCATATGCTCTCTCTTTCTTTCTTAAATAAATAAAATCTTTAAAAAAAATAAAAATATCTTTTTAGTTATTATTTCCCTGTCAAACAGGGAAAGCCTCTATCTAGAATAAGTAAAGTTTTTAAAAGGCAGTGTGATTTGGTAAGAAGAGTACTACTCAAATTCAGCTTTGCTTTTCTTGTGCAGCCTTGTGTAAGGGATAAAACTCTCTGAGCCTTATATGTATAATGATGAGCCTGGTCTAGTTGACATCCCAGATTTCTTCTGCTTGTGGCATTTTAGGCAACCTATGACATTTTGTAATTTTTACTTTAAAATAAAAATTTTAAATTCCTGAGGAGGAAGTCTCCTACTTAATCAAGTGCATACCCATTGCCTGGTATAAATATGCTACCCATGTTTTTTTTATTCTGATGTTGTGATTTAAGAACATGCTGGAAATTTAGAGAAGGTTAGGAGATTTATTAAAGAAAATGTATCAGCCTGTTAAGATGTGAATTTCTCTGAAATTATGAGGGCTCCAAGCAATTGTTTGATAGCATACTTTTGGCCTACCTGTGAGGATGGAGCTTCCAGAAAGCTATCTACCATGTGGAGACCAGTGAGCTCAAGGAGTGTAGCCCTGAGGATATGAAAAGCACGACCTGCCAATACCTTCATCAGCTAGACACCCAAAGCTACATGGAGAACTATGTTCTACCATGGTGGCTTTGGAAGTTTAGAATCTTCCCTGGGGCAGTTCAAAGCATGCATCTTATCTTTGGTCCCCGTGTTTTCATTTGAACATCATGAACATGTTGCTAAACCAACATTGTGAGTCTCTGGGGTCCCCCTGCCTCCTCTCTCAATATCTCTCTCATTACTCTTGGTTACGGCTGTGAAATCATGCTTCTCTTGTCTTCAGCCTGCTCTCCCCCAAATCCTGACTAGACTCATTTACCCACTGCTGGGTCTGGGCTCCCCAAACCCTCCCTGACAGCCCTGTGCAATTTGTAAATAGTCACCCTCCCTTTATATCCTTTGCCCAAAGTTGTGCAGGTGAACAGGTTAAATTCCTGTAATCTCTTCTCCTGTGTCCTTCCTCTAATCCTTTTACTGGTCTGCATTGCCTTTGTTGTATTGATTTCTATCAACTTCTTTTCTGTGTCTGGGAAATGACAACAGAAGCAGTAAGCAGGTGAGGTGGCAGTGGTTTCATACACAGGTGCACAGCAAGGGACCTAGACATGAAGTCAGGACATCCGGGATAAGGTCAGCATTCCCTCCAACTTCCTACATGAACCTGGACAGGTCAGAGGTGTGCTACCAGCCATGGTTCACTTAGAATTACCCTGTGTCCTTGAAAGAAGCATGGTAGGGATACCTGGGTGGCTCAGTGGGCTAACCTTTTGCCTTCACCTTGGGTCGTGGTCTCAGGGTCCTGGGATCGAGCTCCGCATCAGGATCTCTGCTGAGTGGGGAGCCTGCTTCCCCCTCTCTCTCTCTGCCTGCCTCTCTGCCTACTTGTGATCTCTGTCTTTCAAATAAATAAATAAAATCCTTAAAAAATAAAAAAGAAAGAAAGAAAGAAGCATGGCATAGAATTCCTTGTCACTAGAGAGTTTCAGATAACAAGTAGCAGAATGCAAATGAGTGGAAATCAACCTTGGGAACTTATTCCAGCCATTTTTATCTTCAATATTTAACTTACTTTTTATTGTTTTTAAAGATTTTTTTCTGTATTTTAGTGACAGGGAGAGCACGTGTGCAAGGGGGAGGGTCAGAGGAAAGAACCTCAAGCAGACACCCTCCTGAGTGAGGAGCCCAACCTGGGGCTTGATCTCAGGACCCTGAGATCATGACCTGAGCCAAAACCAAGAGTCAGATGTTCGACCAACTGAGCCACCCAGGTGCCAGTGACTTTCTTTTTAGAAAAGACCTCATCATAGATTTCTCCATATCACAGTCTGCTTGCTTATTTGGTCTGATAATTAAGGTAATCTTGGCATCAGCATGCCACTTCTTTAAGGAATGGAATCAAAGGCTCCTCACTGAATGTGGAATCATCCTCACCATCTGGCTTCAGTCCTTCAAACCAAAGAGGGGAAACACAAAGCTTAGAACCATCTTGGAAAGGTCAGGCAGCATCAGTTTCTCAAAAAATAAAGAAAAGACCCCTAAAGAAAAATGAAAGAGAAAGGAACCATGCTGCCTTACTGATAATCCAAGATTGTTAACCAAAGGGTTCATGCCTCTAATCGCTGCCTCCCTCACATGCCTTCTTTCTTCCCAGGCATCAGAGGAGGGTAAATTAGTTCATATATTTGAAGTACTTGGTCTCCTTGTAGGAGAGGGTCATATAAATCTCCAGTGTTGTCACTTTCTATTCTATCCATGCCTTTGACCTTAGCTCACTGAAAGTAATTTATAACTGGTTGTAAGGGCACCTGAGAACAGCTCTGTCCACCAGACAAGAGCCTAAGGCTGGAGCTCTAGGCAGTCACACTCACCTGACCACGGAAGCCCCTCCGCTGCTTGAGTAAACATGATTATAAAGATGGTAGCAGCTGTGACATGCCACATCGTGGCAGCCAGTGAGCTATTGCCCAGCCTAGTGGGTTGGAAGGTTCAGTCTCCCCCTTTGTCAGGCAGTCCTGCCTTCACCTGCCCAAATTTATCAAGTGAAAGGCAAGTCAGCTTTGTTACGGGGAGGACAGACTTGTGGCGACTGTGGAGTCCTACCCACATCCTGGGTGGCCGGCTCCACTGGAACGTGTTACTGCAGTTTTTTGTTTTTGTTTTTATTTTTTTCATTTACTAAGTCCAGGGCCCCAAGAAGGGAAAACAGATGCTGACAGTTCTCCTGAGAAGACTGATAAAATAAATCACAACTGGGGAAAAAAACAAAAGCGTGTACGTTAATTCCCTATCTGGTTTAGTGTCATCATTCTCAACGAGTCAACCAGGTCCTACTGTCCCAACTTCCTTACATCCCACATCTGGCTACAACTGTTCATCATTTGTGTCTCCTGACTATTCCCCACTTCCCCCCTTGATCTGTTTCCTACCACTGCTGCCTTCCTCTGGACCAGTCCCCTGTTCTCCTCAGCTCCTCGGGAGACTTCTGTGTAGGAGAATTTCGTCCAGGGCATCCAATTGATCAATCCCTTGTGTACTTCAAAAAAAACGGAAATTCTAAGAGGTGACATTGAGACAGAGTGGTCTGGGGGTTCAGCAAGGGAATTAGGCACAGCTATGAAGAAGAGGAGAAAGCCAGAGCTCTTCCTGCTGCCACAGGCTTGGGGATGGGAGTGAGCTCCACCTCAGCCTCCAGAAAGGAGGTGTGAAGTGTGATCGCTATTCACACACCTGCCTAAAGTGTCTCCAGGGCTCCCAGATGTGCCTTATGAGACATAGCAGCACTCAGGATCTAATCCTAAAATACATTTTCAGTGACCCCCTTTATTTCTCCCAGAGTCACCCAATACTCTGAATAAAATTGAAAGCCTATGGTCTCAGAGGCTTTTGTGCTCACCTCATAATCATCCCCAGGATCAGTTTCACTCCCCCAACTGGGAAATTCTATCTGATCTTTACAATTTTCACGAAAGGACAACTTCCTCTTTTGAGGTCTTTTTAATCCACCGGCACCTGCCTCTATACATTTATTAATGCTTATTCATCTACCTATTGTTTTTACATGACTTTTCTTTAAAAAAGATTTTATTTATTTACTGAGAGAGAGACAGAGAGAGAGCACGAGCAGGGGGAGGGGCAGAGAGAGAGAGAGCATCCCAGGCAGACTCCCCACTGACTGTAGAGCCGGACATGGGACTCGATCTCGCCACCCACGAGACCATGACCTGAGCTGAAACTAAGAGTCGGACCCTTAACTGAACCACCCAGACACCCCAGCGTGGCTCTATTTTAATATTGTTTTTATGCATTTGTTTCCTCCACTGAACTGAGTTGTCCCTCCTAAGTTTATTAATTAATTTATTCCTGGCATCCGGCACCACGACGGGATTACAGTGGCACAACACATTCTTTTACTCAAGCAAACTGCCTGCCCTGAAGGATTACGAAGAGGGAAGAGAGGAAAAGAGGAAAGCAAGCATGAAACTTGAAGATTGAAGAGTTTATTTTCCCTATTACCCCATGCAATGAGTTAATGCTGCATCACGGGGAGTAGGGATGTGGGAGGTGATGTTGGGATCACGTCTTCAGAAGACACGCCAAATACCTTCAGTATACCAAGTCAACAAGCCAACATCTCCACGTCCTCCCCTCCTAACACTGTATCTCACCAAAAGAGTTTGAGCATAACATGGATTCAAATCAGACACGAAAGCAAAGCTATGAATTATGTGCTTGGCTGTAGCTTAAGTAGTGTCTGATTTGGGAAAGTTTAGTTGGTTAGCTGTGGTTGCTTGTTCTTATTCTCTTTATCAGATTTGAGTTCTATACACTGCCAAGGTATTAAAGTCACCCCAGTCTAATGGCTCCTTGTTTAGCAATTAAGAGTGTTGTGTCCTATATTCAATCTAGCACTCTCTCTACTTTTACCTCAGTTAATGGATTCACTCCAATAGAATTATTTTAAGTTTATAAAGTACTTTATAATTTGCCAGAGTTCAAAAAAATCACAGAAATGAAAACTTCCTAAAGCCAGTATTCAAGCAGAATGTCTTTAGATGCATTTATCATCCAATCATATTTTTTTATCTTAAATCTCCACTATTTATAGTATATGCAACAACTGAAAATCCACAAAGGCCCTTCTGTGTGTTTTGCTTGAAAGAAGAGTATATTGGATTGTTAAAATATTTATATTTTAAATCGATATTTATTTATATCTACTATTTATAGTATCCGCAACAAGTTGAAAGTATAACATTCTTCATGTGAAATATTTAATACACAATTTTAAAATTGGGATGATCTCAGTCTTTAAGAAAAACAAAATTCAGAAATCACTTGCCCGGTTTTTCACAGCCAGTAGATAAACCAGGACTCAACTCAGGTTGTTCCCAGTCCAAACCATGTGTTTTCTTTCTTTCTTTTTGCCACCTTCCCATAACCAATGTTGATGCCAGACCTATGTCTTCAGTCTTCCAAACCCATAATCGCTATCATGATTCATTTCAACTTCATTATTTTTTAAAAAATGCAGTTTCCATAGAAAACACCTCCCTCCCACCCACTGCAGGATTTATAATCTAGCTTTCAGTACCAAAGCACATTTCTCTTCTTAGGCAAATTAATTACAAACTTTAATTAAGAGCATATGAACATGTCCTGCTCCAATCTGCATGGCAGAGGTGTGCTGTGTGGTTGAAAGACCAGGTTTAAACTACTCATCCATTAGCCAAACTCACTAAAAAGATGAGCAGATTAGTGCTTCAGCACTTTATTTTTATTTTTATTTTGTTTTATTTTTTTAAGATTTTATTTATTCATTTGACAGACAGAGATCACAAGTAGGCAGAGAGGCAGGCAGAGAGAGAGAGGAGGAAGCAGGCTCCCTGCTGAGCAGAGAGCCCGATGCGGGACTTGATCCCAGGACCCTGAGATCATGACCTGAGCCAAAGGCAGTGGCTTAACCCATGGAGCCACCCAGGCGCCCGCTTCAGCACTTTTTAAAGGACTTTGCATGTTTGAATCTATTTTATTTGCTGAGCATGTATTTTAAGCCATTTGGGCATAATTTCATTGACGAAGTCAGTGGGATCTACCTTCCCCTATCTCCACTGCTGGGGACTTTGTTCAGGGCCTTTACTCTTGCATGAGCAACTGTATTTATCAATCATTAATTCACTTAGCACCCACTAGCGTAAGCCTGCTTCATGGTAGAAATTTGCATAGAAGTTCTCCCATTTTGCCTTCAAACCATCATGGAAGATGTTCCCTGCTCCCACCCCCATTTTACATGTCCATCAGAATCAGGAAATAACTTATCCATCATCACTCAACCTGGCAAAGGCAGAGCCAGATTTGAAAAAGGGGCACTTTCCTGGCTTTTCTTCATACCTTGAAATGGGGGAGCTCTGAGCTCCTGACTGGGGAAAGAATCCATGCAGTGAAAATAAGAAATACTGGGATATGCCCTCTGCTGTTGACCACCAACCGTGACCAGACACACCACTTTCATTGGTGGTTTCTGTATTTACCCTTACAGGTGCTGACTGTCAGAGACCAAAGAGGGAAAGATCTAAAAGGCAGGGGTGCCAGACCGTGGAAGAAGGATAAGAGTTAGCAAGGTGCAGAGAACCCGCAGAGCACCTTGATGGGTTTTGGCAGAGAGGAGGTGACATTACTGTGTTTATGATCTTCGGAGGCATTTGGCTAGTCATTTCCCACCTGCATTCCTTAAACCTCACTTATCTGCCATAGTATCCATCTCATCTCAGGGATGAGGTCACTAAAGATCAGAGAGAACAACTATCTTGCTTCAAGTCATACAGCCAGTAGGTAGTAAAAGCAGAAGCAAAATCTGAATAACTGAGTGCCTACAGTGAGTCAGTTTCTGGGTACTGTAGAGAAAAAGACAAATGGTACTATGAAGCTTTGTGTAGGTGTTGGGGGTGGGGGGGTAGCAGCCAAATAATCTCAAAGAAGCACACAGAGTTTGTTAAGAAAATACAGAACAGAGACTCCAACCCAGACTGAAAAGTCATGCAAAGCTCCTTTGAAGGAGCGAGGTGTCTACACCCAGTTGAACACAACACGTCACGTGAAATATATCGACTTGAGTAAAGGAATCGTGCAGAAGACCCAGGAGCATTAGCCAACTAGTCTGAGAAATTTCTAGAGCTTTTAATCTCTTCTTAGGAAGTCTGGATGTCATTCTTTAGGCAGTGTGGTGACCTTGACAATCATGAGGGGACAGTCTGCATCCACCAGATTTTCCAATTTAGTATCTTAAGGGACAATCTAGTCCTTACAAAATGAAGGCAAGATTCTAGGATGGAGAATGCAATGACACATTTTCAGATTCAGATGATAAGGCAGGGGGTACATGTGATGACCAGGTTGGGGCTAGACGTATTTTTTAATGTGCCTAACACAGTACCTGTGTATAATTGGTACTTTATAAATGTTAAGATGATTTGGGCAAAAATATGAATAGGATTCATCTTAGCTTGAATCTCCTAGGAGCAGAGGCAGAAATAAGGGTTCTTGTTCAAGTGATTTATGGGGAGAGGCTCTGAGGAGAAGTGTGTGAGTGAAGCAGGGCAGGAGAAACAGTTCAGCAAGAATGTGGTCTCCATGCGAGACACACTTCAGCCTGGCCCCATGTGGAAGCAGCTGAGCACAGACTGGAACAGGGTACTCTACCCACCTTTAGGCAGGTGTTTGGATTGGGCTGGGAGCAAGGGAAGGGTCAGCTTTGACTTGTTGGCAGCTGGGAGATAGTGGCTGGTAAAGGATCTGAAAGGGTGCAGAGAACTTCCACTAGAGCGGTGATTTTCAAGGCGCATCACACTGGGAATATCTTAGAAATGCATGTTCTCAGGCCCCACTCACACATACTGAACCTGAAACTCCAGGAAGCAAGGCCGAGTCAACTGTTGAACCATGCCCTCTAAATGACTAGGATCAACGTGGAGTTGGAGAAAGCCCCACACCACAGGATCCTGTACCGGGTTCTCTCAGACTCCTCAGTCCCACCCCTCAGGGGATCAGACAAATTTTTGTTGACAGAGCTCTTGAAAGAAGAAAATCTGACCTTGCCCTAACATGGCAAGGGAGGGATATCAAGAAAAAGAAACGTCATGGTAGCACTGGGGGTACTCAATAGTTATGAATTTCTGGATTTCTTCCATAATAAAATCATTAGAGAATTCGGCCATATTTAAGAGCCTAGACTTTACTGTAAGAGGGAATAGCTAACTCTGTATAGCTCTGAGAACAGAATAAAGTCTAGGTGATAGCTCTGAGAACAGAATAAAGTCTAGGTGATAAAGTTTAGACGTCATACAAGACTTTTAAAAAAAACTGGAGTAACCGGATATAGTAGAATTATTGCAGCTATCATTTATTAAGTATCTATTATGTGCCAGGCACTTAATTATATGACACCTAGAAATCAGTGTCTTACCTGATTAGAGAAGGCATTCATTTGCCTATAATTTTATGTAAGTGTCAGACTGTGGTATCATTTTTTAAAAGACTAGATTTGTATGAGCAGAAGAATTTGCAAAGGATATGAACGACATCACATTTGGGGTGCAGAAATTTACCTGGACTCTTTGTCTGTGTGAATGTTTCTCAAAAATGCGGCCAGTTGAACCCCTGGTACTGAATGGCTTATACCATCTCTAGATCTTGAGCAGCAGGAATCTGAACCTATAGCAAGCTGAGTGACTGAGACCAAGCACACACACGTTCGAGGAACACTCATCTACTCCGTGCTGTTCGTCTAACTCTCACAATAAAATTAGGATCCTGCAGAAGCCTGTGCACCTTCCAGAAGCTGTATCCCAACCTGGGATGGATGAGCATGTTCTGAAGACAGCTTGCTATGGGCTGCTGCAGGAGGGGTAAGAAGCAGGGGGTGTTTGATTTGATGACCTCATAATGACCAGCTGTATCATTGTTTGATTTTGTAAGTCCAACCTCTCAAACTTCCTGGAGAGCTATCATGGAGTGAATTTTGTGTCCCAAAAAGATATGTGGGGTTCTACCCACTGAACATCAGAAGGTGACCTTATTTGGAAGTAAGGTCATAGTAGGTACAATCAGTTTAAATGAGGTCATCCTTCAGAAAGGCGGTCCTTGGCCCAACATGTCCCATGCACCTATAGGAAGAGGGAAGACATGATGACAGACACGGAGGACACCACAGAAGGACAGCCGCAAGCCCAGGAGTGCCAAGGATCGCCAGCTGCCATCAGAAGGTAGGCAGAAGCAAGGAAGGGTTCCAGCCCGAGTCCCAGGGCAAGCTTGGCCCGGCTGGCCGCTTACCTTTTGACTTCTAGCCCCCGGAACAGTAAGAGAATAAATTTCTGTTGTGTTACAGAAGCTCTAGGGTATTAATTTCTTACAACAGTCCTAGGATATTAACATGACAGTTAGTGATGGGGAAATTTAGTGCTTCCTTCTCTCATTTTTCAGAGCTTAAACTATTTTTATTTCTTGACTGAGAGAGCCTAGACCTGAAATCTCTGGGACTGCACATAACGCTATCGAATCAAAATAGCGTCTGTCTTCAGAGAATGTTGATGAAAGCTGTTTGAATCCTCTGACCTCCCTCCTCCACTGTAACCAGAGGAATCTCTTCTGGGGATTCACACTCTCTCCTGCTTCCTTCATTGTGAAGAGAAGTTTCAGGGCACAAATACCCTTGCTGTCATCCTCTTCCAAGAGGACATACCAAATGGCATCAAAACCAGCAATTTTGGGTACAGGACAGGTTATCAGTCTTTTAGGGGAAGAAAAAATACATATATTTATATATTTATACTTATATTATTTTTATGTTTATATTTAATATGACATTTAAAAACACTGCCTCTGAGTAGTTCTTGCCAGTTGGAAGGACCAAATCACAAAACCAGAAGGCTTTTGATGTTGAAATGTCTGTGTTGCCTGACAGGACCCAAACATTTGTAAATCAGCAATTGGAGCTAATACTGATCTCAGGAGGCGAGTCAAGGCCAAACTCCCACTTCCGTCAGCTCAAAATAAATGTTACTTCTTCTAAAGGCACATTTAGAGCCTGAATCCCAGAATGAATCAGACCAAGTGTTCTTATTTAGATAATAGTGAAATCAGGCCTTAGAGAATTGTTAGTCAGCAAAACTTAATTTTGCTAAAACCATGCTGCGGGAAAGGAAATGAAGAATTCTGAAACCAGATTTAGACCTGCCAGAGACCCAAAACAGCAAGGTACAGAGGAGAAGGGCCGAGTATGCTCCATTGGCCTGAGGTGAGCAGAAGGGAAGATGGAGTAAGGAACACAAAAAGAAGGATTCACTCACTTTTTGCAAAGTTCCCTGAGCTCCTTCGACTACAAGATCAGCTTTGGACACTGTCTTCCAGTGGCTTCTTGCAGGAGCCACTCACCTGATGGCCTTCCTCTTTCTCTTGGCCACAATTCCTCCAGCAAGCCTCAGGCTTATCCCCATGGCAGTCACCCCTTCCTGCATGGTCTCAGAAGCTGCAGCCCATCACATCTGGACAACCTTCTGGGATCTTCAATGTAGGGGTATTCCTCCCACAGAGTCCCTAGAAACTCAGGGCTGCAGCTTCTTTGCCTGGTTCTTCATCATGAAGATGGACAAAAGTGACTTTGGACAAGAAAGACATTCTGTACCTCCCGGCCTTGTCCGTCACCAGATGCGCAACAAAAGGAAGTCACAGAAGGAAGTGCTAGTTCCTCTGTCCTTCCCTAACTCACATTTCCCCCAGCCCTGATAGGGTAACTCCAGTTATGAACAACAGACATTAAATAACCAGTGGACAGGAACACTGATCTGTGCTTTTAAAATTACCGTATTTAAATTCTTCCCAGTCCTAAGACAGATTTCTTTGGAACTGGCCTCATTTAAAATTCTGACAGAACTCACCAAGCAAGCACCAGTGGCTCCAAATGGTTAGGAACCTTCAAAATTAAGTCCATTCATTGCGGAAGGATAGAGCACGTCCCCGTTCTTTCAAGTAATTGAGGTAGTCTATATCCTACTTTACTGAATAGATCTGAAAGGAGATAGGAACCATAAAAGATCTAAAATTACTTTCATTCTGTTATTCTCTGATCAGAGTATCTTCCAGGCAATGTGCCAGTCTATGGGCATAAAGTCATGAAAAAGACCCTCCATTTGCCCTTAATGTGCAAATATTAGTGGAAGAGAAATACAATGAAGAGAATAGGCTATTACAGAGAAAACTGTGACAGATGTGAGGAGAGGATGTAGCGGAGATGGATAAACAGCTCTGCCCAAAGGTTTGCAAAGACGTGGTCCTGCATGAGGACTGAAGGTTTGCCCAGCGTTGATGGACACAGAAAGGGACGAAAGCCGGGGGTGGGGGGTGGGGGCAGCTATTGAGCAGTGGGGGCGGGGGAAACAGGGAATGAGGAGGGAGAGAGGTTAGGTCCTTAGTTAAAAGAGGGAGCAAAATCTACTGCATTTGCAGAAAACAGTAAAAAGTTCAATGTGAGTGAGCAAAGGCAGGGAGAATAGCAAGCTTGGACGAGTGCTGGAGTATGCAGACTATTTCAGAATAAGACCTTTAAGCTTTCCCTGGCAATGGAAAGTCATTGATGGGTTTTCAACAGGAGTGAAGGATTGGATAAAGTTTTGACTATTTCTTTGGCAGCAACATGGAAAATGTTTTAGAGGGAACACACCTGGGAGTGGGGTAGGAGGCTTGTAAAAATACTCTCGCAACTATCTAAGGAGGGGAGAATAAAAGTCGGGGATATAGGGCCGGGGTCTGGAGAGGCAGTGGCACAAGCCAGGCTCTCTGCAAACTGTGTACACAGTGAACTAATCTGGGATCAATTTGCTAGAAGGACAAAAAATGAAGAACCAAAGATAAAGATGTCCTAAGAAAAACAAATGCTTTTCTCAACCTACTCCTTTCTTTTTTTTTTTTTTTTTTTTTAAAGATTTTTTTATCTATTTATTTGACAGACAGAGATCACAAGTAGGCAGACAGGCAGGCAGAGAGAGATGAGGAAGCAGGCTCCCTGCTGAGCAGAGAGCCTGATGTGGGGCTTGATCCCAGGGTCCTGGGATCATGACCTGAGCCGAAGGCAGAGGCTTTAACCCACTGAGCCACCCAGGCACGCCCACCCACCCCCCTCCTTTCTAGGAAAGTAACAACATCGGCATGAATATAAGATAGATTAAAAAAAAAAAAATCTTGATAGCATCCAGACCAATTTCCAATGGAGCAGAAAAATCTTTTTAAATATTAACTAATATTTTTCCTGTCCTGTAGTTTTACCTTACGTGCCACCATTTCACCATTAAATTGTTTAAAGGTAAGACTTACGACCATAAAAAAGGGAGGTCCCAAAATACTCCAGCGAGAACCACCTTTCTTTCCACTTAACATATTCTTTTTTTTTTTATGTTATGTTAGTCACCATACAGTATGTCATTAGTTTTTGATGTAGTGTTCCAAGATTCATTGTTTGCATATAACAACCAGTGCCTTTTTTAAAATTTAAATTCAATTAGCCAACATATAGTACATCATTAATTTCAGATGTGGAATTCAGTAATTCATCACTTGCATATAACACCCAGTGCTCATAACATCATGTGCCCCCCCTTTAATGTCCGTCACCCAGTTACCCCATTCCCCCACCAACCTCCCCTCCAGCAACCCTCAGTTTGTTTCCCTACAGTAAAGAGTTTCTCATGGTTTGTCTCCCTCTCTGATTTCTTCCCATTCAGTCTTCCCTCCCTCCCCCTATGATCTTCTACACTATTTCTTATATTCCATTCTTCCTCTGATTGACTTCTTTTGCTCAGCATAATACCCTCCAGTTCCATCCTCATATAGAACCACCTTTTAAACCCTTAACTTCCTAATTTGGTCTTGAAAGCTGAGGGCACAGAGGCAGTAACAAACCCATTGTTGCTTAGTCTTTAGGAAAAAGTTGTATTCTTTTCCAGATATATTTCTGTCTTTTTGATCACAACTCAAGCAGATCTGTAACTTTATGGCCATTCTTAGTTTTAAGAGCAAGTCCTGTTCTCAAGACTGAGGCTTCCTTTTTGGTACCAAAAATGTCCATCTGAGCATAACTCAAAAGGTCCTTTGTCTCATCCAAACCAAAGCTTTATATATTCCGTCCATCCCTAACACAGCACAGGGACCTAGAGTGGGTAAGGGAATACACCTCTTTCTTCCCACTGAGGCTCTTACTGAGAGAGGAGTAGGAATATAGGAAAAGGACAAACATTCTTATCATTGATTAGGTTTTGATGGCCCTCTGTAGTTGTGCTGACTAGCCAGTGATGTCCTCCGTGTGGCCAGTGTCATGTGTTTGTCCTTCCAAGGGGTCAATGTGTGGATTTTCCAGAATCCTGTGTGAGAATCTCATCTCTGCACAAGTTCTTCGAATTGACATTTGGACCATTAGTCAGTCACCCCCTTTTTAATTTCTGCCCTGGAAAATATCCCACAGATGCCGGCTTCCCCTTATCCCTGAGAGACACCCTATTGGATAGCTGAGAGATAGCTCAAGTTTCGCTTCTTTCTTAAGTGTCCATGTGGGCCATTCTCAAACATCCTATTGCACCAAACACTGGGAGGGGAGTCTGCCCTTGGGTGCCCTGTTTCCTCACCCTGCTAGCACGATGGATCCAGGGACCTGCTGCTTCTGGGCTAGAAGCAGGCACCCATTTCTGCGGTTTCCAAGATGCTTGAATTAAGCTCCTTAGGAATAACCTGGAAGTGCTAAACTTTGATGGATTTCACTCTAGGGACTTGTGAGTTTTGTAGGTCAGCAGCATCTGCATGGAAAGAGTGGTCCCAGTCCCTTTCTTGATGGTCTCCGAGAACTCTCTGGATGATTCTTTTGGAGAACCCCTTCCCTCCCCTTCCTCGGGGAAAAGGTTAAAGCTTCAGATATGACCACTACTGTAAAGTTTTCTGATCCTCTAACCAATTCCCTTGGAATTTCCAGTCTCCTATTTGCATAGGTTGTTTGGGGAGGGGAGGACCAGGGAATCACAAGACTGGTTTGGCAACCTCTTCAGGAGCCCTGGGAGAGCAAACTGGCAGCAATTCGGTGCTCTATTTAGAATGTCATAGTAATTACCTTTCCAGATTTGGGGCTTCCGCCAGAACTCCAAGACAATAGGAAAAGCCTCATTCAAAATCCTTTTTTAACAACTTTTGAAAATTGAAAAGGACTTTCATCCTTGTCACTGTTGATTTTAGCTCTTTACGAACTACAATACTCAGAATGTAGAGTTCAGTTTCAACCACAGAGAAAGGAAGAGGCAATGCTGACTCAGGGCTATGTAGCGACCACACAAGGAAATGAGAAGGTAAAGTTCTATACTGGACATGGGTAATGGGGAAAACTTTGGGACAAGAAAGACGTGTGTCTGCATGTGTGAGGGTTGGCTGGGGAAGTAGTCTATGCTCCACTTTTGGGGTCAAAACCTTGGGAGTGAAGGGGGTTAGAAAATCTCGAATAATGTTGGAGGCTCTCAAAGCTGAGAAGATTTGTCTCTCTTGCCTTGGGGTATAGCTCTGAGCTTTACAAAAAGCCAGAGGGGGGAACAAAAATAGCTACAAGGAGACCCAGAGGAAGTCCCGTGGAGAATCCTGCAGCCCTGTCACAGGGGAGCATCCAAGAGCCTCTGAAAGTGTTGGCAGGGAGGAAGAGCCCTCCAGGTTGGGACAAGGAGACCAGGGTATGTTACCACTGGAGGCCATGGCAACTCTGCAAGCAGATGAGACAGTCCCAGGAGGGACAAGGGTGTGACCAAGACCAGGAAGGATAAGATAACCTCAGTAGGTGGCCCACAACACACAATAGGTCGGGACTCTATGCTTACCACCCTTCACATCCTGCCCTTACCCCAACCAGGAACTAACATAGACTTCTGCACCAGGTGTTTTCCCAGGAGAAGAGAAGGAAAGGGGAGGGGATGGGAGAATTAGAATTGACGTGGTAGTTACCTGAGATTGGATTTTAAATAAAAATGACCGACTTAACTTAATTTGCAAGATTAGGTGTCTCCCGAGCTAAGCTAAACTCAGATACCGAGAAACATAAGCATGTCCTTTGTTTACTCCAGACTGTGTAATAGGCATCCCTCTTCATACTCAGTTTTAAAGATGGTAGATTGAAAACGGGGGGCAACAGGCTGGGCACCTTAGACTATAAAAACAGTTTGCAATGAAGCCAGATTTCTATCCTGATTCTAATCATTGCCTTACACCAGAAGGGGTAATTTCTAGAACCACCAAGGGCTGGTTTGGAGCATTTAAAGAAGAAAGCATTTTGCCGACACACTTCCTTTGGATGTGATGAATCCTACTGTGCCACAGCCAAGCCCTGCAAACAAAGCCAACAGCGAAATCTCTAAATAATGTGTTCCTTTCCTTAATCCCCATCAACTTGGACACTCATCCACGTTCATTATAATTGGCATGAGGACACCTGGAATGTTTATAACCCTCATTGGCAGCGGTGGAGAGATACTGCTTTGGTAGAGAGGCAGAATGTGCTCATTTAACAAGGAGGCTCTAGAGTCGGCATGTGGGGATGGGGTGGGGGGTCAAATCTAGTCTGCAATTTACTCAGTGTGCAACCTTCAGCAAATCGCTTAAATGTTGCATGCCTCAGTTCCTCCTTTTATGAAGTAAGGCTGATTACGGTAGGTCCCTCAAAGTTCTCATAAATCTTAAGCCAGCATAACTGCAGGTCCAGGTCAACGTGTATAGGAGTGAGTTCTCCGTCAGGTCAGACATTCAAGTTTAGGCTGGACAGCCACATGGTGGGGATGTTGCGTTGGCCTGAATCACTGGTGAGCTCCTTGCCAACTCCGAATATCCTTTGAAAAAGAAGGCTCAGAGCCAAAGAACAGCATCTACTTCGAGATAAGCCCAACTGGCTCTCATTTGAAAAAGGAGGCCAAAGACATACAACCTATTTAAAACGAAGATCGAAATGGGCCAAGCCCCCTTGTTGTTGACTCAGCAGCTGGAGAGCCCTGGCAAGTGCACTGGATTCAGTCAGGAGACCTGGGCCGGTGCCCTAGCGTTTTGCTCAGCTGTGCCGTTTCGGGAAAGCCGAGGAATATGTATGGATTGCAGTTTCTTCACTTGTAAAATGGGTGTAAAAACTTTTTTTTTCCCTCAAAAGGTACTCATGAGGATTAAATGAGGCAATGGGAAATTACTTTGAGGATGATATATCACAGGATGAATATAGGTATGATCATTTCCAGAGCGCAAATTACACTCTACATCGTTAGTTCTGAAAATAACGTATGTAACCCCCAGACCCTGGCTGTGACTGAGCTATTATTTTAAACATCATGATGGGTGTAAAAACTGGAAAAACTGCCATTACAAAAGTTCTTGCATATTTTCTCTACAACTCAAGAGTGGAGACTCCACTTTACCTTTAAGGCAAGCAGTGATTTTGTTCTGAACAAATAAAAATAAAAACAAAAGCAAAATCATAAGGCAGAGCTCTGGGCCATATGTATTTATGCAAATATAAGCAGATCTCACCGACTGTTTTTAGGAATAATTAAGTCATTCTCAACGTGAATGCCGATGTCCCAGACCCAGGACTTGACTGTGTCTTCCCTAAATAAAACAGACGTATCTTTTATCAAAGCTTTTCTCTATAAATTTTCACTCCGATATGTATGGGCAGTAACTCTACACCAGGCAAGTCAGTGCTGACGAGGCAGACCTGTTCCTCATGGGTGTTCACGGGCTGTATTATAGGAGACAAAGAAAATACGCAAAAGTGATACAAATAATTTATAAAGTAAGTGTCCTAAAGGCAATGAGGAAGTAAAAAGTGCTATTAAGAATCTGTGAGCAGGGGCGCCTGGGTGGCTCAGTAGGTTAAAGCCTCTGCCTTCGGCTCAGGTCATGATCCCAGGTTCCTGGGTTCGAGCCCCACATTTGCTCTCTGCTTGGCAGGGGACCTGCTTCCTCCTCTCTCTCTACCTGCCTCTCTGCTTGCTTGTGATTGCTGTCTGTCAAATAAATAAATAAAATCTTTCAAAAAAAAAAAAAAGAAGAAGAAGAAGAAGAACAAGAATCTGTGAGCAAATGACCACTGAATGTGGAACTGGGGAGATTTTCCTGAGAGAGTAATACTTAAGCTGAGCCTGGAAAGACGAGCAGGCGCTACCTGGGTGTGAGATGCCAGTGAGAACAGAAATGTCTCTCTGTTGTTCCTTTGAAGAGAAGTTGTTCCTCCTGGTGAATTTAGACAACTCTGTCTATAAAGAATTTATGTTAATAGTAAGCTTTGTGTGTTCTTTCTGGATGGGTATTAACAGAAGAAGCAAGCCGAGGTGGAAAAGGACTCTCTGAGGGCAAGGACATGCCGCCATGTTTTCTCCTTCATCCTAGAGGAGGTGCTGTAAAATGAGTAAGACTGGGCTCAGTACTGACTGAACATCCTTCACGTGTGGCTTTATGCATTGTACCCTTGTTGGTTTGACGGTCTTACTGTTGCCGCTTGGCAGGAATCTGTGTCCAAAGGCAAGGTCACTCACTGAGTAAGGCTGTCTTTTTACCTCACGTGAGCGAATCAACTCATTGCAGCATCCTGTGAAAAGGCTGATCCTGGGAAAGAAAATGAAGATTCTCACTTTGAACCTTTGACTAAAATGTTGTCTGGGCTTGAACCTGAAACCTGAAAATAAGCATGACCTCACGTGGTTATTATGAAGCATTCTTTGAGATGCGTTTCCTTCTTCCTTCTCCATCTGACATTCAAAGCCTGGTCTGGGCTGTGCTCGGTCGAAACAGTGGAACTCTCTCCTCCATACTTGGAAAGGTGAAGCGGGGGAGCGGTCCCCCTTCCGGCGGAGCCTAGAGCAGTGGGGGCAGCTGCGTCATCCATCCACACGCCAAGTGTGCCTGGCAACCAGGTGATCCCCGCATTGGGAAGTGTGGTGACAAAGCTGCATTCTACCCAGCAGCGGTCCTCCTATAAAACAGCTGTGGCTAAGAAACCTCCCACCTATTCTTTTGTGTTCTGTGAGAAGGCATAACTGCCTTCTCCAAATGACTTCAGTAAGCCTCACAGATGCCCCCTTGTTTATATATGATAACACCAGACCCAGAGCCTCCAAATTTCCACTCTTTGTCTCATAAATGATTGCCTCTGATGCTTTCCACACACACACCCCCCACCTTCAATCAGAACAAAGAGCTTGTTAATCCAATTCTGGTTAAGTTTCTTTCCTCCTTAACTCTGAATTCTGACCTTATCCCCGAGCCAGCATACAGACTCCCTTTAATTCACACCCACGACCCAAGGATAGGCTGACCTCAGAGTACAGCTTTCTGTGACGTGTTGAACCACCTTTTCATCCCACTGCCCCACACCGGGTTATTTCTAGCCTTGTTTATTTTCCATGAAAGAAAAAAACTCTTCCCACCTAAACCTTGATCATAAACCTTGCTGATCTGTTGTGACAATAAGTAAAACTCTCTGACCACATGATTAGAAAACTAATCATTTAAAGAATCCTTGAAACAATCCTTTCTAATAAAGTCTCTTTACTTAGTCCAGATTTGTTTCTTTTTTGACAGCAATGAGATGAAAATAAGTCCCAAAAAATATGTGGGACCCCTTTCTGAACACACAAGTTAGCATCCTGGAGAAGCAGTGGAAAGAACGAGAAGGAAAGTCTAAAGAGGGACAATTGGGTCAGACGTTTTCAAGTTATCATAATCTTAGTATTAAACATGAAATGCACTCTTATTTTGGGGAAAAGCACATTTGGGTTACATATAAAATATATAAAATACATGTAGAATAATTTTTAATGAGAAAAACACCACAGGTAGCAGAATCCAGCCAGTTTAGAGCAAGCAATTCTTTCTCAGATATTGGAAATTGCTCTAGCATTAAAATCTAGTCTATTATGAAGAATATGCAGTTAAGGAATAAAGTCCTTATCTCCACAGGCAAAGACTCTGCCTTTGGCTAGGAGTAATTCCTCTCTTCCTACCTGCCAGGAAATGCAGTCCCTCAATCTTTAGTCAAAGGTGACCCCAACACCTCTAAGGAAGCTGAAGACCCAACAGTGCCTTCTATCATCACCACGTCTATGTTCTGACCTTCTCTGGACATTGAGGTGCTGTCAATCTTCAATAAAATCAGAATTATTAACACCTTAACTCTTGGATTTACTTATCAGTTAAATATACAATCCTTTAGAGTAATAAATGGTAGGAATGGGGTGTGGGGGGGAGCTAACCTTGGATTCAAGATCCAAGCTCTGCCACACAGTTGACCCACAATCTGTCAGGAGAGCTGAGTGAGCTCTGCTAGCTCATCACTAATGCAAATGATAGCTGTATTAAGGCACTATTCTCAGGATTGATAATCAGGAAAAATATCATGAAAAAGTGCTGGTCTCGAGTAGATGGTGACTAAACATTATTTTTCCCCCTTTCCTCACGCTGCGCATTTTTGCAGCCCGGCCTTCCATTCTCCCTATGTAAAGTCCAACACAATGACCGGTATTCATTACACATTAAAGCCAATTGTTCCACCAATTTTAAAAGTATTGTGATTAGAGTGTAGATATGAAAAAAATGAAATTAAGCTCAAACAACAGAGGAATACTAAGTTCAACACTAAAAATGATTTCTGAAAAAGATTTCTAATTATTTTCCTTTTTTGGCCTTTCTGTTTTCTCTAGGAATTAATTAAATACGGGTTCCCAATTCTTCTTTCTGCTTCCCAGGAAGCAGCCAGGGTTGCCAAGCTTGGCTAGGCCAGGGCCAAAGAAGGCTGGTGAGACACACGTGACCCAGGCCAAGAGAGTAATTGAGACCAAGGGAGTGACCAGAACTTGTGGGGTCAGGCAGAGGAGACATCCAAAGGGGTCAATATACTGATTCTAAAATGGAGGAATGAATAAAGAAGGTCATAGGAACCAGGTTCATCATTGTAGAAGGGAGTTCAAACAGCACAGCCAGAATAATTTCTGTGATTTTTGGATTTGAATTGGAATTATTGGTGAATTTACATCAACCAACAGCATTAATGAACTTCCGTCCAATTTGTAAATAAGGAATATGTTTCCAAGAAAACGCCCAAATGCATAAAAGACATTTGGCTTGTTTTCATGTTGTGGGTACTGGCAAGGTAAAAAACTGTTTTTGACAATGAAATGCTAGAGAGATCTATCTGCTGTCTCCAGGGATCTCAGTTATGTAAGGAAGAAACCATCTTATACCCTCTTTTCTTTTCTTTTTTTTTTTTTAAGATTTTTAATTTATTTTTTGGCAGACAAAGATCACAAGTAGGCAGAGAGGCAGGCAGAGACAGAGAGGAAGGGAAGCAGGCTCCCTGCTGAGGAAAGAGCCCAATGCGGGGCTCGATCCCAGGACCCAGAGATCATGACCTGAGCTGAAGGCAGCAGCTTAACCAGACTACTGGTCTGTAGTCTTCAAAATATCACCATGAAAGAAAAGATTGAAGAACTATTCCAGTTTGAAAGAGATTAAAGATGTAAGTAAATGCAGCCTGTGTTCATAGATTGTATCTTGAACTAAAGAAAAAATGGGTTTTGTTTGGCTGAAATTGTCCCGTTATTGGGACAATTGATAAAATTTTAACAGAGTCTGTGTGCTGGACAATAATATATTAATTTATTGATTTAAATAGTTTTTTGTGTTGTTATATAGAAAGTACCTTTTTCTTTTACAAAATACACACTAAAGTAGATAGAGAGAGAGAGAGATGGAAAGAGAATGAGAGAGGCACAATTATGGTAGAATGTTAATAATTACAGACAGGGTAAGGGTTAAAGGCATTTTGACGCCATTTTTGCACTTTTTAAAAAATAAATTACATTTATTTCAAATTGAAAAGTTTAATCCTTATTAAATAGAACTTTAACTTCATCAGAATTCCCAATTCCAGAAAGTGCACCTTAATTAAGCTGTGTGTAAGACCATGTTAAGCAAGTATTCCTTAAATAGGACCACAAAAGCATTAGTCATGAAATGAAAATATGATATAAACATGACTTCTTTAATATTAAGAATTGTTCATCTTAGATATCAGGTAAGTGAATAGTCAATGTATTGAGAAGGAGAAAAAAGTCATAATATATAGGTGACAAAAAAATTCATATCCAGAATATATAAAGAACTCCTACAAATCAATAACAAAAAAAGACAAAGTTCAGTTTTTAAAAATTGAGAATTTGAGCAAGTACTTCACAAAATAGAATATCTAAATGGCCAGAACACATTAGTCATCAGGGAAATGCAAATTAAAAGCATAACTATATATCAGTACACACCCACAAGAATGGCTAAATACCAAGACCAATAATATCAAATGTTAACTGAAGATGTAAGGCACTGGAACTTTCACACATTACTGGTGGGAGTATAAATTACTCTACCCCTTGGGAAAATACTTTTGCATGATCTACTAAAGATGTAAACCCACATATCTCCTATGACCTAACAGTTCTATTCGTAGACATATACCCAAGATCAGTGAATGCACACACCCACCAAAAGACAAGAATGTCTGTAGTATCTTTGTTCATATTACCAAAAAGCCATAAACAATCCAGATGTTCATTAACATGAAAAACAATAAATAAGTTGTGGTACAACCATTTACAAATGAACAAAAAAAAGAACTACTGATATACACAGAACACAGACAACCTAAACACAAGGATATCACACTTAAAAGAAGCTAGACACAAATGAGCACATACCACGTTTTTCCATTTATATGAAATTCAAGAATAAGTAAAACTAGTATATTGTATAGAAGCCAGAACATGTGTTGCCTCTGGGGGGACTTGACTTTGAAGAGGTGTAAAGAACACTTCTGGGGTGATAAAAATGTGTATATCTTGATATTGATGGTAGTAACAAGGGTACTTATATTTATAAAAAAATAATTGAGCTGTATGCATCACATTAGAACCTACCTCAAAATACACACGTGTGTGTGCGTGTGTGTGTGTGTGTGTGTGTGTGTGTGTGTGTATTTTAAGGGCTACTGGTTAATTGGAAGCTATTTTGAGCTTAGAAAAGTCTGTACTATGGCTTTGACCATATTGAAGTCCTTCTATAACTCTATACGTCTCCTCAAAAGGCCACAGGAATAAAGTCCTCATTGAAGTTTGAAAACTCAGTCACATCTGGTTAGCACCACCTATCGTCTGAGTTGGATAATCTACATTTATGTGTGTCATGCACGACAATAAAGCAAATGAAAATGGGCTAATTTATTGCTAAACCCAGGGTCAGAATGTGTCTATTTAAAAAGGTAGCAGAAACAAAGCTGAACTGAGTCTTCATAAAGCCTGGACTTTTGTAAAAATGGGTATCTCAAGAGATGGAGCTTTCAAGGAACACTTTACCTGCAAGCTCTTTCTTCCAATACCTCTAGGTAATTCTGTCCCAAACTGGGTGTACATCAAGAGCCTCCAGAAACATTTGGGGCAGGAGCTCCTAGCATCTGGAGAGCTTTGGATGAAACCTACACACATATCCCATGCCCCTACTGGTCCGGGGCAATCCAGTGGGATTGTACCTATTTCTCCTTGGGGTAATGAAAGTCCCCTTGGCTAAAGCCCTTAAACCTCAACAGCATCTGCCAGTCCCTCCCCTTGGGAAACAAGTCCCTTCTCCCATCTTCCTGAATACTAATGTCATATTTCAGAGTGACATATCATCCCCTAAAACAATGGCCCTTTTTTCCTTCCCCACACATCCAGTAAGCCCTGCTACCTGCTCTGCTACTCTGATCACTCAGTGGGTTAGACTTCCTTGGGCAAAAACCCTGGCCCCCGAAATAGAATGCCCCTGGGCAAGTATTAAGACATTCTCAGGACAGAGCTTTTAAGGATAAAAGTGACTTTGTCCTTAAAAGGACAAAATAGGACAAAAGACAAATAATTTTTATTTGTCTGTAGACAAATAATTTTTCAAGAGCCCACATCATCCTGACACAGTCTCCTCCTATTCTCCATCATAGTGTTTGCTTGTTTGTTTGTTTGTTTGAAGATGTATTTATTTATTTTAGAGAGACAGTGTGCACACAAACAGGGCAGGGGACAAAGGCAGATGAAGAGAATCCTCAGACAGACTCCCTGATGAGCACAGAGCCCCTACACGCAGGGCTGGATCTAAGGACACTGAGATCTTGACCTGAGCCAAAATCAAGAGTCAGATGTTCAACCAATGAAGCCACCCAGGTGCCTCCCTCATCACACCATTAACTGGCATCCTGGTGTTGCTTGCCACAATGTTTACTCCACCTATACCTAGAATGCCCCACACTTCAGAAAATCTGAGAAGACCATCATCTCTCAGAATCCCTTGTACCAATTATTTGACGAGGCCAAATGTTTAGATACAGAAATGCCGAAACCCTTGTTAGAATGAGAGGAATCCAAGAAAGGATGGCATGCCCGTGACACCAGAGTATCTATTGTCACATGACCTGTAGCCTTGCAAATTTCAGAATGAGGTCTAGAATAGCATGTCAACAGCTTTGTATGCTTGAGGTCAACACTCTCTGTTATTTGTTCTGTTACAAACTGCAGAGGGAGAGAAGAGAAAAAGAAACCCAATCACTCACACCCTTGCTAATGGAAAAGGATTGCTGAGTTATAGGGGATACTAAAAGTTACGTGACAGCAGGAGGAGTGAAAAGGAAGGCCTAGCAGTACTTGGCATCTCAGAGTGGGTGTCGGTAAGGAATGGTTTCATGTTCCGAAGTCCCTCTTCCATTTTTGACCACATTCCTTGGATTGCCAAACTCTGATCTAGAATTGATTAATAAGTGGAATTTATTATAACTAAACCTTTATCATAAGTAGAACAGGGCAACAGTCCCAAAAGGATATGGGTTCCTACCTGGCAGTCTGGCATCAAATCCTATTGTCCCTGTCTTTCCACTCAGTACCCCTTTTCCATCCCTACTCTTTCTGCCCACTTTTGAACCTCATCATCTCTTACATGGAATACTCAAACAGCCTCCCAGGTTTCCCTCTTCTCAGCTTTTCCCCTTTTAATGCCGTATTTAATGTAGCAGTCATGTTGATCTTCCTAAAACTAAAATAGGACCATGCTACTCTTTCTATCTACATCCACCACTGGCTTCCCATTGTTTAAAGGCTGATATCCGGTCTCTTCAGCAATGAAAAGCTCTCTGTGATCTGGCCCTCCCCAGACATATTCCCACATAAAAACATGACTCACTAATCAGAACCTATATGAAGTAGATACACACTCTGCAAATGTTTGTTGAATAAATGAGTAACTAATGAAGAAGTAAATATATGGATATCATTGATACAAGGGCAGCTGAATATTCTAAGTTTCAAGTCTTTTTTTTTTTTTAAAGATTGTATTTATTTATTTGACAAACAGAGATCACAAGTAGGCAGAGAGGCAGGCGGCGGGGGGCAGGGGAAGCAGGCTCCCCAATGAGCAGAGAGCCCAACGCGGGGCTTGATCCCAGGACCCTGGGACCACGACCTGAGCCGAAGGCAGAGGCTTTAACTCACTGAGCCATCCAAGCGCCCCTCAAGTCATTTTTAGTTTGCAGCAGAGGGTTTGGAGAACAAGGAACGCCCTTTGACTAGCCATGTGTTCACTCCATTCAACACTCATACATTTATTGGGAACAAAAGGCTATTCTGCTGATATGTAGGGTTCCATCCAGATGTTGTCTTTAGAGAAGCTTGAATAATCGAAAAACCTTGAGCCTAAGTCTGTTCCTGAAGTTTCCTTTGTTCATATTTACATCTGGACAGAGACAAATATGCTTTTTTCCCATGTAACCATAACTCCCAGGAAGCAAATATCCCCCTCAATTGATTTCAAACCAGCTATGGCGGAACTATACAGTAGTTCATTAATGTAGTTCCCATCTCTCCCTTACTCCCCATACATCTTACAGACAGTAAGATTTATCGTCCCATAATACTGATCTCCCCACCTCCTCCCTCATCTTGCTTTAATATTCTCCCTCCCAGTTAACATGTTAGCATTTTAATAGCAGCATGCTAGTATTTCATAGCCTTTCATTTTTAGCCTGCATAAGAATGCACAATGGTGAAATTTTAGGGACCACGTACAATAAACTGCTGTAAGAAATCATGACAGACAGATGGTCAGAGAAGAGAATTTCTGTGTCAGATTACTTTGATCTTTGTTAGTGATTCTTGGAACATTTAGTCATTTATGTGAAGCGAGTCTTCTCTGAAAACTCCAGAAGCAGTACACGCTGGCTTACCACTATGATCGGTGTTAACTTTGGCACCCCTGCACAATTGATTGTTCCCCACTAGACTATGAGCCTGGTAATAAAAATCCTATGTTCTTGGCTATTCAAATTCTCTCTGAATGTTGGCATTTGTTTTGAAACCATCTTTTGGATATATCCAGAGCTGCTATGTTTATGTATAACAGGGAGTAAGAGAGGTAATAAAACTAAGATCGATGGCCTAGTAATAGCCATGATTCCATAGACATTAAAGGGTATTTGTAATTTAGGTCTCATAATATGGCCTAATGCCCTATCATGTGTAGCTATTGATTTTCCAATAATAGGACAGCCCCAGAAAACCTTCCAGGGCTCAGTTCTCCCTGGTGCATCCAGCAAAGAACAAAAACCACTCCTGTTTACAGAAGTCTAGCCTAGAGAATTGTCTTCTATCCTGGAGGCTGGAAGAACTCTCTGGCTTATGAATTCACTTACCAATGTTATTCCTGCAGACCTCTCTCTGTCCATTTCTTCAAAAGTTAAAAACAACAACCACTTAAAAAACTATGTTAAGAAGAGGACGTTTATGATTTAGCAGTTAATAGTGAGGAAGCCCTGAAGAGAACAGACCCCCCACCATTTTCTTCTCTTCCCAGAAATGATGTCCTGAAATGGTCCATCACCTTTTAACACATGCCTAAGACTTTGCAGAATGACCTAGAGATTTCCAGGGCTTCTAAAACATGAGCACGGACTTCGGTTTTATTACAGTTTAAATGTTACCAAAAGGGCAGACTTCCAGACAAATACATACTTCCTTCACTTTGCCATTCCCACTGAGCTCTTTGAGAGTATACCTTGTTGCTGTCCTTCCAGGGTCGCAGGTCATATCTTTATTCTGGAAAGATTTCACCTACCCTTAAAAGACCAGATTAGCCTTATTCTCCCATAGTTTTATAGTCTCACAACTCAAGCATTTTGGCTTCCACCTTAAACTGTTTGGATAAATAATATATTAAAAGTTCAAGGTCAAGAGCTTAGTAATAAGTAGCTCTTACTGCTATATCCATGCTGACCTTGTTTTGTGTTTCTCTAAATGGGCCCTTGTCTTATTTTTGTATGATTAAGCTTTCACTTTTTTCTAAACTATACAAAAAAGAAAAGCACAGGGAAACAGCATAAATTCACATTCTCCTATTACTACTGGCAAACTCTGTGACCTTGAGTTTGCCCTCTTAATTTTGATGAGCATAATTTCCTCATCTGAAGTAAAAGCTACTCTGCCAAATCTGAAAGGCTAAGGCAGTGGCTCTCAAATATTTGTTCTCAGGAAGCTTTAAGATCTTGGGGCGCCTGGGTGGCTCAGTGGGTTAAAGCCTCTGCTTTCGGCTCAGGTCATGATCCCAGGGTCCTGGGATCGAGCCCCGCGTCGGGCTCTCTGCTCAGCAGGAAGCCTGTTTCCTCCTCTCTCTCTGCCTGCCTCTCTGCCTACTTGTAATCTCTGTCTGTCAAATAAATAAATAAAATATTAAAAAAAAAAAAAAAAAGATCTTAACAACCATGGTGGACCTCAAAGAGCTTTTCATTTCTTTAAACAGGGATTTTATCCATTAGTATTTAGTTATAAACTAAAATAAAAAAAATTAAATTATTAATTCCTTTATAAATAAGAATTCTATTACATGTTATTATACACATTTTTAGGAACATAACTATTTTTCAAAAAGCTTACTGAGAAAAGCACCATTATTTTACATTTTGAAATAATCTTTTTAATGCTGGGCTTAATAAAGGCAACTGAATTCATATATCTGCTTCTGCATTCAATCTGCTGCAATATGTTTCTTTGGTTGAAATACATGAGGGAAACTTGGCCTCTTCAGGCATATTGCTAGAAAAGGGTGGAGTACTTAAATAGCCTTTTCAGATAATTATGGACATTCTGCTTTGATTCTATGCTAAAACTGGAGAAGTGGCAGCTGCTTAAAGGTTGGTTGCCATGTGGAATCTAAAACCACATCAATGAACTTTTTATAATCTAGTGAGTGAAAATCCATTCGCCCATCTGCACTTTGAATAGATTTTTAGTCACACATCTTTTGCTACATTGATCATTTGAAAAATATCAGTTCACTGAAATCATGCAGATTTTTAAAATCCTGACACATTCCAACATCCAATATTTTTTTAAAAATTACACTTGTTTATATCACTATGGATCTCATTAGACGAGTCTTTTAAACATTGAAAATCTGCCAAATTCATGGTGATGGATACAAGTTTTACAAATACCAATATTTATCTGAAAACTTGAATTTTGTCATTGGCCAAGAATACCATCAATTTTTGTCCTTAATGTAACAAGCTCATTTTATTCAGTTGGGAGAAAATATCTGCCAAATACCCAAGCCTGCATAGCCACTGACTGTTAGTTGTTCCTTCAAATGCAAATGGTGTTCATGAAGAAAGCAATTTGTTGAACTTGCAGCTCAAGCAACTGTACCAGTGCTTTCCCTTAAGGCAACCATTGTACTTGGTATTTGCAGATAGTTTTTGCCCACATTTTCCAAACTACAGGATAAGGCACTCCTAAACTACCACCCAGAAGTCAGAACTCCACAAACATTTTCCAGGGTGATACAGCAACATCTATTGGATACTGGACAAAACTCAACATACAACAGGAAAGGAATGTGACGTCCAAACTGACTTCCAAGGTCTGAAAAATTGGTCCAGACCAACAGGCATATCCCATTAATAAGTATTTGACATCCATGAATGATATAACATTATCGTTTTTTTCAACTGATACATTGAAACTAAATTGTTTAAACCTATTTACTTAATAGATGGAATAGGTAGTTTTATTTATCTTCAAGCAACCATTAACAAACAAACAAACAAACAAACAAAACCCACAGAGCCACTAACAGAGAAAGCTTAGGAATCTCAGTATAATGTATATTTCCCATTGGATCACACAGAATATTAAATAGCTATATACTCAAAGGTTAAATATGAGTAACTACTAGAATTTTTTTGGTGCCATGGCCTTGATTCATGCTAAAGTGCCAGTAATTATACCCACCATTGCTTTTGCTCTACCAGTAAATGACGACATGGTGAAAAAAGCAAATAATTTCTCAGTGTTGTTATGAAAATAGTTTTGAACTTACACACCCATTGAAAAATGGGTCCCCAGGGACCATACCCTGAAAACCACTGGACAAAGGAAGGATATGCCAGGAATAGCCAGCAATCCCTGTATGGACAGATGAAAAGTAACTCCAAACTTTGCTGTGAAAGAGAGAAGGCAAAGGGGTCAACGCTCAGAGATGAAGACCCTTTGTTCCTCTCTTCTCCTGCTTTTATTGGTCCTTCAGGAAAATCACAAATCCTTACCACTGTTTCTCAAGCACATGATGTGTGACATGGGGTCTTACTGGAACAAGAAGGATCTATGTACAGGAAAGATAGGATATGCCAATCTGTGTGTTCTACGAGTTCTGCTAAACATAGCCTATGGGACAATGTATACATCTCTTAAATCACAGGGCAGCTGTTTGGGCTAAGAAATGGGCTAAGAAAGCTTGGGGAAGGCAACTCCCTGCTGCATGCCAGGAACAGAGTGGTAGCACAGGCCTCAGTACTCCAAAGGTCTGCCCCCTTCTCACCCTCAGCTCCCTCGCCCTCAGCGGCCTATGTGCTGCAATTTAGCAAACCAGGTTTTATGGCTGATCTCATGCTCTACATGAGCCCCAACAAAGATCAAACATAACCAATGTGAGAATGCCTTGTGTAACATGAAATGCTGGGCTCACTCTAGTTATTCATGTCTTGCCCTCTCCTATCTTACTGCATTAAGTCCTTGCCTTAGGAACAGGTGGCCACAGCCTGGGCTTATGAATTTGTGTTCTTTTGTTCTTTGTTCCAAGAACAAATCACCTCCTTTTGAACTCAAAACCCAGGCTTTTTGTAAGCTACTGGCAGTGGTCCCGGTTTTCTGTATTTTCGTCATGTTTAGACTCTTGGCAACCCTATCCACTGAATGAGGCCGAAATTTTGATGTCAGTAACAGGATACGATGGTTGATGTAAACAAAAAATAAATGTATTGAAAGGGAATTCATAAGACTGACTAGAAGACTGGCATGACAGGCTCAGGCATGAACCAAGGGAAAAAAAGTAGAGCCACAGTCATGCCCCAGATAACAGTGTTGGAATGCCCTTGCTGCCTCTGGACACTCACCGTCACTGAGTTCTTGATGCCACTCCAGCTTCTGAAGATAACCTCTGACAGACTCTACACCTCGGGGTCATTCTCACAAGAGTCAACTTCCTGCATGAGGGCGTACTTGACTGTAGTTTAGTCATGGACTCATGCTGTCAGGAAGCAGGGAGAGTTACCCTCCCCTTTCATCTTCTCACTCCCTTTATTTAGAGCTACAAAGGTGTTTAATGCAAAACGGTTAAACTGTGAAGGTCAATAGTGTTCACGCCTTCAGCGATCAATAACAAACACACGCTTCTTCCCAATCTACAACTTAAAAAAAGATTCACCCCTAACAAAATTGTTCTACGAGGAAAGACGTTTCAAAAATGATAGGAGTTATTCCACCCAGCTACAAGATTCCTGGGGAAATCTCTTTCTCCTACAGGTAGTTCTTTGTGATTTTACCAGCAGATCTGTAACTATCACCTTCATATCCTTCATCAAGTACTTGGGGGCAGTTGAAGGAAAAAGGAGAAATTAAATGACAGTTAGGACCACAGCAGATATTAATTTCTCATTTCACTATCATGTAATACCAGCTCCTTTAGGATGATGGGTTAAATAATGCTTTCACTTGACATCTTTTTTATTTTTTTATTATAAAGTAAATTTGTTGAAAAAAACATGTGATTTGCCAAAGGCATTCAGTATATCTTTGAATCATAGTATTGTTAAAACCACGAAGACTAGGGAATGTGAATCAAAAGACAGTGTTATGTTTATCCAGCGAGAACTACTTCTTCCATGGTTGAGGTCAAATACAATCAATCAGCTATTAGCTAACTACTAAGTCCTGCAAGAACATAATAGACTACCTGGGGCTCAAATAGGTTGCTGCTAATGAAAGACTGAGCACTCAGAAATGGAAAGACATGAGTGTGTTTTTATGAGGTAAACTGGGCCCATGAACAGCCTCTATCCCTGCTACTATAGCGACTTAGTTGACTCCATTGGGAAACCACTTGGATGTCTGGAGAATTGAGCTGACCCACGTTATTCCACTGAGATAGTGAATTCCCTTCCAGAATGTTTTTCTGTCGGTAGGTTGGCTTTATTTTGGTTTTGGTCAGCATTCATATGGAGCATAAGTGTTCTTACATTGTAAGCCTATTTATCCATATATCTTCCGGTGAGATGGTTAGCCACGGCCAATGAATAGCTGTGGGTCATTACGTCATACCACCTCTTCTTAAAGAAATGTGAATACTGAGATATACGTTCAGTGTTCTCCTGGGGGTGAGGATCTCCTCCCCTTCTACCTTCTCTGTCTTCCCTGAGTGAGGTTGTACAATTGCCTCCGTCCACTTCTGGTTATACCAGTCATTGATGCAGAGCCATGTATAAACCACACTTGATATCTTCTTTTCCTTAATTAGGAATTTATGGTTAACTAGCCAGAAGACCATAAACGTGAGTTGGAGGGAGTCACTGTGCAGCTAAGTAGGACACTGGAAATGTGAAAGAGGTCACACAATTTACTTGCAAAATCAGAACCTGTGTGATCTCATTTCTGTAACCACACTTCTGGTCAATAATGGAGAGCTCCTCAGAACTCTCAGTTTTATGCCAGAACAAATCAGATAACACCCAAGACCTGACGGGAAGCCTAGATAGCAGAGTTACAGGGTGACCTACTACCAACCGTAGAGTCAAAGGGTTGGCAAACTTCTCCTGTGAAGGGACCCATGGTATATATTTTAGGTTTTGTGAGCCATACAGTCTGTAGCCTCAAGTCAACTCTGCTGTGGTAAGTGAAAGGAGCCACAGACAACAGGTAAACAAATGTGTGTAACTGTATCCTAATAAAACCTTATTTATGGACACTGATATTTAAATTTTGTGTAGTTTAACATGTCACAAAATTATACTGCTTTTTATTTTGTTAATCCTTTATAAAGATTAAAAAGCTTTCTCAACTCATGAGCTATATAAAAACAAACCAGATTGTCTTGGGGGTGGGTAGCCATAGTTTGTCTAAACCTGCTTTAGGCTCTATCAAGGCCAAATAAGAATCCAAGAACTACTTTGAAAAGAACAGTTATTTGTCCAAGAGGTTATAAATTTACTTGAAAATCTCAGGAGATTTTGCTGTAATTCAACTTTCAAAGGCTTGTCATAGATACAAGCAGCTTCTTAGTCTGCTAGTGGCACTTTCAGCCATATTGGCTTTTCAGGTTCACAGAGCAAAAGTGAGTGAGTGGCTTTGTGGCAGCGAAAATCAGGGGGAGGTCAATTCCTCAGATGAGCTCCTCTAAACTGGCCATCTTGTGGGTCTCCCTGCAGACTGGTTTGCAAATCACATCTAATGTAACATCTAATGACAACTGAATTTCCAAATATGATTCACTCTTTTAGACTATTACAAACAAATGGTAATAAGTCACATTTTGATACCTTTATCAACACTTGATTTTTAAAAAGTTTTATCTTTATGAATCAGGTTTACAAAATATGATGCCCCATTGGTATTTCACAATTATTTAACTTGGAATTTTTTTAAACCACAGAAATTGAC
The DNA here is from genome assembly GCF_022355385.1 of Mustela nigripes. NCBI lineage: Eukaryota > Metazoa > Chordata > Mammalia > Carnivora > Mustelidae > Mustela > Mustela nigripes. Next base: position 10,079,112 of record NC_081563.1, read on the forward strand.
TACTGTTCATGTTTGTATTCTTTTCTTCTAGGAATCGCCTGTTCCTATCTTTTGCCCATTTTTTCTATTAGATTTTTAAACACACATCTGTTTGCCAGAGTATTAGGGAGGACATGTGTTGTGATGAGCACTGGGTGTTATACACAACTAATGAATCATTGAACATTACAACAAAAACTAATGAAGTACAATACGTTGGCTAACTGAACATAATAAAAAAATTTTTTAAATATTTAAAAATTAAAAAATTTAAATTTAAATTTAAAAAACGTATTAGTTTGTTTAAGCATTTTAGTCCAGATAGTAATCCTTTCTTTGTTAAGTATACTGCAAATATCTTTCTCCAGTGTTTTACTAGTCTTTGAATTTTCATTAATATGTTTTTGGCTGTATAAAAGCTTTCTTTTTTTAATAACATTATGTATTTTCCTTAATAGGTTCTGGACTTAGGTTTCACAAAGGAAACCATTTCCATTCTAAAATTATAAAAACAATATGCATATTTTCCTTTTATATTTCCAAGAGATCTGGGTTTGCTTTTTCTTTTTATTTTTCTTTATTTTTTACATACAGGTCATCAATTTATCTGATATTATTTAGTGTCTTGTGTGAGGACAGAATATATCTTTATGGTTTCTTAACTTATTTCCTAAATAGTTCATCCTTTCTCTATAGATTCGAAATACCAACTTTATTTTACATACATGATTCTCTATCATCTATTCTTAAATATATGACTATATATGTAAAATATGATATATTTATAAAAATATTAATAAAGATAGAGGCACCTGGGTGGCTAAGCCGGTTAAAGCTTCTGCCTTCAACTCAGGTCATGATCCCAGGGTCCTGGGATTGAGCCCCACATCGGGCTCTTTGCTCAGCAGGGAGCCTGCTTCCCTCTCTCTCTGCCTGTCTCTCTGCCTACTTGTAATCTCTGTCTTTCAAATAAATAAATAAAATCTTTAAAAAATATTAATAAAAATATGAAACATTTTTATAAAATATATTTATAAATGTAAAATATATTATACCACATATAAACATATTTATATATACTTTTCTATATTTACATGTGTATATGTATGAAGGAAAATGTATACACTCTTTAAAATTTAACTATTAGCTATTTTAATTAACCTAATTTTTGTTCCTCTTAAAATACTGGTAAGGCAAATTTCTTTTCTTTTTCTTTCAAAATTTCCTTTGCATCCATGATATATTAATTTTCCAGATAATCTTTAAAATCAGCTTCTCAAATTTTATTAGAAACCATTTTACTTAAACTGGGATTATGTTAGGGCTTATAGGATGTTTCTAAAAAAGACTCATTTAATATATTTAATATTCTCATTCAGGAACATAGTCTGTTTATCCTTTCATTTATTGCTCTTTGCTCTCTTAAAAATGTGTAAGTAATTTCAAATCCTTTATTTCTTCTTAGGTTTATTCCTAGATATTTTGTGGTAATTGCTCTTATTATAGCTATAATCATCTGTCATTGATACTTTTGAATAAGATGTTACTATGTTAAAGACAGACTGTTGATTTGTATAGCTGATTTGCATACTGCCAAATTAGGGAAACATTAGTTCTAAAAGTTTCTATTTGGTTGTTTTGAATTTTAGGTGCAAAAAACCACTTTACCTATTATTCAGAGCAGGTTCACAAATCCTTTCCATTATTTATATTTCTCACTTATTTTCTTACCTGTACTTTAGTGAGGTTCTCCAGTGGAATATTAAATGAATAGTAGCAGATATGGCAGACAAGTTTCACTGTTAATTATGAATTCCTATAGTATTATTATGGATGTTCTTTATCACGTGAAGCAGTTTCTCTTCTTTGTCAAGGATTAAGATTTTTTAAAAACCAGTGTTGAATTTTATTAAATGGCTTTTTAAAATTTCTTTTCAGCATAACAGAATTCATTGCTTTTGCACCACACCCAGTGCTCCAGACAATACGTGCCCTCCTTAATACCCACCACCAGGCTCCCCCAACCTCCCACCGCCCCCGCCCCTTCAAAACCCTCAGGTTGTTTTTCAGAGTCCATAGTCTCTCATGGTTCACCTCCCCTTCCAATTTGCCTCAACTCCCTTCTCCTCTCCATCCCTATGTCTTCCGTGTTATTTGCTATGCTCCACAAATAAGTGAAACCATATTATAATTGGCTCTCTCTGCTTGACTTATTTCACTCAGCATAATCTCTTCCAGTCCCGTCCATGTTGCTATAAAAGTTGGGTATTCATCCTTTCTGATGGAGCCATAATACTCCATAGTGTATATGGACCATATCTTCCTTATCCATTCATCTGTTGAAGGGTATCTTGGTTCTTTCCATAGTTTGGTGACCATGGCCATTGCTGCTATGAACATTGGGGTACAGATGGCCCTTCTTTTCACTACATCTGTATCTTTGGAGTAAATACCCAGTAGTGCGATTGCAGGGTCATAGGGAAGCTCTACAAATGGCTATCAAATGACTTCTTATATACTTCATGACTATAGTTTCGCTTCCATATTTTGAAATCAAGAATTACCGCAATTATTCAGATTCATATTACCTTAAACAAATCTACTTAATCATGGTGCATTTTACATATGTAATTCTTGATAATATTTTTGGATCTTTGTATAATACTCTGCAATAAAATTTGTCTACAGTTTTCATCTTTCTGTAGGTGATTTTTTTTTTTTAATGATTTTTCCTGGTTTATAGAATGAATGAGAAAGCTCCACTAGAATGTAGACTTATGTCTCCTATGCTGATTAATAGTTAAAATAAATTAGAAACTACCTGTTAATAAATAGGTTAATAAATAAGTTGCTAGTGAAATAATTTGAACCTAGTTTCCCTTTATATGTCAAGTCCTTAATGGCCTTTATCTTTTCATTTTCTAAACAGTTAGTGGTCTATTTAGTTTTCTACCTCATCTTGAATCAAATTTTACACTGTATATTTTTCATAACAATCTTACATTTGAGTATGATTTTAAAAATTATTTACATGCATGGCACAAAGTGTTCTGTCAGAAATTTTTGGAATACATCATGCTCTTGTGATTATGTTCATTATTTCTTACTAATAATTTCCACTCTATTTTCCTTTTTTTCCTTTTCAGACTGACAAAAGCATTGTCTATTTAATGACTCTTTGCAAATAACCAGCCTTGGTTTTCATTTATAAGCCTATCTTTTATATGGAACTGTAACTGCAAGAGTGTAAAAGTTATCTTACACTGGAGAATATATAGTGAACAATCATTTCATTCTATGAGCTTCCCAATCCCCGACTACTCCCTAGTGGAAATTACTACTAACAGTTTGGATTGTGTTCTTCCAGAAGTTTTTAAACATTTAATTGTATTCTAAAAAGGTGAATGGTTTCATATAGTACATGTTGTAGTGTCACCAAATTTTTGTTTAACCCAACATCTGAACTTTCAAGAAAATGCAATCATTACAATTAGTAATAATCACTATAATAAAATACTCATATGATATGTTGCAGTTCTATATTAGTAATCACTTTATTATTTATGATCTATCACTCATAGATAAAATGGATATAGCCTGTCAGCTATTGAAATAAAACTCAAATACATATAAGGCCGATGATTTTGTCTATTAATTTATGCTTGCTGTACATGCAAACATGTTATGAAAATACTGCTTGTACAAGTATAGAAAATATATTGTTGCATTGATAAGTTGCACTTCAAATGTCACTTATTTATTTTATACTGTTATTTATACTTTATAATGTTTCCCAAGAAATATGTATCGATACTTACTTGGCCATAGGCATCATTCTAAGAATAGAGGATATACCCAGGCAGATTAAAGAAAATGCATATAGTCTTGAGGTTCCCACTCACTCTTCATTATTTTTTATACTTGTGTGAAAATGAACTCCATTGTCACTAAGGTGACTGTCTTTACTACCCACTTCCAATAATTTTGGATGCTGCTTTTCATAAACATGATTCTCTTAACTTTTTCTCTGCTTTTTCTCCTGTTTTTTGGTTTCCTATCATGTCCTGCTTTTTCTAACCCTAAAGCACAAACCAATTAGGAAGAACAATAATTTCGTCACAACCATTTAGAAGAATACACACAAATAGAACTAATGACTCATGAAAGGCAAACATATATGAGAAGGCACATTAACTACCCTAAGAATATGCTAGAAGAGAGACTTCCCAAGGAAGAGAGGTGAGACTCCGATATTCATTAGAAATTTATAAAATTGCTAAGTGCCCCAAAGGGAAGGTCACTTACATGTTCAGTTACACTTTACTATGAGGGACAGATGGAGGTAATTCAGAGATTTATTTACATTATCTAAACAGTTGTTAGACATTTTCAGGTCCACATATTCTTTTATTGTTCTCCTTTCTCTGGGTAGCTCTCCTTCCCCTTGTCTGTTTAGCAAATTCTTACGTATCTTTCAAGAGTGAAAATCTCACTTTCTTTGTGAAGTCTTCCCTAACCTCGTTTCCTTTCCCTCCCTGCCAGCTTACTCCCTCCCTGGTTATCTTACTCCGCTATAACCAACCCGCGGCCAGCATGGAGTATCAGATGCAACAAATATGTGTCCAAGAAGAGAGAGGCTGGTAATGTTTCCTTCTCTGTCGAACCCACTGCCTGATGGTTCTTTGGTTCCCATGTGTTCAGTTCCAAACTGACATATTTTTTTTTTATTGCAAGAACAAACAAATTTAACCCTATGTCCCCTCTCAAATCACATCCACTCTTGGTTACATCACTGAACACTGTATATTTTTTTCATTGTCACATAGGCTAAATGAACACAAGCAAAATGCCTAGCGGACTCTGTCTGACTCATTTATTTGTGGTCAAATTTGAATTTCACACTGAGTCCACAATGCAGTGAAGTAAAAGGGAAGATAAAAGGGATGGTTTCTTTGTTGCTTCATCTTCTTACTCAACATGGAATCTCAAGCAAGAACTTAAAGATACGGAAGAACCTACCTATGATATCTGTGAGAAGAGCTTTCCAGGCAGGGGGAACAGCCGTTGCGAAAGGATGTAAGGTAGAGACACACTTGGTGTATTCAAAGATGAGGTAAGAAAGGGGTTTGGAGGACTTGAATCACATGAGGCCTTGTAGATGACTGTAAGGACTTTGGCTTTAGTTCTGAGAGATATGGAAAGCCCCCAGAAGGTTCTGGATATAGGAATACTGTATTTAAATATATATTGTTTTAAAGATTCTATGGTTGCTGATTTGAGAACACAATGGAGAGATAAAAGGGTGAAAAAAGGACACTACTCTCTTTCTGGGTAAGAGATGATGGTGATGGTTTAGGTGGTAACAGGGGAAGTGGTAAGAAGTGCTTGAATTCTGAATATGTTTTTAGGGCAGAATTTACTGATGGATTTTAGTTTGCATATAAAAGAAAGAGGAATAAAAGCTGACTCTGAGTTTTATCCTGAGTAGATAGAAGGATGAAGTTGCCAGCAACTTAAGTGGGGAAGATTGTGAGTAGATTTTAAAGGAGCAAGATCAGAAGTTTGGCTCTGGGTACGTTAAGTCTTTTATGTCTTTAAGACATCCAACTGGAGATGTCAAGTGGGAATTGGACAAATGAGTAGGTAGTTTAGGAGAGACGTCTGGGCCACAGATATAAATCTGGAATTTGCTCGCACAGAGGTGGTACTAAAGGCTTAGAGAATGGTTAGGATCACCAAAGGAATGAGCGCAGGTAGAAGAAGCTCTAAGGACTGAGTCCTTGAGACTCAAAGAAACCTGAATCCAAATCACAGACACCTGACTCTAATGTCGTATGAATTTCAGAAATTCATTACAGTTTCTTATTCTGTAAAGTACAGACCTGGTAAAAGGATCTGTGACCATACTCTTTAGGCACTAAGTACATTGCCTGTCCAATGGCAAATGCTCATTAAGTGGTAGTTCTTTGTTTTGTTTTTGCTATTTAAAAATAACTAAAAATGGTTTCCAAAGGGTCCCCTCATAATGTAATCCATATTTGGAAGGGACCAGATTTTAAAACCCAGTCTGGCCAGAGCAGTCCATTTTTAAATATTCCTGCTAAGCAAGGAGTCTGAGAAAAAAGGAGGAAGCATGAAATAACCAAGATTTTCTTGCTGCATTTGAAGAAGTTTCTCCATCCTGACCTTTCCCTCTTGGTGACATGTGACCCTGTTGATAACTCCCCTCTTCTGGAAAGACTTTTTTAGACTTCTTCAGAGTTTTATGAAATCCTGTTTTCTCTTTCACTATCCTTTAAATTTAAAGTGTTCTCTTCCATGTCCTCTTCTTCTCTCCTTAGCTTAGATTATCTTCTAAATACAGATGAACCCAAAATATTTACATGCAACCAGGATTCCTGTCATGCTGCTTGGACTCCCATGTCTGACCACCTACTACTTAGTGGATATGCTCCTTCTTGCCCAGGACATTGTGTATGTTATTCCTGCTATCTGGGACCTATTCCTTTCTCTCTCAACCTGCTGAATACTATCTGTCACTCAGGTTGGAAGTCACTTTTCCTTCAGCTCAAATGCACTTTCTTGTTTCTTGTGTCAACCAACACACCCTACACAGGGTTAGGGGACACCCCACCTTCAGTGTTCACATGACTGAGAGAGGTCTTGAATGAAGGAGAAAAGTCAATTTCATGCATCTGAAGAAAAACTTTGCATCCTCTACAATTATTACATGAGCTATGAAGAAAAGGGAAGGTTTGACAAGGACCAGAAGGTATCTGAAACACACAGAAAGATGATACAGAAACAGCCAAAGAAAGCAAGCAATGAAACAAAAACACCAAGACCACAAGAGTTACGAAGGCCTTAATACTTGTCAATACCAGCTTTTTTATAAGTACGCTATAGAGATGAGATTGGTAAGTAAGCATTGCAGGCATAGATCTGTATCTGTTTGTACTGCTATGTCTGTGCATGGCTACACACGTAGAAACAATAGTTGAACAATTTAATTTCTATGATAATTTGGGCACTTATTTTCATAATAAATCTCTCAATGCCTTTCTAGATTCTTTAATTAAAAGAATCTAAGTATATTTTTGAAATCCTCAAAGAGAAATAAAAGCTAAATCTTATGAAGGTCTTATGGTCTAAAAGGTCCTATTCATACCATTTCATACAGATATAGACATAAATGAATGTGTGCAGCCCCCATTACACAATGCTAGTTCTAGTGTTATTTGATTTTAATGTTAAAGAATAGAATTTTCTGAGGCCCTGTTAAAATGAAAGAACATTGAATTCTATTACTCTCACAGCCCAAGCTAAGTAATAATGCACAAATAACTCTATAGAGTTTAACAACCACAAGTATTCACAGAGTAATTAAAGGAATGTAAGCTTTTTAATCACTGCCATCTGGTACCAACTAAGGAAACCACATCTAGCAAAGCTTATCACTAACCAGAAAGATCATCTATTGTTTTCTGTGCCCAATGCCTCCTTCCTTCTCCCAGGGACAGCAGAGTTCTTCTGGGAACTGCCCCCTTCCTCTGTTGAATGCACTGGTAGCAATTATGCTTACACGACCCTACACTCACTAGTCCCAGATGAATGATCCAAGAGTTAGCACTTGACTCCAGATTTTCTCCCAAACATTGGATCTAGAGCACTGAGTAGCCCATAGTTATAACATGTTAACCCTTCAAAGTAGTTCGTGACCATGGGGAAGAAGAGAGTACGCAGAAAGAGGCAGGAATGAGGGCCAGGGACAGAATTCTAGCAGCAGGTGCAGCCCTGATCCTAACCCTCATCTGGAGATCCTAACATCTCCAACCTTCATGTATCTATTACTCAATCCTTCCTCAAAGTCCTTGAGGCAACAGAAACACTTCCTGGCTTAGGCTTTTTGAAGTTGTGTTTCTATGATTTGCAAGGAGCCCTGGTTAATAAACCAAACACAGTAGAAGCCTAAATTTATATGACCTTGCATAATTTATGTAATTTCTATCTAAACTTTGATTTCCCAATATAAATAAATCGGGGATTAGAGAAGGCAACATCTAAAAATCCTTTCATATTAATATCCTAGGAGACAAGGGCACTTACAGAACTAATTTTAATTTTTCTCTAGAAAATAGTCTCTCTGATATGCACACCATGTTCACTTATGCAATAATCACATGGAATTGAAAAGAATAAGCATCTACTTGTAACCTAAAAGTCCTTTGAGATATATCCTTTGGAGCACCAGATAGATTCATCAGCTTTTAAATTGGAAAATAAGATGGAAACATGTTTGAGAAATATGGAAAGGAATAGGTAATTATTATAATCCTTCTCGGTTAATCTTTTAATGACCTGAAATTTCCAAACCTGCCCAAAACACCTACAACTTAATCACCAGCGACTTATGAAATTGGGAGATATGGTTATTCTCTTACAACCCATTTGAGGATTTCTGATTATTATCTAGTTACTTAAATTTGATTGGCATTCACCTGTAATGATCCCAATGAAAGCCAAGACTCCAATGAGACATGCGGGGTAAATTTTTAGAAGAAAGAGAGAAAGATAGAAGGGAAGGAAAGCAAAAAAGGGAGGAATAAAGGGATGCAGGAGGGGAAAAGAGGAAGAAAAGGACACAAATCCCAGAACAAAACTGGAAACTCAAACTTCTATGGACAGAAGCTGAGAAAACTGTGAAGAACACAGAGGAGACGAGACGGGCATGGAAGCCGCTCAGGTTTCCTGAGTGGTACTGCTTTGATTACGGTTTCACTGGGAAATGTCACAATGACTCAGAACCTATATAATATGCCACGTGTTGCGGTATGCGGTTAGCATGCATTTTCAGTCTCCAAGACCTTCATCATGTAACACCAGGTAGGTTTACTGATCCTGTTTCTAAAAGAAGAGGATTCTGACGCTCAGGGAGTCTAGTCCAAAACCAGCGAATAATGCGAGGGTCAGGATTTCAAATCACTTCTGCTTCTGCTCCTTCAGCTACACTCTTTATAGCTATAGGTAAAGTCCTACAAATAGCTCCATAAGTGCTGAAAGAAAAGAATGTGATCAGTCAGAATTGCTGAACCTTGTGGACAGAAGATCTCCTACAACAGTGGTCTTCAAAATTCGGTTGTGGGACTAAGACCCTTAGCATCCTCTGGGAACTTGCTAGAAATGCAAATTCCCGCCCCTCTTCCCCCATCCACAGACCTACTAAATCAGACCCTAGGAGATGAACTCCAACAATCTGTGTTTTAATAAGACCACGGTGTGATTCTGAGGTACACGTAAGTTCAAGAACCACTGGTGAAGACCAGCGGTATACCAACACCCCATGACCTTTGCTTCCTCCCCCTCCTTTTTTTTTTTTTTTTTGCCACTTAATGGTAATTGTTGTGTCCATTCCTATAATTCTGCCTCCAAACTGCGAAATGTGAAATACTTTACTTCCCCAAGGCCATTGTGATAACCTTTAAAAGCCCATTATGTGCTAAGCTTTGCAAAAGATACAAAAGTAAATAAGCCTCCAGTTTTTAACAACTTAAAATCTCATGAAAGAAACAGACACACGATTAACTTTAAAATAAAATAGGCTGTGATAAATATTCAAACAGGAAAACAGGGTAGTTTTAAAATACAGAGCTGAGTGAATAATTCTAATTGGGGCCAATACAGAATGGCTTTTCATCAAAGATGGTCTTCAGCATGGTCTTTAAATAAGCAATAGGCTCCAAGCAGAGCCATACCAAGGGTAGCCAGGATAGGAGTACGGAGCATGGGTGGTTAGTGCAGAAGGAACAAAGTAGAAGGAAGCCATTTCAATGTCCCAACATGCTACTCTATGTTCTCTTTTATCTGTGCCTCCTTGAACATTGTCACTTCTAGGGCAAGTGTCCTCTGGGTATACTACAGTAAAGAAAGCCCCCCTTTAAGCTCACTCCACACCCTGAACTTTCGCTTCAAAGCAGTGATTAAAATTGACCTTTCTCTAAATTTAAAAATCTCTTTCTGTGTCCTTCCACGAGGCTGCAAGTTCGTTACGACAAGGACCACCAGGTCTGTTTTTTCTACCCATGCAGAGCTAACCTCTAACATGGGGCCTGATCTCTAGCATTCTCATAATGATATTTGTTTCCTAAATGTCTAAGACAAAAACGGGGGTGGAATAATTATGCGGAGGGAGAAAAAGATGGGCTTTTTGGGAATCAGACAAACCTAAGTTCAAATCTTGGATCTGTCTTTCTTAAATTGTATCATCTCTGGCAACTTCCTTAATTCCTCCCTTCTCAAAAAAAAAAAAAATTTTTTCATTTTAAAATAGAGATAAAATTGCTCTACTGGAATGTTACAAAATTTAAATGAGAAAATGCATTTAAACTACTTGGCAGATAAACAACCTTGAACAAAATGATACTATTTAGTGCCACAGGGAAGGCACGATCTAGAAGACAGATAAGATCTAATAGCGGTTATTCAAGAGAAAAAAAAGGGGCGCCTAGGTGGCCTAGCTGGTGAAGCATCTACTTAGGCTCAGGTCATGATCCTAAGGTCCTGAGATCCAGCTGCACATTAGGATCCCTGCTCAGCAGGGGGCCTGCTTCTCCCTCCCCCTTCTGCCTTTCCCCTTGCTTGTGCTCTCTTTCTCTCTCTGTCAAATAAATAAACAAAATCTTTAAAAGAGAGAGAGAGAAAATTAAGGCATTTAGGGGGATGTAGTGTAAGCCTCGGCTACCCCAGGGTTCACCCGCATCCAAATAACTGTCATGATCTTCAAGTGGTAGCTCTGTGAGGAAGGGGATGAGGAAAATGTGAGGAAGCAAGCGGATGAGTAAGAGAGGCAAGAGAGAGACAGAAACGGCAGCAGAAGCGGGAGAGAAAGAGCTCCTCCTGTAGAGGCCCTGTCTCCCAGTCAGTAGGGGTGTTCCCCATTCGCACTCTGCCCATCTGTAAGTGCAGCACCTCCAACTCAACACAAGGGACGAACATAGACACTTACGTGCAGATACAGGATTGGAAGGGGAAAAAACCCACTAACAACAAAAGTGTCACAGTAAATATAAGAAACAGAAGATAATTCTTGGAAATTAAAAATGGAAGCTTGCGCCTTGAAGTATAAAAATTTCCACTAATTAATAAAGTAGTCATGTCTAGATACTGAATTTCTGATTTATATAATTGAACAGAAGTCCTTTCCAATCAAGACCAAAATAAATGATGAGAGAAATATAATGACACAAAGGAAAAGTCCAGGAGTTTAAATAGTCATCTCAGAGGAGAAGGAAAGACAAGCAGGGGGAAAATTAAATAAATTACCAAAAGAATCAAGTGATCAGATTGAAAATCTCTCCATAGTGTCAAGTGAGAACAATACAAATATAATCACTTCCTGAAATGAAGGAATGTTAGTGTGACTTCCTGAAATCTAAGGATGAATTTAAAAAAAAAAAAATTAATCTCAAAAGTATCTGAAAAAAAGTGCAATCTACATAGAAAATAAAGAGTCTCATACTGACATCAGATTTTTCTTTTGCAAAATGCATTCTGAATGACAGTAGTATTTCAAACTTCTGAGAAGAAAAATTGTTCTCAATCTGAAATTCTAAACCCGGAAAAGTTACTGAATCATCTCTACACCTATCATTTTCTACAAGTAGGAAAGCAAAATTACATCAGTAAATTCAGAAGTATTTATTACATAATCTTATATGATTCTAAAGAAATAGCTCCTAATAAAAGAATTATAACTTGGAACTACTACTATACTATCAAGTATACCTCTAAAATACCAGTAATATTTGGAAGGCAGCTAGTAATAGCTAACATTATGTAGTATTTGCTGTTGTTCTAAGCAACTAGAATCCATTTAATTCTAAGAGTAACCATCTATCCTCCAAGTTTTATAGAAGAGTGAATTAGGGCATAGAGATTCTACGTAACTTGTCCACGGTCCTACAGCTCACAAGTATTGGACTTGAAATTCAAATTCAAGTCACCAGAGTCTCTGCTCTTCACTTTTGTCCCCTACATAGCTTAGAGATAGTGGTTAATTCACACGATTTACATAAAATTCTAAATTGAAACCCCCTTGTTAAGAATTGAAATTACTTGATATAAAAATAGAAACAAAGAACATATAATTATTCCAGTAAGTATAATAAAGGTGAAAGGGCAAATAAAATAATCACATACAGTTGTAATAAAATGGCAAAATAATTTTCAGCATATCAATGATCATAATAAATATAAATTGCTACATTTACTTACAAAAAGTTGAAGATTTTAATTTAGAGAAAATTCAAATTCAGTTTTCTGTAATGTATAGATGACATACTAAAAACGCAAAAGAGAATTTGAAAACGGACAAATACATGCAAAGGACACACACACAGAATCTCTAAATCTAAGTGTCTTCATTAAGGAATTTTACCAGTATTAAATAAAGATATTATCAAAATCTTTCATAGAATCTTCCCAAGAGCCGAAAACAACTCGTTCACAATTATTTACGAACTTTGTATAACCTGATTAAAGCTTATGACTCCTCAAAAATAGAAAATTATTGCCCAAATTCTTCTATAATTATAGATGCAAAACTTTCACACTATACATTAAGCAAACAAACTCCTTCTAGATTATACAACAGTAACAATGTATCACACCTCATTTTAGTAAAGACTTAAGATTAGTTTAAAACCAGAAAATCACTATAATGTACTATATAAACAAAAGACAAAAATCATATGATTACCCAGTTACAGGAATGCATTCAATAAAATATAATTCCAAGAATGATAAAAATCCTTAGTAAACTAGGAATACAAGGGATTATCCTTATTCTGATTAAGGGTATCTCAAAAAAAAAGTATAGTAAACATTAGACTTACCGGTAAAACACTAAATGTTTTTTTCCAAAGATTGATAAAGAGATAATCATAACTTCTATAACCATTTCTGTTCAACATAGAATAACCAGTAAAATAAATCAAGAAAAAGAAGTGTAATCTGTAAGAATTTGAAAGGAAAATAGAAATGTAGCCATGGGGGCACCTGGGTGGCTCAGGGGGTTAAAGGTCATGATCCCAGGGTCCTGGGATCGAGCCCCACATCGGACTCTCTGCTCAGCAGGAAGCCTGCTTCCCTTGCTCTCTCTCTGCCTGCCTCTCTGCCTACTTGTGATCTCTCTCTGTGTCAAATAAATAAATAAAATCTTTTTAAAATCTTTTTTAAATTTTTTAAAAAATAAAATGAGAATTAATAATAAAATTTAATCAAATATCTAGAACAAGATCAAAGGAAAAAAACAAAACACAACACCTCAGGCATACTCATATTTCCAAGATAACTTTCACATAATGTTTGTCAAACAAATTCATATGCTTGGAACTTATTTGTAAAGCTTACTTTATGTCAATACTTCATATATTAGAGTACATTTTCCCACAAATATTAATAATAAACTGAACAGCTGTATTTATGGATTGGACATAATCTAGATATTAATATACTAGGAAATTCCTTTCTTTACCAACATTGGTATTGAAGTTACTGATGGTGCAGTCAGTTAAGTGTCTGCCTTGGGCTCAGATCATGGTCCTGGGATCAAGAGGGTGTCCTGGGATCAAGCCCCACCTCAGGCTCCCAGCTCAGCTCAGTGGGGAGCCTGCTTCTCCCTCTCCTTGTGCTCCTCTCCCAGCTTATTCTCTCTCCCATTCTCTCTTTCTCTCTCTCTCAAATGGATAAATAAAAATCTTCAAATACCTACATTGGCATTTTCCTGAAGAGCATGAATAGATGTTTAATTATCACCCGGAAAACCACGTGAAGGAATCATGCTGAGAGAGCTGCATCTGAAACACAGGACCTCATCTTAAAACCTAGCTAGGATCTAATCTCTTAGCATTAATATGAGCCATATTGCTTGTAGAACACACAGCAGCTTAGCATCAGGAGGATCACTTTCTAGTCTTGACCTAGCAAATCTCATGATTTACAGAATTCACTTCTTACAGAATTCACTTCAATCTCCTAAGCCCCAATTTCCTCATGGTTCCTGATGAGGGAAACCTACCAGAGGCTTATACTTACAGCACGATTACTTTCACATAGCAGAGTCAACATATTTGAAATATTTAATTCTAAAGCACAACAATATGCTCATCTCCTTGAAATCATTCTACACATGACAGTAAAAAAAAAAAAAAAAGAAAAAGAAAAAAGAAAAAAAGCAAATATTCTATTTTAAGACAGCATATAAATACCCAAACTCCGGGGTGCTTGGGTGGCTCAATGGGTTAAAGGGTCTGCCTTCAGCTCAGGCCATGATCCCAGGGTCTAAGGATCGAGCCCCGCATCAGGCTCTCTGCTCGGCGGGGAACCTACTTCCTTTCCTCTCTCTCTCTGCCTGCCTCTCTGCCTACTTGTTATCTCTATCAAACAAATAAATAAAATCTTAAAAATAAATAAATAAATACCTAATTCCTTTCAAATTCTAATTTTTATTCTTTTATTTATTCACTGGGCATCAGTTATGGGTCATTAATAAGAAGACTCAGTCCTTTCCTTCAGAGTTCACAGTCAAAAATTAAAGAGCCACAATGGAAGTACTTGGGGATCATTTTTCCTTCCTCTTCTCTAAACATAGTCATTGGAGGGACAGGAAATGAAGATTGTGAGTTCCTCAAAGTCAGGCACTACAGCTTCCCCCAGCTAAGTGGTACCCAGCTTAAGACAGCACCTGGCTAACACTTGCTTCATGGATACTGATTCAGTAGAAGTCATACACCCCTCCAAGTCTCTGCACACACGGTCTTGGGCATTGCATCTCCCCATCTTCAACCCGGCTCTCAAGCAAAGTGTCATTCAGCGTCCCTCTAGCACATATTGTGGATCACCCCTGTTTGTGCCAACCTCACCTGTTTATTCTTCCCTCCTTGGCTACCCTGAATTTGGTTTCTCAACTTAAAAAAAAAAAAAAAAAAAAAAAAAAAAAAAGCACTGATATGATTGAAAGGGGAGGATCCTATCACCTACTGTCCATAGCCCCCTCTGATGTGTCTTCTCATTTCAGAGAGTAAATCATTATCAGCACACATTCTTTTTTCAGAAACCAGAGCCATAAAAACCTGGCTTATTCTTTTATAAACAGGCTCTCAACATGAAATTGTTCCATATTAAAAAGAGTCTTAACTGAATAAGTTTTAAAAATAGAGGAATTTGGCTGAGTCCCCAATCTTCTCTTGGGACTTCCCGCTGGCTCTTTGCTCCCCTAAAGCAGCCCCTGGAGTATTACCACTAACATAGCCATTCTCACATTTTGGTTCTGAGCCCACCCGTAGCTGAAAGGATCCTGCCCAAGTTCCCATGTTCTGTGATCCAATCCCAAAACATGAGTCCTTTTATGTTTAACTAAGTGTACACATCCTTGGCTATTCATTTTACTTAAAAATAAGTAAAATACAAAAAATATATGTTTATAAAAAATAAAAAATTAAAAAAAATAAGTAAAATACATATAATCTATTAAGTGAGTAATTTCCCAATCATAAGTAATGTCTTTCAGAGTTTCATGAGGACTCCAAGTAGAGTCTTCTTCCAAGAAATCTGGCCACCCTGCCTGGCAAACCTGGACAGCTCTTGCAGCCCAGGTGTGCCTACCAATATGAGGTCCCTACATGTGTGGGGAAGGACATTTTGTCATATATAATCATCAAGACCATTATGAATTTGTTGTGCTTTTCAATTACAACTATTCTTGCTTTTTAATTAAAAATTGCTGTAGGGGTGCCTGGGGTGGCTCAGTGGGTTAAGCCTCTGCCTTCGGCTCAGGACATCATCTCAGGGTCCTGGGATCAAGCCCCGCATGGGGTTCTCTGCTCAGCAGGGAGCCTGCTTCGCCCTCTCTCTGCCTGCTGCTCTGCCTACTTGGGATCTCTCTCTTTCTCTGTCAAATACATAAATTTAAAAAAATGTTAAGTGTCCTCTGCTACTGTCAGTTTGTTGTGAGTTATTTGATCAGTTCTATAAGGTATAGGGATATACATTTAAATCAAGAATAATTTGGGGGCACCTGGTGGCTCAGTTGGTTAAGCCTCTGACTCTTGGTTTTGGCTCAGATCTCGATCCTAGGTTGTGCGATCAATCCCTGTGTGGGGCTCTAGGCTCGGTGTGGATTCTACTTCAGATTCTTTCTCCCTCTCCCTCTGCCCCTCCATGCTCATGCTCGCTCCCAAATAAACAAACAAAATAATTAAAAAATAACAATAATTCAAACTTCACTTCATCTAATGACTGGATTTTAAAACACTGTATTCACTGTGCTTCATTCAATCACAAAAACGTTTTCCCCATCACTTGTTTGGGGCCAGGCCCTGTTCGGAGTTTGGGGAGCGCAGCACTGAGCGGAGCAGGACCAAACTCCTGCCCCGTGCAGGTCAGGTGACTCATCCAGACCCTATTGTGAAAGCAAATATATGACCATCTCTCCTAAGGCTTGCTTTTATTTTGACTTCATTTCGATAATGGAGTTCTTTTCCAAGTGGAAAGAAGAACAGTAAAGGTAACATTCAGGGAATTTTCCACCTCAAGGAAAAATACAATCAAAACCCTTTGACAGTTCAGCACTAACTGATGTCTGAGTTCCAAAGATACTCTTCTGCAAGGATGCTGCTCAAGGAACTCTGTTTTGGGCGAGTACTAACACCGCATTCTTTAAGTAATCTCAAGCTAACAACCACAAAACTCGGCTTTACTACCTGCCTAAATCTGCTACTTCGGTTCCAAATTTCCCTTAATAAACTTAATTCAGCATAGCCATCACCCAGCCCTACATCAGTACTTACAAATCAGATTCCCCTTCAAGCCTGTGCCACCTCCCTGTCTCCATGACAGGAATGGGCTTTTATTTCCTGCTGGGCACTTAAGCTAAAGCCTCTGTGTGTCTTCTGGGCAGTGAATACAATTCCAATATAGGCAAGCTGGCTCAGTGAAAATTACTCATAGTTCAGCATGTGTGAGTTGCATAGCAGAGGAATAGGCTTGTAATCATTCCATTCATTGGTCCGAGCTGAACTTCTGATGGGAAATTGTTATGAGGCTGAATGACCAGTACTCTCCAAATAACCGATACATCCTAGATGGGGAGAAGGGTGGAAGTTCCAAAAAACCACTCCATTGTTTTAGGTGTGTGTCTATGTCTATGCATTTTCATTCCCAGAATCCATTTTTATTAAGTCTCATCCTGGGGGAAGAACACAAGCTTTTAGGCTGATCTTATCTGCTTTCTATCAAGCTTCCCTCTTGTCTTGGCTGCTTGAAATGAGACATTCTCACCCTATCCGCTTTGTCATATGTAAAGTGGGAAAAGTTTTATCTGTGCTATGGATCTTGAAATTAGAGAAGAGTTCGGTAAAATTTCTAGCATTTAATTGGGACTTCGATGGTGCTTAATATATATATTAATTGTTTGGAAAGTGGTGGTGGTCTGCCCCTTCATTTCTGAATTGGGATAAGCTTTAGGTCTGTTCCATTTATAATGGAACAGTATTTAAATATGTCTCTTAACCTGTATATGTTGATGTCAAAAACTCAGTGAGAAATGAAAGGATCTTCACAGATGAGCTAATCTCATGGTTTAATTTTTTTCAATGTATAAGATATTTTCTTTAAATAAAAGCTTCTTTGATATTCTGATATGGATAGGTGAAACATGAGTTTGCTGGTTGAAACAGAAGAGGAAGCCCAAAACTGTATTCTGCTCAGCCCACCCCCCTGAAATTGAGCCAGAAGGACTTCAATGAACTTCTTTGCCTCTATTAAATCTAATTTGAAAGCTACTCTTCATATTTTCTATTGTACAGAGGAGGTGATTTAGAACCAGCCTAGAACAAAAGACTTTGCCAAGATCACATAGACACTAGCTAGGATTTGAATCTAAGTGTGCAACTCTGGGGCCAAGGTTTTATATTCAGCTTGCCTATTTTATACATTCAATAAGTATTTATTGAAGAAGGACTATTGTGTCAGGTTTGGGAAGAGTTACACGTGGCAAAGTCTCAGCCCTGTTCTTGAGCAGCTGAACAAAAGTGGACGAGATTGACCACACACCTCCAAGTAACTTGGAGATGGAATAAGGCAAATTCTGTCAGAAGGAGCACAAAATACCATGGCGAAGTGAAAAAGGGAGCGATTTGTTTTGTTGGAACATGACGTTGGAAGCCAAGAGTAATTGCTTTTAAAGAGAGCCTTTAAAGAATGGAATAATCGCCAGGCAGAAATACAGAAAGAACGTGCCAAGAGTAAGATAGAAGATGCACAAAGGCACAGAGTTAGGAAGGCATCTTCTAGGAATAATGAGTATTTCTAGTTTGCTGGGCCATAATTACACAAGGGAAGTGGCAAGAATTATGAATTTCATTTTAATTTTGTTCAAAGTTGTGCAGGGTTTTGAATGTCTGGCCAAGAGTCTTGGACTTGGTCCTGTAGGCAGTGAAACGCCATTGAGAGATTAGGAGGACTTGAAAGAATTATTTGGAACTGTTTCAGGAAGATTGCTGTGATGGTAATTTGGAGCAAAACCTGCATTTAACAACCTGTGTATTTTTGATCTGTCATTATTAATGAAATATAAATAGAATTAAGTTTTTGGTAAACCTTATTTCAGACAGTTTTATGTTTACAGAAAAATTGTGAAAATAGTATAGTTTTATATTACCAATATATTCTGTACCTACCCTTATTGTTAACCTCTTTAATTAGTAATACATTCTGGATATTTGACTCCTAACAAATATATGAATTAAATATGTTTTCTCCCATTCTATGGATTGTATGTTCTTTTCCTTCATAGTATCCTTTGGTGTGCAAAAAATATTAATTTTGGAGAAATCCAATTTATGACCCCCCCCCTTTTTTTGGCTGGTGCTTTTGTTGTCATACATAAAGGATCCATTGCCAAATCCAAAGTCATGGAGATTTATTCCTATGCTTTCTTCTAAGACTTTTTATAGTTTTAGCTCTTAAATTTACAACTTTGATCCATTTTGCATTCATTTTTTATGTAGTACATGGTAAAGATCTAATTTTATTCTTTTGTGTATGGGTATCTAGTTGTTTCAGCACTATTTGTTAGCAAGACCATTTTCCACATTAAATAGCATCTTTGCTGAAAATCAGTCGACTGTAGGTAGGTCATCTATTTCGGCACTCTCAACTACAGTTCTCTAAAAATCTATCCCTATGACAGTAAGTACCACACTCTTGATTACTGTAGCTTTGTAAGTAAGTTTTAGTGACTTTTGAAGTGTGGAACTGTAAGTCCTACAAATTTGTTCTTCTTCGGGATAGTTTTGATGTACTGAGTCTCTTGTGATTCCATAAAAGTTTTAGGATCACCATTTCTGAATGTGCACAAAAGGCATTTGGGAGTTTAACTGGAATTACATTTAATCTGTCAATTACTAGTGAGAGTATAATCTTCTTAATGACTTATTTAGGTCTTTATTTTTTTCCAGCAATGTTTTACACTTTCCAGCATACAAGTCTTGCACTTCTTTGGTTAAATATTTTCCTGTTTCTTACTGGTTTTGCTGCTATTCTAAATGGAATTGTTTTTATAATTTCCTTTTCAAATTACTCAGGATGGTGAATAGAAATAAAATTTATTTTTGTATGTTGATCATATAGTTCTCTAACTTTTCTAAATTTGCTTATTAATTTGAATAGTCTTATGGGAGATTATTTAGGACTTTCTATATACAAAACCGTGTCATCTATCAATACAGGTGTTTACTTCTTTTTTCCCTATATGGATACTTTTATTTCTCTTTCTTGCTTGATTCCTCTGGCTAAGGCTTTTAATACAATATTGAATAGTAGTGGACAAAGAGGGCATTTTTGTTTCATTCTTGATCTTAGCAGAAATCTTATAGTCCTTCATCACTAAGCATGATTGTAGTTGTGGATTTTTTGTAAGTGCCCTTTGTCATGTCAGCCTGTAAATAATTTTGATGACTCTATCATCTATTTCAATACATACATCCCAATGGGCTAAATTCTCAATGGTTCTGTCTCTTGTTCTCTCCACCAACTAATCACTAAACTGTGGAGGCCGAGAGAATCAAGGCCATCCCACCTCAGCATTTTAAGTACAGCCATCTTAGCTCTGGCAGCCATCTAACAAATATATGTGCCCAAGGGCTGCCCCCACCCAGCTTTAGTAACCCCCACCCTGTTTTGGTTCTAGGAAGCCCCACCCTGCTTGAGTTCCAGAGACCCCCACCCTGTTTTAGTAACAGGAACCCATAAATACCCCTAACTAAGTTCAGGGTCCAAGTCCTTACTCCACTGTGTCCGGTATACTTGGGCCCAAGCTTAAGCTTGTCAAATAAACCCTCGTGTGATTGCATCGGTGCTTGGCTCCTTGGTGGTCTCTCGGACACGAAAACTCGGGCACAACAAAACATGAATTTTTTTTTTTTTTTTTCCAATCTGGGACAAAGAGAAAGATACTACTAGCTACTGAGCATTTACTACTTAAAAAATATTATTAATTATTCTATCATTTCTCAATGTGGAAATTATAACCCCAGTTTTAAGCTAAGGAAACCAGAGATTAAATACCTTTGTCTTAGTCAAACAATGACTTAGGGGAGAGGTCTATGTGACTCTAAAATGCATGTGAATTTCTAGAACAGACTAGGAGGTCAGGGCCATGTTGTGAAAGTACTATCTGAGAACTGAGAATGACCTGCAGGCAGGGAACAGATTTTTCTCTTGATAAGGAAAATGTTTCCTTAACAGAGGTTCACAGGAATACTCAGAAGTGCTAGTCACTTGAAGATTCACACCCTTTAAACCTGTTGAGGCAAAGATGTGGGAATGTATGCAAGGCCCTGAGGACAAGAAGGAAAATGGGTGGAGCCAAATGCAGGAGAGACTTGGGAACAAAACAAAAAATAACCTTCAGGGAAAGGCAGCGGGCTGACTAAATCTCCTGACTAAAACTTGGGAGAATGGCTTGGGAAAAATGTTTGATGTTATTTGAGTCTGGAACACAGGGTCTTCTGCTACTTCTGCTACTATGGTCTGAATTAGTTTGTTCTGGGAAGGGTTAATGTCAGTGCATGTGTTGTAAGAGGTGGGGTTGCCGCTTGGATCTAAACCCATGAAAAGAGATACATAAAAGCTCCTGATCCAGGGGCTACTTACTGGGTGGTTCGGTCTGTTGAAGAGTATAACTCTTGATTCTGGTTCGGGGCATGATCTTAGAGTCGTGGCATTAAGCCCTGCATCAGGCTCTGAGCTAGGTGTGAAGCCTGTTTAAATTCTCTCTCCCTCTCAGTCAGAAAAAGACAATTATCATTTGATCTCACTCATATGTGGAATTTAAGAAACAAAACAGGATCATAATGGAAGGGACAAATCAGAGAGGGAGACAACCCATAACAAATTCTTAATCATAGAAAACAGACTGAGGTTTGTTGGAGGGGAGGTGGATGGGGGGGATCGGGTATCTGGGTGATGGGCATTAAAGAGGGCAGGTGATAGAATGAGCACTGGGGGTTATATAAGATTGATGAATCACTGAGCTCTACCTCTGCAACTAATAATACATTGTATGTTCATTAATTACACTTAAATTTAAATTTTTTAAAAAGATTCCCTCTCCCTCTCTATTAGACTCTCCCCACTCCAGTATCTCTCTCTCTCAAGGAAAAAAAAAACCTCATGATCCACTTCTTTCTTGTCTCATTCGTCTCTCCTACAAACAAAATTTCATCTATATAGACAACTGGTGGTGAATTTTTTCACCTCTTATAGAATATTCTCAGTATTCCAGCAGGGGATATTCATGAGATCAGAAACTATTTTGATTGCCTGAGTTCATATAATAAGTTTCATACTTACTAGTTAAATGATTTAGGCTTAGAATTTTTTTTTAAGATTTATTTATTTATTTGACAGAGTGAGAGGGAGACAGAGAGCACAAGTAGGCAGAGAGGCAGGCAGAGAGAGAGGGGGAAGCAGGCTCCCCACCGAGCAGAGAGCCCGATGTGAGGCTCAATCCCAGGACCCTGAGATCATGATCTGAGCCGAAGGCAGAGGCTTAACCCACTAAGCCACCCAGGCACCCCTAGTAATGTTCTTTTATTCTGTTTCCCCGTCTATAATATAGGAGGCTGAAACTGTTTACCTCATAGAGTAGAAGTTTATACACACACACACACACACACACACACTTAAAACTGGCTGATGCATAATATGCTCTCTCTATATACTATTATTTTTATTCTTGCCATTAATGATGAGATAGTGATAATAATAATGATGTAGTCTCTATACCCAGAATATGACTGCACAAAATAGGAACTACATGGTATTTGCTGAGTGAATGAATGGGTTAATGAAAATTCTACCAAGGTAATTTCTACCCAATTAATTTCTGCCAGAAATTCAGTTAATTTCTATCATAGTACTATCAAACCATAAAAATCTCACAAATAACAACTCATAGAGGCAAAGCAAAGCATTTAGTAGATAAGGATTTTTGGTATTTAAAATACAAGGTAATGAGGATTTATATTCTTCAAATCCTCTATAGAGCACTGAAATAAAAAATGGGGGTAAAACCCTCAAATAATGTTTACTCTGAAGATTTCTTCTGATGATGAAAAAAAAAAGTGTTGCTTTAGCACTGTTAATTAGAAACAAAGCTCTTAAAAATCTTTCTTTGATTCAGTTGTTCTGTTCCACTTATGAAATAAAATAAATGCATCCATAAAAGGAAAACATTTTATGCACAAAGATGTTCACCATATTGTTTATAATAGAAAAAAATCTCAATTAGTTAAATATCTAAATACAGCAAGATGAATAAACAGATTGGCAAATATACCATAAAAGGAGCATTAGCCAGATTTTCAAACATTATGTGCCAACAACGTTGGTCATGGGATACAAGGTTCTCTTAGAAGATATTTTTATCAGCATGTAGAAATGATTGCCAAATTCCTGGGGGAAGAAAGAAAACAAAACAAAACAAAACCTCACATATCAAGAACATATTTATTTAACCTAGGATTTACAAAAAGATCTAATTCTTTGAATCTTGAGAATTTTTGCAAAACTCCATTAAATGGCTAGTGTCTACATCCATAACTTCTCAATCAGATAAGCACCAATGCCAGGGAACTCCAAGTCCATGCTGATGTACCACTGGAAGATAAGGTACAGACCTGTGTATAAAGACAGAATATACCTGATACCAAATCAACAGGCATGCCATTCAAAGACTCATACAGGGTCTTGGGCAAACTATGGCCCAGGAAATCAAACCTGGCCCATGCCTGTTTTTGTATGGCCTATATGCTAAGAATGGCTTTTCATTTTTTTTTTTTTAAGATTTTATTTATTTATTTGACAGAGGGAGAGAGAGAGAGAGATCACATGTAGAGAGGCAGGAAGAAAGAGAGGCGAAGCAGGCTCTCTTGCTCAGCAGGGCTCAATCCCAGGACCCTGAGATCATGACCTGAGCCCAAGGCAGCAGCTCAACCCACTGAGCCACCCAGGCACCCCTGGCTTTTCATTTTGAAAGAGTTATGGGAGTAGGATAAGGAAGAAAAAAGATACGAGACAGAGATCATAGGTGACATGCAAAACCTAAATATTTATTTTGATTGTTTACAGAAAAAGTTTGCCAACCTCTGCTATTAGAACAAAGCAAGATGCAGAAGAATTTCAATAGACAAACATCATGTCTGCCCTTTTATTTTGCACACAAACTAAAGTGGAATAATTTCTCTCAAAGTGGTTTGAACTTGTTAATTGGCAGATTTGTAAACAGAACTTCAGGAATGACATTAAAGACTGCTGAATTGTCTGAAGTTGAATTTTTCCAACATAAAGTTCGCTGAATCTTGGATTGGAAAACAGAAGGCAGGTAATAGAGAGCATTAAGTCATCACACAAATACGAAATGTTTCTACATACAACCAAACTGAATCTTTGGTATGGACCTACTAGAACCTTCATGAGGTAACACTGTAAGAATGATGAAAGCTAGTGATTACATACAATTGAAAAAATCCAGAATTTTATTTATATTTAAATAGTGAATCATTCAGATTAATTTATCACAAAGCAAGGGATTTAAGACTAACAGAATACTTTAGAGAACACTGGCATGATAATTTATTGCATGCTTCTTCACACTAACAAAGCCCATCCTGGTTCTTGGGTCAGTGTTTGGTTTGGCTGAAATATCTTATTTTGATAGGCCTTCACTGATTCACTCAAATTAATGAGGCCTTCCTGTATCTGGCTAATGAAAGGTCTTTGCAAAGTCTATGAGTTCTGCTCCACTTGTCAAATGTGACCAGAAGACTGCTAACAACGTCAAGAAGGAAAAGAACATCATTGGGTGGTACAGTTTGGAGGGTACTTCAGGAGAAGACCGTCTAGCCAAGCATTGTGGAAATTTTTGAGACTGCCACAGACCCCAGGCATTTCTGGGGTCTTTGTCCATTCTGGGGTGAGCCAGCATAAGGATAAGTGTTCCAGAAACGACTGTCTAGCTGTGTGAACTTGATCTAAGCCCTTTACTTCTTTGGGGCTCAGTTTCCTTAGACATAAACTGAGGGTGTGTTGGGGTGAGGTTAGATGATTTAACAATGTCTAAGGACCCAAAGGTCCTTTGTTGCTTATATTCTGAGACACCCTAGAAAATCTCATAGGAAACTAGGAAGGAAACCAGGACCAGAATCCTTTCTCTGGCCCCAGGGCCAGGACTGATTTCTACCTCTTGTTCACTACATACCAGGATTCTGTCTACACATCAAAGCTGTAGTACCTCTCCAACAAGTCTCCCCCTACACCAGTCTTGCCTAACGTCATAGTAGGCTGTACCTCCCAATGTCTCTCTCTACTCCACTGCAGCCCACATCCATTCTCTGGGTAGACGTTCCCTGAGTTCTTTTATAGGTGCCAGTCATTCATTCATTCATTCATTCAATCCACATTTTTGAAATACCAAATAATCAGTACAATTCAACATTCATTTTTGGCTCAATAGCTATGTACCAGGCTCCTTTAGACTTGAGGTCTGTCCTGTCCTCATGTGACCTCAGGATCAACCCACATCAATTTACTCGGTGTCTGCTTCTGTATCCATTTTGGCCCAGGCCAACCAGACACACTGCACAAGCAAAATTCCCTCACCTCGCACTGAATTAACATGACATCAAAGTAGCTTTATATGAAAATACTGCTTCAAATCTTGGGATTACTCTATCCTATGACTCTCAAGCTAGGTCGCTCCATATATCGTTGCTGCTTGAAGTCAAATATACTTTCTTCACATTGTGCAATACTTCCCTCAACCTCCTTCTTGGGTTCTTTCTGCTGTTTCATTTGAATCTGCATTTTTATGGGGAAGCTTACCTGCATACGTAATTAATTGCTTTGCTATGCATCTCCTCGGATCTAACCACAGTCTGGCTAGCCCCCCAAATTCCACTTTCCCTACAGTCCTCCCCGACAAAGGCCCGTAAGGTCAGCATCCTTCGTTCACCCATACCTTTCCAGATCCTCCTCCATCTTCCTGTGAAAGCTTCTCCCATTGGAGATCAGGCATCTGCCTCCAAACAAATCCCTCTAAACAAATAGAGTTTATTGGCTTTTAACTGGAAAGTCACACTGGTTATCATAGTTTTACCAAAAGTACAGATTAATGATTTAATATCCTTTTGTTAACACAAATACAGGAATATGAATCATTATATAAATAACAAAGTTCACCTGGCATAACTTTAGGAACAAAGAAATTCATGGGGAAACAACTTAACAAAAAAGGCTCCTACTGGTGAAAATCTGGGAAAAAGAAACTTCAATTTCAGCATACTTAACTATTCCAAGACCACCTGAGTGTATAAAGATCTATCTACCCACCTAGGCAGATGCTGGAGCATTACGAGGGCTGCCAAGAAGTTTGGGCGGAAGCCAAACAGGCAGCCAAGCAGAGATTTTAGGCCAGAAAAGATATCAATCAGGTCAAACCCACCTGGCTGGTTTATGACTTCTGGAAACCGCCAGGACTGATGGTCAACATGCAGACCCTCAGACACAACCACCAAGCCTTACCTGGGCCAGAAATTTGATAGTTGGTGAAACTGTAACACTTATTTAAAGTAACTTTACAAATGAGGAATTTTATCCCTATGGAAGAGAAATGATTTGTTCAATATCACATCAGTTTGTAGTAGAGGGGAGCTAAAACTCAAGCTGCTTGTTTTCTCATCTTTTTCTCTCAGGCAATGTGATGATGGGTTGAACAGGATTTTTAAAAACATTACCATGGAAGAAACCAAAGGAAATTACTTAATGAATTAGAGAATGATAAATATTATAAATGTATATTATATATAAATACATATCACAGGTAAAACACAGAGACCACACATAATTACAAATATAATTTTACGTAAGTAAATAGCAAATTTACTAAAATTAAGAAAAATTCATTACAAAGATAATTAAGAATACAGTAAAATACCTGGGTCTGAGATTATCCAGTTTAAAGAAAAAATGGTTTTCCTATTAGTAGGTACTCATCTCATACAGTGAGTAAACACTAAACTTTCACAACAGAAAATCATCCACATTAAACCCACACATCCAACTGTTTAATCATTGTAATGGAATTCACTGATTTTGCTGTTCTTGTCAAAATCTTTGAAACGCCTAGCTTTTTATTATACCATAGATGTAGCCAGGGTTCTCATCCTGTAATTCAACTCACTTAAGTATATCAAGATGCTGTATCAGGATCTAGAACTCAGGGAAAGAGATTAAAAGCAAACAAAGGAGGGGCACCCATTCCTGCCCTCACAGGCTTCTTGGACTGGTGTGGGCGAAAGAGACAAGACAGATTCATTCCAGCGCAAGGCAGTCATTGCTGGGAGAGTGTTGCATACAGGACACAAGACATGAATAGCTCTGGTTGTATATGTGAGAATAGATAACATCAAGCCATTTAAAAAAAAAAAAAAAGAAGAAGAAGAAGAAGAAGAAAGAAATTTATTTATAACCTGCCTTTCAGAATTTCAAAAGGCAAACACTGTGGGGGCGCCTGGCTGGCTCAGTTGGTTGCGCGACCTGACTCATGATTTCAGCTCAGGTCATGATCTCATGCGTCTTAAGATCAAGCCCCTCCCCCCCCCCCCCCCCCCCCCCCCCCCCCCCCCCCCCCCC
>NC_081563.1:10106439-10317443 GCF_022355385.1 Mustela nigripes
CCCCCCCCCCCCCCCCCCCCCCCCCCCGCCAAGCTCCACACTCAGTAGGGAGTCTGCTTGGGATTCTCTCTCTCTCCTTCTGCCCCTCCCCCTGTTCTCTCTGAAATCAATCAATGTTGGGAAAACAAAATAAAAGGCAAGTGCTGTGAAGCGCACCTCCCCCAGAGTCCCGGAAAAGGAAATAGGGTCTCCCATGTGTCCTAGATCATGGGGACCCCAGCTGTGGAATTCACCAAGGACATGACTTGATTAACAAACAAGAATCCTCTTCTTCCTCCTGAGAGAATTCATTACCCTCCATGTTGGGATGCCCTGGCCCAGCCTTCTGGGAAGAGTGGAGGTGGTTGCTTCGACTGTGTTCGTGTGTCTGTGAGGAGGATGTGAGCTCTGTTATTGGCGCTTGTGATGTGGGGGTTGAATCAGGACAGGCAGTAACTTGGGGCTCATGATCTCCCAGCAGCCTGATAAGTGGAAAGAACAGGAGATTTACAGCCAAGAAAAGTTCTACAAAAATAGTAGTCTTTTGACTTGAAACACATCATCCTACGGCCCAAGCTTGAGTTTCTTCATCTTTAAAGGAAGAATGACAGTCTGGGCAGGAGCTCCAGAGCACAAAATAGGATTTGGCACCGAGTGGTCCACTCCTTGGTTCTCATGCTCCTTGTTCTTGCTGCTGGACCAATAAAACAACCTTCCTGACTGGACACCATATGCCTTGACCCCCCGTTACCCCCAAAAGCATCATGACTAGTGCTCTTCTCTCAATGCTTTGAAGCTGCTATTACACTGATATTTAAAAAAAAAAAAAAAAAAAAAAGGCAATTCCTCAAAGCTGTTTATGTGTATAGGACCAGGTGCAAATGTTTATGAGAGCATTCAAGGCCCTGCCTAACCTGCCTTTCCAATCCCTTGCTCATTCTTCCCATGAAAAGCCTCAACTTCCTCCAAGCCTACTCAGGAACCCACGGATGTGTACCCAGCAGCCTTGTGATCCAGAATATCTTTGCCTCCCTCACCCCTTAAATCTTACCAGTTTCTTTACAGCTCAGCCTAGTATTCGCCCGGGATTTCCTCTTAGTGGCAGCACCCCCTTGGAAACATTACGGCACACACTGTCCATGCCATTAACTCGGCAGATTCTCTTTCTTAGCCAAATAATTTTCAGGTCCTTACTGTGTTGGTCCACGGTGGAAAGTGCTGTAAATAGCTCTGGAGTTTTCCACATGTGAAAGTCTCCTCTCCCCAGTTAGATGACAAGTTTCTCAAGGACAGAAAACCAGTTACCAAACGTGTTTAATAGCATCCAGAGGACATATAAAGTGGTGTTGTCTAAAGGAAAAAAACAAAAACAAAAAAAGCAAAGCAAAAACAACAACAACAACAACAACAACAACAACAAAAAAACAGTACACTCCCTGAAATGGGACGTACTGGGGTTTTGAGTCTCCCGGTTATATTTAATTAAAATGGTTTATATGAATGAAGAAATAAATGCATGACTTTTCTCACCTCCAGCTTCTTGGGGATAAAATGTATAGGTCAATTACAGAGGAATAAGAATCTGTTATTTGCCGCTGGCCACCTTCCCTTCCAGAGGAGCTGGGGAGCCTCCAAAGGAAGGCAAGACCCCAGATGGCAGTTTACTTGAGTAAAGTTTTGACAAGCTGTTGTGCTTACTCCCCTTGCCAGTTCCCAGTACAGCTGTAAGGTCACCTGAGCAATGGACTTGAAACACAATTGAAATAAACAAGAGTAGAAGGTGAATTTCTAGCCTGACTGCTCCTAAGCCTGTTCTTTCCCGGCCTCCCTTTGAAGTTCTGCAAAAATGAGGCTGATGAAGGGATTCTTTCATGCTTCCCAGGCCTCATGAAACCTACCATAACACCTCCCACATCCTGTACCTTTTCAGAATCCGCCTGAGGAAAGCAAACACACACACATGCCCCCTAGAGTTCCCTACCACTGTGTGGGCCTTTCATTCCGCAGTCCTCTTGAAAGTGTTATTTGTGAGGCTTAAAATATTGTGAGCTTGCAGGGGGAGGAGACAAGTGCTCTGGAGAAAATAACACACTAGGATAAGCCACATCATATTGTTTCTTCTGGGACACATTTTGTTCTGGGAAAATGTCCTAATAGCCGCTGATTTCAAAGTTACTGTGTATCACAGCACTGTGCCTAAGAAAATACAATGACATTTTCTATGATGATATTGTAGTGAAATAATAGCTCTTCGGTCCCATAAGCAGCAGACTGACGTTCAACATCTATTAGAAATAGTGAGTGTTGAATATCTAATCCATCAAACAGCTCCGGGACAGGACTGGTTTCCTGGTGGGGGCGGGGAGGAAGGGGGGATAGATTTCATAACTAAGGTGCGATACAAATTTTAGCACAATGTCAGCTGCTTTTTTATTCCCAAATGAAAAACAGAAACGTAGCTTATTAGTGAGCTAATATCATACGGTGTGCAAAGTCCCAGCTTGGGTGACAATGACCTACACCCCGGCACTCCAGCAGAGGCACTGTCATTGACGTGTAAGTCACGGAGCAGCTCTGTGATTCAGTTTCCTATTTTTTTTTTTTAATAGTTACAATTATACTTACTTAAGATGGAATTTCTTTTTCCTTTCTTTTCTTGAAAACTAGAACCAAGTTACGGTTCCTAAAATATACTAAACACATGACGGCTGTCACTATTGTCATTATCTGATGACAATGTGAAATTCAAAGCCCCTTGCAGAGCCCTGCTATAGCATCCCTTCCTCACCAGCAAAGAATCATCGACCATCACAAACAGGGAGAACAGCAGTAGAACAGGCCCCAAGCATTTCCATGACCACTGAAGGCACTCTGGCTTTTCTTGACAACTTCTAATAAGACAGAGGATGGGAAACCTATGAGCTGTTAGGACTTACGTGCCCTGAGACCTCATGACTTCCTCAGGAAATCCAGTTCCCTCCTTTATAGGCAATTTTGTCTTAACTACCAATAATACAATGCCCTAAGTCCGAAACTCCAGATTCCTGGCCATCAGAAATTCAATTTTTTTTACCCTTCATTTGTATATTAATTTTCTATTGCTGCTGTAACAAAGTACCCCTGGCTTAGTGGCTTAAAACAACAAAAATCGATTATCATGGGGTTCTGTCAGCCAAGAGTCTGACACCGGTCTCACTGAACTACAAACAAGGCGTCAGGAGGTCTGCGCTCCTTCCAGAGGCTCTAGGGGCTGAATCCATGTTGCTGCCTTTTAAAGTGTCTGGGAGCCACTCACATTCCTTGGCTCATGGCCCTCTTCTTCCCGCTTCTAAACCAGCAACATCGCATCTCTCTGATCTCACTTCCGCTGTCACATCGCCTTCTCTGACCTTCCTCTTCTGCCCCCTCTTCCACTTTTAAGAACCATTGTGTTTACACTGAGTCCTCCCGGATACTCCAGGATAATCTCTCTATTTTAAAGGCAGCTGATGAGCAACCTTCCCTGTATCTGCTACTCTAATTTCCCTTTGCTACGTAACCTAGCACATTCCTAGGTTCTGAGGATTAGGACATGGGCATCTTTGGGGTAGCCATTATTTGCCAAGCACAATTTGATTTTAAATTGTTTTTCTGGGAAAAGAATCAACCTCGAAGAACCAAGTTTTGCCATCAGTGAGAAGGCAATCTAAACGTTTATTGAGGAACAGTTCTATGTCAGTCCCTGCACATTTGTTAACTCAAACCTCAGGACAACAGCCTTAGGTGAGCTAGCAAAGGACCCTCTTGCCTCCTTGTGCCTACTTCTGTAGCACCAGAGTAGACCTTCAGTGCATTACATATAAATCTCAAGATTCCAGAGGAAAAATACATTCTAAGAGATCAGAAATCAGAGAGTCTGTGACTGAGAAGTTTGAAAAGTGTTTCTTAAATGTGATATATTATTTCTTTTTTTGTGTGATATATTATTTCTAATATTTATTGATCAACTTACATTTACCCTTCTCTGGGCTAATACATCTTACTTATGCATTATATTATGTAATTCTTATCAAAACCCTAATTGGCAGGTTGTCGGGGTGGCTCAATCAGTTAAATGTCCTGACTCTATTTTGGCTCAGGTCATGATCTCAGGGTGATGGGATCGAGCCCCGCGGTGGGCTCCCTGCTCAGACGAATCTGCTTCAGATTCTCTTCCTCTGCTCGCCCCCAACAACACTCACTCTCTCTCTAAAATAAAATAAATAAATCTTTTTAAAAAATTGGTAACTATCTGCATATTAAAGAAAGATAAAAAAGACTTCAGTCATTTGGTAAGTTGTTCAAGGACATACACTAGTAATTGGCAGAATTACCATTTGAACCCAGTTTGCCTGACTGGAAAATGCATGTGCAAAACCATTATACTAACTGGTTCTGACATGTTGGGTCACAGGGCATCTAGCAAAGACTGAACTTGAAAGGATTTTAACTTGAATTTAAACCAACGTATTTAAGCTCTGTCACAATCTGTGTCTAGCCTCAATGCTGATTTCTTTGAAGCGGAGATATTTCTTTGGAAGGGTAGACGGAGGTTGTTCCCGTGGGGAAAAATAGAACCCTTAGCCTAGCCGAGGGGGACAGGTATGCGTTTAGGAGGAGGGGACGTCTGAACAACCAGGAGGAAGGACGAAGTGCTCCAAACAGAAGACAGCAGGCATAGAAACACAGAGACACCGACTTCCATAGAACATGCAAGAGGCTGGAATGTTCATACTAATGTAATATAAAATGTGAGAAAGGAAATGAAATAGGATAGGTAGATAAAGCAAAACATTCAGGTCTTCGAATGCCATGCTGGAACCGGAAAAGTTTCTGAGCAGAATTAACCTGACATTTGTAGTTAACAAGAATGTAGGGCAACCACACTTGAGCAGGGATGGTACCTATTAGGTCGATGCCGGAGCCTGGAGAAGAAATGTTAAGTCTGAGAGAGGATTAGTTGGTAGTGATGGGGAGAAGGGACATAAACATAGAAGCCTGGGGCGGTGGGGTGGAGGGGGTGGGATTTTGAATCCCAGGCCCTGAATCAAGGCTTGCTCCTGAGCTCTTCTGGGCTGCCCTGTCCTATATGTCCTAGGAGCAGCTGGGTGCCTGCGGTGAGGCACACTCAGGTGACCTCAGAGGTCCCCTCCCTCTCTGAGACTCAAATTGAATTGCTTTGAAGTGCCAAACCTCCTCTGAAGAGGCATAATTTACAGACTGTCTCAGCCTTTGCAGAAGCCCTTGGCCTTTTGGAGGAAGATTATATTTTCCAGCTGGAGTCAGTTAGAGTTGTTTCAGCTTTTATGGGAGGTCCGCGATAGACACTCCGGGGAATGTTCTCATTCGCTCACTGGATCGCGTACAATACACACCATGGTTTTTATTTGTTTGTTCAGGGAGAAAACCATCCTCCGATTCCCCTATAATGACAAGGGGTGGGGAAGGTGAGCAAAGAGCATTCAAGTACGTTTTCATATTTCCTTGCTAAGGGCCTGACGATGCTTCACAAATGGATAAAGATTTTGCCAGAAACAAAAGGACGAGCTTCACTCTTCGGCTAAACAGTCGTGCAGACTTACCATTTTAAAATTTCTCTGAACACGCATTTATTTAATCTCTACCTAGTATTTGCAGAATGGCCTACTGAGTGACAAACATGTTCTGGACCCTTCTGTGAATCAAATTCTACGGGGGTATTTAGCACGGCGACACCACACATGGGACTCAACTTCTCCTGTTGTTATCTCCTCCTCTATAAAACGGGGAGAACATGAACTCGTGTATCAAACACAATGTCAGGCAGAAACGACCGAGCAGTGATGCACCCGAAGACAGGCAGGTAAAGGCTGGAAGAGAAGGTTTGATTTAAATATTATCGTATGAGAAGGGTTTGACGTCAGTTTTCTGCCCAGAGTTCATTTCTGTCTACGAGAATGACAGAGACAAGCATTTATAGTTCTTTTTGCATAGAAATAGTAACGTGACTAACGGGACACCTGGGTGACTCAGTCGGTTAATCTGCTGCCTTCGACTCAGGTCATGATCCCAGGGTCCTGGCATAGAGCCCCGGATCCGGCTTCTTGTTCGGCAGGGAGCCTGCTTCTCTCCTCCTCTGCCTGCCACTCTGCCTGCTTGTGTGCTCTCTCTCTCTCTGTCAAGTAAACAAATAAAGTCTTCAAAATAATAATAATAATAATGTGACTAGCATCTTGCCTAAGTCAAGAAGCTTTCCATATACCAGACACCATGCTAAATGCTCTTCCTAGAATGGTTTCATTTTTAATCGTCACAGTACTTTCTCATTTGTTTGCCCATTTTGCAGGTAAGAAAACCAATGCTCAGGGAGGCTGCATGATGGTCAGATGGTGCAGTCAGTATGCTAACAAAGTCAACTTGGTGCTTGACAGTTCAACTCTACAGCCCGTTGCTAACCATATTCTGCATTGCAAAACCTTAGCCAGACCCTCAACTAAGCTAAAAAGTCTCAACATTTTCTTAAATGGGCCCCAGAAGTGGAAGTAAGTACCTACAGACCAATGTGGGATCAAAACAACATGCAAGAAAATCAGGAGAACTGGGTAATCACAAAAATGAAGGGAGAGAACTCATTAGAATTTTCTTCCATTCCTTAGTGAGGAATGGGAGGAAGCTGTTGGGAACTGATGACAGAATGTTACTCCATAACTGATCGTGGGTATCTGGGTCGTATGTGTAAAGTCACAGGATCTATTTTTTTTTTTTTAAGATTTTATTTATTTATTTGACAGAGAGAGATTGCAAGTAGACAGAGAGGCAGGCAGAGAGAGAGGAAGGGAAGCAGGCTCCCTACTGAGTAGAAAGCCCAATGCAGGGCTCAATCCCAGGACCCTGAGATCATGAGCTGAGCAGAAGGCAGAGGTTTTAACCCACTGAGCCACCCAGGCACCCCCACAGGATCCATTTTTAAAAACAGATATATGAAACCAGATCTGATTATGGAAGCTTTCCCCCCTTGAATATTCTGGAGATCAGTGTATGGCAACTAAGGCAAGGGAAGCATCAATCTCCTATCTTTACACTGATGAAGATTTACAGGGAGGGAGGTAGAGACAAAAGGTCTCAAGTACGTGCAGGTTTGTCAGTCTGCGAAAAGATGAATGAAGAGCTAAATGGCCCTTGGCTTTGCAGAGCACATTCATAAGCCATTTAGGGAAGATGGAAAACAAAAAACAAAAAACAAAAAATGAGGGGACTGAGCTTCAAGGAGGTGTGGTGGGTCTGAGCATGGCTGGGCCCTGGTGCTCTGGGAAATGCAGCAAGGGGAGGGGCTTTCAGGTAGTGAGATGTCGGGAAGCCAGAATGACACACAAAGGATGCATTACAGATAAAATACATACGATAGAGTGAAAGACAACTTTGATGTCATTTCACTTCTCTCTGTTTATGATGAACTTTAGCTACTATAGTTTTCCTATAATTAAATTTATATATTTAATTTAATGGCATGCCTAATATTTAATTTTATGAGGTTTGCACTGCTACAAATTAAAACCCAATCACTGCTCCCAAAGCTTTAATAAGGTCTGTTTTATAGACACAAAGGTCTTTTAAGAGAAATCACAGAGCACAAGTTGCATCCCATTCCTGGATGGGTGGGGACAGAATGAACACGGGGTATGGAACTTTGGTGCAAGCAGAAACGTGCATCAGTTTCCCCAAAGGATGGATGACCACACCAAGATCTGTCCTCCTAATACTAATTACACTAAAATAAATAAATTAAAACTTCATAAGCACCAAGCAGGTCCTCTGTCATATTCTCAAAAATCCGAAACTGAAGGAAACTTCCAGAAATTATTTTACATAGGCGGGTATTTAAGGCCACTCACTGAGAGCAATAAATAAAGAACACCTTCAAAGTCTGATGCCCCAGGATGACTGGGAACTGAGCAATTAGGGCAAGTTACTGAGCTTCTGTAAACTTCAACTTGGTCCTTGGTCAAATTAGGTTACCGGGAATTCCTCGTGGATTTACTGTGAGTGTTAAGTTACATAAGACTGTAAGTTACTTATTTTAGAACCAGATATATGGAAGGTATTCACCCCAGAGAAGGGCAGTAGGACAAAGTCTGGTACAGAGATTTGGGGAAATCAAATCACCTACCCTCAGAACAGAGTACACCCCAAGCCAGCTGGGAGGCGGAGGTAACACAAAAATCAAAAGCACTCAAAAGACGTCATGTGTGGGACGCCTGGGTGGCTCAGTTGGTTAAGCAGCTGTCTTTGGCTCAGGTCATGATCCCAGCGTCCTGGGATCAAGTCCCACATCGGGCTCCTTGCTCCGCAGGGAGCCTGCTTCTCCCTCTGACTCTCTGCCTGCCACTCTGCCTGTGCGTGCGCTCTCTCTCTCTCTGACAAATAAATAAAATCTAAAAAAAAAAGATGTCATGTGTGAAAGCACTGGCCGACCCTAAAATGCTATCATTTTTAACATTGCTCTCTTCCCAACAGTGCAGGGCTATATTGTAAATGCCTTGAGACCCAGAGCCATGTCTGCATTGTTCACCATGAAATGGCTAGAATTATTAGCTATGCAGGAAGTATTTTTTTTTAATTGAATAAGACTAAAAATCAAACATCTTCCATGGACGCTGGTGGCTGAATTTAAAGCCTCTTCTTGGCACTCAAAAAAAAAAAAAAAAAAAATCATAAAGCATTGAGAGCACCGTCAGCCTCACACAAGGGAAGAATATGGGAATGTGTTTTCTGGAGGAACTGCCCTTCACTGCCAAGGATGATGAATGGGAAGGCTCCAGGCAGATCAGATAACCTGAACCAATACGTGAAGGTTCATTAACGAGCCCATGGTCCCACTGGCAACCGGGGATGTCACAGGTCATGAAACACAGGCACTTGCCATCTCCCCCTGGGACAGTATTTATCTTGAATTATTTACCACCAGATTTCCTGACAGTGGGAATAGGCCAATATTGTGGGTTTTGTATGGGGGTGGGAATCCTCAAATTGTAATTAATCCATCTTGAAGAGACTGAATGGATCTTGCAGAGCCACAGCCCGTAAATTACCACAATTAGCGTCTTTATGGCACCATGTAAGTTTCATGTCATGAGAAACCACATTTCCAGAAAGAACAGTGAGTGGAAACCACTTTGGAATAGATTGCCTCTGATTCCTGTAAGGTGGCATTTCTTTCAGCTACATTAGGTCCAGTCATTAGGGTGAATAGGATCCGTTGGAGAAATGGATGACGGAATTTTAAGGAAGGCAAAAGTGAGATGGCTTTTTATCAAAAAGTACGTCCTAGGCCCAGAAACCACACAGAGAGAAAATGGCTACGTGAGAGATAATTACCATTTGAATGTGTAGACGCAGTAACTCCTGACCTTTCAAAGACTGTCCTGTCACCTTTGGGATGGAATCCAAACTCCTCAGCTTAATGGGGACAGTCGGCCCCTCAGTAAGCTGGCTGCTGTTCCCCTCTCCAGCCTTATCTCTCAGGCTCGCCGCATAAATTCTGCACCCTGGGTTATACAGAACTATCTGCAGTTCCCAAAACACACCATGTTTTATGTTGGGGAACACTTTTTCTTCCCATCCCCTGTGCCCGGAATTCCTTCTTTCCCTTTCTGCTTGGCAGAACTGAACCCATAATGAGTGTTAAAATACTGCACACCCCTCCCCCCAGAGCCTTCCCAGAAGCTCTCAGTTGTGGCAGCTCACGCCCCTCCTCTGGCCACCAGTTGTCTCAGCCCACTTTTCCTCTAATGCCTGGTACCCTGTACCACCACTGCGAGGTTCTTGTCTCCATGATGAGGCCATGAGCTCTTTCAGGATAAGGACATTGTTTCCTTTTCCCTTTTCTCTCTAGTCTGTCTGAGGGATAGGACCTGGGTAGGGGCTCTGACAATACAGGTTTTTCTTATTTGTTTGTTTGTTTTTAAAGATTTTATTTATTTATTTGACAGAGATCACAAGTAGGTAGAGAGGCAGGCAGAGAGAGATGTAGAAACAGGCTTCCCGCTGAGCAGAGACCCCCACCCAACCCCAACGTGGGGCTCAATCCCAGGACGCTGGGATCATGACCTGAGCTGAAGGCAGAGGCTTTAACGCACCGAGCCACCCAGGCGTTCCCTGACAATAGAGTTTTGATGAAGAGAAGGGATGCCACAAATCTCAGAAACTCTCACAAAATGCATATCAATAAAAGCATATGTGAATTCCACATGGGATGTGAACATATACGGCTGATGTCGCCATAAGAAAAAATGACAAAAGCTGCCATAGAAATGGTGATCTTGCCCTCTGGGGTTTGAGCTCGTCATGGTAGTAGAGAAACATAGAAGCTATTACATATTAAAGTAGTTACACATTAACGGGTGACTTGGTTCTCCCATCTGGAATCGTCCCACCTCTAAGTGTCACGTTTTATCTGTGAGTCTATGGCCAGGTCATCCACTGGCAATTCTGTGAGGCTTTGGTGTTAGCTTCAGGAGGACCCCATCTCAGCTTTCTCTGGGTTTGTACACAGCGTTATTGCTTTTGCCTTGTGGCACTCACCAACTATCTCCCTTTCATTATAATTATTTATGTGATATATTAGGCCACTCATGTAAATTATTAAGACTGATGTTTTTCACTAAATTAGGACTTACTGAGGACAGTATTCTATGTGTTCTGGATATCTATTCTATCTGC
The DNA here is from genome assembly GCF_022355385.1 of Mustela nigripes. NCBI lineage: Eukaryota > Metazoa > Chordata > Mammalia > Carnivora > Mustelidae > Mustela > Mustela nigripes. The sequence continues at coordinate 10,117,135 of NC_081563.1, forward strand.
TTCTGGGTATCTATTATTGCATAACAGATAATCCCCGAAATCGCTTAAAACAATAATCACTACTCTCTCATAGTTTTGGGGGTCAGGGATTTGCAAATTGCTCATTTGACCTGTTCTGGTTTGGAGTTTCTCATGTAGACACAGGCAAACAGTTGCTAGAGTTGGAACAATGGAGGACTAAGGCAGTTGAGGACTGACTGGGATCTCTTCTCCTCATGTACCCTTAGTACGTCTCCAGGTGTTTTCTGCACATGAGCTGGTTTGGACTTCCTCAAGATGGCAGCTTCACATGTCTTCAGTGGCAGGTCTATGTTCCAAGACGAGTGTTCGAAGAGAGCCAGAGGCTACACTGCTTTTATGACCTAGTTTTAGGCATCACAGCTACTGTATTCTATTAGTTAATTCAGTCACAAAGACTTAAGTTCAAGGAAGGATGATATACAATCCACTTCATGATAGGGGAAAGGGAATGTTCTGGAATAAAATGCAGGGCAGGAAATATTTTAGTGGGCATTTAGAACATGCAACCTTTTTTATGCATAATTAAAAAAGGTTTTATTTGAGATAGCAAGAGAGAGGGAGAGCATAAGAGGGGAGGAGGCAGAGGGAGAAGGAGAAGCAGGCTCCCCATTGATTGAGGAGCCCAATGCAGGGCTCGATCCCAGGACCCCAAGATCATGACCTGAGCAGAAGGCAGACATCCAGGTGTCCCCATGCATAATTTTGTCCTTATTCCCTAACACCCATTCCATATGCCTGGACTTGAGCTCAATACATATTTTTTAAATGCTGAATTAACAATTGCTGTTACAGTAACACTGGCTGGAACTAAATATTTGAGCCAACATACTTCCCACACCTAATCCTCAGCTATCAGTCTGCTGCTCGTCCAAGAGGGAAGGTAAAGCAGAGATGGATGCTTTATTGACCTTAGTGATTAGCAAGAACTGAGTGTATATTATTCCTCTCAAACAAATTCAAGTCAGGCCAAGAAAAATGCCAATTTTAATCAAAGTAGTTTAGGAGCTATTCAGAAGAAGTATCTGATGATTTTTTTTCTCTGACTTTTCTAAAAGAAGAATTTTTTAAAGTACATTTCTAGTATCTACCCAATTGATAAAGGTCTTAAGAATTTCAGTAATTTCTTTTATTATTTAAGGTGGGACTTTCTATAGCCCAGCTATTAATGTGTGTGTGTGTGTGTGTGTGTGTGTGTGTGTGTATTAATTGTCAAGGCAATTTTTCCCCCTTTGGCAAGAGTAAAGTTCTTTGAGTTCAAAAATTTTTGCACAGCTGTTCTGTTTTGAAGCACAGATTTGTATAGTGTGGTATATGTGAGTATGTGTATTTATGTGTAATTCTGAATTCAAAGAAACATGTTAAAACACAGAGCACACGTATTTGAGCAAAAAAACTAAAGTAACACCCTCACATATTGTCTGTTTACCATCTGTCTGTCTAAGACTTGGCATTACGGAAATTACATTAAAATGTTGTCTCCCCTCATAAGTAGTTAGTTTCTTGGGTACAAGAATTCTGTCTGATGCTTCAGTATAACCTGAGAAATCCTCTATGTTTACCAATCAAATAAGCATGAATACCCCACTTGACACCCAAAGGACAAAGATCACAAAATCCAGCCCTGGGTACCTATGAGTCACAACAGGCAAAGCCTTGTTCAACAATGAGTTTTGGGAGTAGAAGGTAAATGCAAACACAATATTGTATTTTCCGAATGTCTATCCCTTAATGGTAGACTTTTTTTCCTGCTATGGACATCTTGAAAGGGCACATAAAATTTTAGGGAGCAAACATTCAGAATGACACAATCTGTTCTGGGAGATTCTAGTTTCTTCTACAAGCAGGTGAAGGAGAAGCACTCTGCAGGATGGTGCGACTTGATACTACATTAAGGCTCCATCTTCAGATTGGTAAGACCATATAGCAGTTTCCACCTCATAAGGTAATTAAGAAGAAGATATACTGTATTTATAATAGCATTTTAAATGTCAGCAAGTTTAACCCAAATATAAAAAACTGACCCAGAAGATTGTTATTTAAACTTGCCCTATACCAGTTTTAGGCACCACTACAAAGAGTTCAAGACCCTCTAAATCCACCCACCTATTTTAATTTCCATTCTCTCCCAACTTAGGCTCTAACTCCAATTAAGTGAGATGAATTACTCTTTCCCCCATGAACCAAGCCCCTATCCAATTTCTTCCCCTTCTTCCCACCCCTCAGTTTTTACTATCTGGGATTTTCTCCCTCTTTCCATACTGATGGAAATACTATTCATTTTACTAATTTAAGTCCCAGCATCAATTTTATTTCCTCCCTTGTATCTTTTATGGATTTTATAGTATAAAAAATGATGTGTAATAAATGCCAGGATATCTGGGGTTAATTCCATTGGGGCAATTTATAAGTTTAGAGTCCTTTATCAAAACAGTTGGGCATACTTTAAAAAAAAAAAAATAGGACTAAATAATATCCTTCACTGAGTCTCATCAAACCAGATCAGCCAGTCAGTGAATCAGTCAACCACTAGGAACTGCAGGAAATAAAAATGACTATGACAAATCTACTGTCCTCAAAGAGATCAGAATCTCCCAGGAGAGATAGATAATTCATCTAACAAGAATACCTTTGAGTCTTGGAGATACCAGGCTCTGGGAGTACCAAATGGCCTGCCAGAGATTTTCAGCAAAAATATTTATCTTCATACTAAACCAAATCTACAATCCACCAGCAAGAATGTTGGGATAAACATGGAAAGTCTGAGTTCACCTGCCATAGGGTGAATACTGGCAGTAGGAGACGTGCAACCATGTATGAAAGGCTCTTTTCACTTGGTATAACACATCGGTGTGCTCTCCTCTGCTTATGCCATTCCTTGAAGGCAAGGCGGCATGCAGTGGATTCTGGAAGAAGAGGCAGAGATGGGCAAGTTCATGTGTCTTCTGGGTGATGGACACAGAAGTCACGTCCACTTTCATTTGGAGAAAGTAGAAGCAGAGTGAGTGATTCACCTTGTTTTAATGCAAGCAGATGGCAGGGTCATGGGAACTTGTTTAAACCATTAGTGAACTGTCTCTTCATATTAAGGGCTTTTGAGAATTAAGAGTTCCGAGAAACCCCCATGACTCACAAGACGGTATGCTCTCCCTGAGTGATCAGGCCTCTAACCCCCTGAACACTAAACCACAAGGAACATATAAAGGCATGGCTGATCGCTTGAATGAAGGGCCGGTATTCTGATTCAAGACAACATGTGGTGGGAGGTAACCAGAGGCAGCAAGAATTGCCCAGTGAGCCGCCCTCCACTTAGTGTAATCACAGGCTTTGAAGAACCACAGAGCAATTGGGTAGAAATAAATGAATGAAGTCTGGAGAAGCTTTCAAATATGGATGGGTCTGAATCCTGTTTGAGTTTCTTTGACTTATATTCGGAAGGGCAACATCTTTATATATTGAAACAACTTAACTTTAAAAGGAATTAATTGATCTAAAATCTCAGGAGACTTGTGCCTATATATATATATATATATATATGTGCCTATATATATATATATATAAAACATATATGTGTAACATATATATATAATATATCATGTATACATATATAATATATAATATATATCTTGTTTTTATTTTATATTTTATATCATATCACATTTTATTCATGCTAATAAAATAACATTGTTAAACAAAATATTAAAATAGAAAACTATGACCTTGTCTAGATTGCAGAAACAATTATTTACTTATAAAGGAAATAGCTTTATATCGTGATCCTGTATGGTGATCACAAAAACATAAGAGATATACAAGAAATTTACACAAAATCATTGTGTTTTGCATGTTTTATACAAGAAGTTTTTAGGCTGGCAATTTGAGATTAACATAAAAAAGAAAGTTAGGCCTGCAAAATCCATTGGCGATTAATTCAAATTCAGTTTTTTACAGGTGAGAAAAATCAGGTCAGATAAAGGAAGTGACTCTCTTTAAGCCACATAGCAGTGCTGACAGAAAATATACCAGAACTGGAGGACATGAACTATACATGATTTCAAATCCAGGTCAGATATTATCAAGTTCAAACTATAAAACTATAACTTAATATCCATATAAGATAGGCATTTTCTATGAAATACATCTAAAATACATAATTCACTGGTTTAAATAAAAAAAAGATCATGATCTACACAGAATACAGTATCCAAACTCAGCTGCTTTTCTTTACTGAATACAGTAAACCAAAATTGTTTTAAATCATTCAGAAGCTAAAATAATCCTCTGAAAAATACCTCCGAAAAATATCAGAATTAAATTATAGTCTGATTCAAATGATTTTTACCACAATCTTACTCTCTGGAAACTCATTTTCTCTAAAAGAAATTTTAGCACGAAATTGAGAGTTCTGGGGGTGTCTGGGTGGCTCAGTGGGTTAAGCCTCTGCCTTTAGCTCAGGTCATGATCCCAGGATCCTGGGATCAAGCCCTGCATTGGGCTCTTTGCTCAGCAGGAAGCCTGCTTCCCTTCCTCTCTCTCTGCCTGCCTCTCTGCCTACTTGTGATCTCTGTCTGTCAAATAAATAACAAATTAAAAAAAAAAAGAAATTGAGAGTTCTGTAGAAAATACAATATTACTTTTTTAATCTAAAAGCTGATATTGATAGCATAATTTCATCATATCTTGCCAAAAACAAACAAACAAACAAACAAACAAAAACAGAACCTCAATCTTAAAATATACTCATTACATGGGTTAAAATACCCCAGATTCTAGGGCTGGTCCTGAAAGAAATTGGGTATTTTCCATTTGTCATGAAAGCTTCCCTGATTAGGATCCAGAACTCCTAAAGGAAAGAGAGAATGTATCCTACCTTAGCAGGGTCTGTGGTTCAATGAGCAGAGATGGATGGGCAGATGGAGCCAGAGAAAAGGGCAGCCTCCTTGCTTGGCAGGAAGACCAAAGCAGACCACGCAAAGTACGTGAAAGTTTGAAGTCTAAGTTCAAATGGTGATCAAGGTCAGTGTTCTAATAGGCAATGCCTCTGAACACCAGAACTTAAGTGGATCAAGGCTATATATCTTTTCTCAATTCCCACCAGTCCAGGGACAGCTGGAGATCTGGACCCAGTGTGTTGGGAGAAGTCTGCATGAACCCAGAAGGGTGTTTGGGCTCCGGTCAAGCTGCACAGGGACCAGAGCAGAACTCTCATTTCAACTGGGACAAGGAAACGTTTCCCTCAGGAAAAATGAGGTGGTACTTGAGAACTACAGATGCACTGGAGGGGGAAAAAAAAAGAAAGAAAAAGAGGCTCCCCCTCCTTTTGGGAAGTCACCAGTTTTGTTGCAGAAAGAGGGAAAAAGAGAGCGGGATACATTAAAGAAGGAATACGAGACCGTGGAGAAAGGAGGGAGAGGAGATGGGAGGGCTGGAGAAAGGAACGCAGGGGCCTTGGAAAGCCCAGCGCTCCTCCAGCAGACACTGCAGGATTACAAGACTCCCTGGTTCTATGGGACTCACAGCGTCTACTCCAGGGGTGAACCTCAGGCAGTGGAGATGTATCGAATTTATCCCAAGAGATGGAGTCCTTGCTCTGCCACTTACTACAGGGACACCACCGAATGAGTCACCTTTTCTCTCTGTGCATCAGTTTCTCTTCTGTAAAAGGCTAAGGAAAACACGGCATTCAGAGTCTTACTGTGAACACCAAATACAGTACATGAAAGCATTTTGTAGACCATAAGTTGTTACACGCACGCCATAATGGCGCTCCTTACAGATCATGTAGTGTCCACTGATGTCTTCCCTCAGTGTACTTTCTTCTAAAGCGCAGCTACCAAGACGTGGTTATAAACAGACAACCAAGAATCTGGGATGAATCTTCACAAACTTGGGACTGGCACTGGGATTATCTTCCAATGCTACCTTCCAATGTGCTGGCCCAAACCTTCCTGCCCATACACAGAGACCCTCCTGCCATGGGGGCCTTAGAAACCAGGGATGCTGTAGAACATATTCTCAAATCCTTGGTTTTCTGAAGTGTAGAAGGAAAGTAGCTGATGCTACATTGTAGTAAAATAGAAACATCCATCACCTTTTGGATGCTATGTAGTTCAAATTCTAGGTTTTGTGCCTCCAAATATGTACCAGTAAAAAAGTATAAAGGAGGAATGCATTTTTATATGTTTGTTTCACTCTAAGTCAACAGTTTATTTTTATTAATTTATTTTTTAAAGATCTTATTTATTTGACAGAGATTACAAGTAGGCAGAGAGGCAGGCAGAGAGAGAGGGGGAGGCAGGCTCCCTGCAGAGCAGAGAGCCCTATGTGGGGCTTGATCCCAGGACCCTGGGATCATGACCTGAGCCGAAGGCAGAGGCTTTCACACACTGAGCCACCCAGGTGCCCCTAAGTCAACAGTTTAAAACCTGCTTCATTGATTTGATTTTTTAAAAATAGTTCAGAGACAGAAATATAACCTGGGAGACTGTTTGCTTTTTCCTTACCTCTGAGTTTATAAGAGCACAGCATTGGCAATCCGTGAGGTTATGTGAAATCTGGCCATTGTTCTGTATAAATGGAAAATTAGGTGGGAGGTGACATGCCCAAGGACACAAATCATTGTCTATCAGATCAGGGCTAGGATCCAAATCACTAGTATTCATGGCACCAGATACTCCTGCTGTGAGCTTTTCTGGAGCAGGGACGGATTGTCAACCTCGAGTGCATATTAGAACCACCTGAGAAATTTCTAAAAATCCCAATACCCCAGCAACACTACAGACCAAGTAAATTGTAATCTCTGGGGCAATACCACTTCTTACAGCCGCTCAGCAGACGAAGGTGAGGCCTATTATTCTAGAGTCATCTTTCCTGTGCCTAAATGACAATATAAAATTCTGTATTCATGTAAATGATAATGGCTTGGTTTATGGAGCACTTTCTCTGCCCTAGGTACTGTGTCAGGCCCTCTCCATGATTTTTTCCACTGAACGCCCCACTGCAGCCTTACAGGGTCAATGCCACTGTTATCCCCATTTAACAACAGAGCAACCTGATGCCTACCAAAGCTAAACACCTTGCTCAGAGTCATATAGCTCTAAAGTGTCAAGGTCCATTATAGACCCCAGAGCCCTTGGGGACTAGACAACATCTCTAATCAGGCAGAGACACAGTGAAGAGGCAGGCCTTCTGTGGCTGATGTAGGGGTTGTGAGGGTTTGCCCAGTGACTATTTCTTAATCTCTTCCCACGTCCTGATAAAAGTTCACTATAGATCTAAACAGCTGATCTTAACGTGTGACTCCTACATCAAGCACATGATCTTGAACTTTTTAACAATGCCAGATGTTATCCTCTATATCCTGTAGGAGAACATTGGCCTTTGCATTGCAACCAAAAGACCAACTCCCAGGAGAGCACGGGCCATCAAAAGAAACTAGACTTTACATGTAATTTTGCTCAAGGTTTCCTTCCCCTTGATTCTGCTGACTACCCAGATGTCAAGACTTCATGGGACGTGCCCAGCCCTGGCATCCTGATCTAACCACTCACGGGACTGCCCGATGTCCGGCCTTCAGACGGCATGCACGGGCTTCCTCCAATGTCAAACTGGAGGTATGTAGGGTGAGAAGTGGCTCACTATCCCAGTTATTTTTGGATTGTTTTTACAAACAGAAGCCCAAGGACAAATTCTCAGAGGTCTCCGAGCTTCACTACAAGACTTTTAAATTTTTAACATCACTGACAAACATTTAAAAATTAAAAATAGCCTATTCTAATGATCAGAATAACTGCTTTGTGTCCAAATCCTTTCTCACAGTTCCAGCGTTCAAGTTTGTAATTATATTTACAAATGAGTTTTCACCAGTCAAATAGTGCCACGTTAATTGTCCCAGGCTAATGAGAACAGAACAAAGGCAGATTTAGTGGGTAAATGATGAATTCCTGCTGTGTGTGAACTCCAAGTGGCATCACTGTGAACCGCAGGCCTGAGGGTTCTGAAGCAGCACAAAAAGTGGTGGAAAAATGGTTTTCAGGCCAACAGAGTAGGAATGGCATGTTAAAGGGAAGGGTCCTGTTGGTACACAGCCGTCAGGCAGGTGGCATTTAGTTTCGGCAAACTTCATTACTCTTGACAATTGAAATTATTTTTGCTTTTGTAATATATTTGGTTTTAGTTTGTTAATTTGTTTTGACTTCAGAGTGGTATGAATTAACAGCATAAGGAGTGTGGAGCTGGTTTTATGTGCACGCACAGTTGAGTAGTAGGAGGATAAAATAGTCTAATTCCATATTGCGGGGTCTGTGAAAATATTTACCTCGAAAAGGATCCACACCCACTAGAGTTCAGTTCTGACCAGGGTGGAAACTTGGCTCCTTACCGTTCTAGGTGGTTCCCCAGAAGTGTGCTGGGCTGCCGGAATCAGCTCCCCACGGACCAAGGATGGGAAGGACATAACATGCAACACCTTGTACGATTTCATTGACATTTAAGTGATTTAACTTGTTCATCTAATTTTTTTTTTCTTTTCTTAGGCTCTTATGAATGTTCCAATTAAATTAAAAAATTAGGGAATGAACAAAGGATGTGTTTTTAATAGACCGAATTTCCATTTGAATTTATTAAAATTGCTATAGAAATTACCATGAAAAAGTCTGTCTCAGAAGATGGTAATATCAATTGTTACCCTCCCAGTGATGAAAAGAGGCAGTATTAGGTGTGGCATTGGTCCATGTGTAGACAAAGTAGTAAGCATTAATTGGGAGCCTTCCCGGGGCAGGAACGATCTTGTTCCTCTATGAATTCCTCACACCCAAACAGGTCCTAACACAGGGCAGGTGAGTGCTTGTTAAGTTCGCTGCCATGTCTTGCTTGGCATGCTGCCTTTCAGGACTCACCTGGAATGTTCCCACAGGCTCAGCCCTGCCTCTAAGTGTAGGGTCCTGGGAAGCAACCCTAAGACAGAAATTTTGCAGCTCAGCAGCAAGTCAGCCTAGAGGCACAGCCCATTCTCTGCTCCCAGTGACTTGTCTCCCTGCTTTGGAACCTCCAGCTCAGGGAAAGGGGCCCTTGAGACTGATCTTTCCAGTCCTGCCAGTGATGGCATTCGGTCCCTGAAAGTAAGCACCCCAGAGTTCTTCACTGATGAAGGAAAGCCATCATCTGGTGGAAACCATCATCTGGTGGCCTCCGTCTCTGCCCATTCTGCTACCAGATGATGCTGTCCCTCCCGAGGGAGGTGGGAGGTGTGGAGATTTTAGCTGCGAGACTCTGGGCTGAGCAGGATGCAGTGTTGTTCAAGTACAAATACGCAATAGCTCATATGCTGCCAAGTTAGATACCACATTATGGCTCGGAGTTATCATCTATATAATGGGTATAAAATTTAATTTATGAGAGTTGTGAGGTACAAGTGAGTTAATTTGTGTAAAGCATTTGGAAGAGTGCCTAACTCACCATGAGCACTCAAAAATGCTGTTTTCTCTTGTTTGTTTTTTGGGGGTTTTTGGTTTGTTTTGGGGTTGTTGGTTTTTGTGGTCTCTCATACCGCCACACCCATGCCAAATATCCTGGGAACTGATAACTGGCCACCCTGTAGGCTCTCTAGACACTTAACTCTGGTTTTCTTTTCTTTTCTTTTTTAAAGATTTTATTTATTCATTTGTCAGAGAGAGAGAGAGAGCGAGCGTGCACGCAGAAGTAGGGAGAGTACCAGGCAGAGGCAGAGGGAGAAGCAAACTTCCCACTGAGCAAGGAGCGTCATGTGGAACTTGATCCCAGGACCCTGGGATCATGACCTGAGCCAAGAGCAGATGCTTAACTGACAAGCCACCCAGGTGTCCCTAACTCTGGTTTTCTGACCAACTTTCTCCTATTTCTTTTGGTTAACTCTACAGCATCCCTAGCAGAGGACCCTCATGGCATCATTTAATCATTAAGCAACATCTAACTACCATTTCATAGTTTTTAAATCCCTTCAGGGCCAATCCCCTGATCAAACGTCATTCTGACACTGACCGGTTGAGTTGTAGACATTAGGGTTTCCCTACAATAGCGTGCACCCACTCAGATATTGTAGGCCCAAATCCACAGGGCCCCAAGTGCATATACTCCCTCACTGTCCCGCAAGCAGCCCTCTGTGGGGTGGGGATATAGTGACAGGTGCCACATACCCTTCATCTGAGACGTAGGCATCGAGTAGCAGATCAGACAGGGGAGAGTTTAGAAAAAAGATAGGAGTAGCATAAGAGGAGTCCAAAAAGGCCACTAATGGCATGGCAACAGAAGGTCACCTCTGTCATTTTTCAGGGCTTTTCCATTTGCAAAGTACTACATTCTCTCATTTTATCCTCACAGAAACACCGTGAAGTGACAGAATGCATTTGAAGGACTGGGACAGTGCTTGATCCATTTTTACCAGATGTGAACCCTTTCAAAGCAGCTGATATGCCCACAAAATCATGTTCAAGGGCAGCATAAAAAAGTGGCTGTAGCTTGAGCACTTTTGAGGTTAGCCTACTGTGCCCTTGCTGATGGCTTGAATATACTTTAACCTTTCCTACTGGTGATTTTTTAAGAATTCAGTTCCTGCTTTTCTGGTTCTTTCAGTTCAGCAGTCTTCATCTGGCAACTTCCCCAAACTGGACGTTGGCTTTCTTAGAACTCCATTTCTATGAAACCATAAAGCCCTTTGACTCGTATCCCAACCGTCACAACTTGAGATTCTTCTCTTGCTCCCTACAATGTAAATTTTGTTTACACCTGTAGTGTCTGGTCCCTAAAGATCGCCACCCCCTGGTGTTCACATCCTGTATAAACCCCTCCCTGAGTGTGGGAGGTATCTCTGATTTGCTTCTAGCCAACAGAATAGGGCAAAGGTGAAAGCATTTTGCAGATGTAATCAAAGTCCTAAATGAATAAATTTTGACTTAATCAACCATGAGTATATCTTGGAGCAGCTTGAGTTTGGTGAAAATCCTTAAAGGAAAAAAAAAAAAAAAAGAGGACTGGGTCCTCTTTGAGGTGAGAGCCTAGCTTTGCTGGCTTAATGATGTGAGTGACCATGGTGAGAAAACTCACATGCAAGAAACCATGGATAGCCCCAAAGTTTGAAGGTGGCAACCTCCAACCTATAAAAAGCTTAGGGCTTCCCTCAACCGCCACAGGGAAATTAATTCTGCCAACAATCTGAATGAACTTGGAAAATGAATCTTCTCTAGTTGAGCTTTCAGATGAGAACAATCTTAAATTTTATCTCACCTTTTTACAAACTTGACTTGGAACTTTAAAACCAGAAAGTTTGCATACCTGATTAGAACACTAAAATTTTGATTTGCTATATATGTAGTGTAAAGGAGTCATGCCTAAAATGAAATGAGCAGGAAATCTTGAAATGAAAACCAGGAGCAGAGGTTGAAAAAAAAAAAAAAAAAGGTTTAAGTTTGTATATAAAAAACTGCTTGATAGGATTCCATTCATTAAACAGAAACACATTTGATATTTTACTGCCTATGATTTCATTTATAATATTCTTGGACAATTAAAAAAAAGTAGCAGAAAACAGATCAGTGGTAGCTCAAGGGAAGTAGTTGGGGTAATGGAACTGTTCTATATCTTTTATGTACTAAATACATGAAGATATTTGTCAGAACTTAAGTTTACACTAAAAAAGGTGAATTTTACTGCATATAAATTATACCTGTCAGATTGTTTTGTTTATAGGAAATATATAATATTGATTTCATTAAAATTATAAACTTTTTTGCTACAAAAGACACCATTCAGAAAATGAAGACACACCCAAAGAATGAAAGAAAACATGATTAGACATTTCTACAAAGACACATGAATGGCTAATAAGATAAAAAGTGTTCATAGTGTGGTAAAAAGATAATCAAGATGTCAAGCCAATGAGATAGTACTTATACCCACTAGTATGCCAATATTCAAAAAGAGAGAGAGAACAACTGGTTTTGACAAGAATGTGGAGAAACTGTAATCTTCATACACTGCTGGTATTAACATAAAATGGTATAGCCAATACTCTGAAAAGCAGTTTCTCAATTCTTAAAATTTAACACAGAGTTTCCATATGACTCACCAGTTCCCCTTCTGAGTTATGCTCAAGAGGAGTAGAAATATACATAAAACCTTGTATACAAATTTTTTTCTAGTTTCTTATTGAGGCAAAAAAAACCATATAATATAAAATTTACCGTCTTAACCATTTTTAAGTGCCCTCTTCCAGGATCTAAAACACATTCATAATGTTGCGTGACCATCACCATCATTCATCTCCAGAACTCTTTTTAACCTAATATAATTGGAACTCTATGCCTATTAAACAATACCATTTCCCCCTCTCCCCTGCCTCTGGCAACCACATCCTACTTTGTATCTCTATGATTCTGACTACTCTAGATACCTCATATAAGTGGAATCATATAGTATTTGTCTTTTTGTAACCAACGTACTTCATTTAGCACAACGTCCTAAGTTTATTCATGGTGTAGCATATGTCAGAAATTCTTTCTTTTTTAAGGATGAATATTCCATCATATATATATACCTTTGCTTATCCACCCATCCCTCAGTGGGCACCTGTGTTGCCCCCACATTTTGGTTATCGTGAATAATGTTACTATAAACACGAGTATACAATTACCTATTTAGGACTCTGCTTTTCATTCTTGGGGGATATATATACAGAAATGGAATTGCTCAACCATATAAATGAACATTTATAGCAGTGTTATGTATGTAAGATAAAAGTAGAAATAATCTAATTGTCTATCTCTGAAAAATGGGTAAAATGTGGTATATCCACACAATGGAATAGTACCCCACACTAAAATAGAAGGAAGTTTTGACTTATGCTACAACATGGATAAATATTGAAAACACCGTGTTTTGTTAGAGTAATTGGTCACAAAAAAATCACAGATCGCATGATTCTATTGATTCTATTGAACATTCATGCTCACCAGGGACTGGGGTAAAGGAGGGAATAAGGGGAGACTGCCAACAGGGACAGAGTTTCCGTTAAGTGAGGAAAGTGTGCTCAGATTAGCTTGTGGTGGTGATTGCACAAATCTATGAATGTACTGAAATTTCTTCGATTGTACAGTAGATGGTGAGTTGCACAGTATGTAAGTTTTATATCAATAAGGCTCTTAAAATAATCCCAAGTCTCACTCAAAGGAAAAAGAAACTTTTAAACTTCCACAGTCCAAAGAGAGAAGGGCCAAACACAGAAGCAGAAAGTCTCTTTTAAAAAGGAATACAAGTGACCAATAGCCGTAGAAAAGGATGCTCAGCTTATCAATTATCGAACTAATGCAAACAAAACAAAAATGAGATCTATCTTCCCCCAGTAAGATTCATAAAAATTAAAGACTGGCAATACCTAGTGTTGGTGAAGTTATAATTAAATAACCTTTCCAACCTCAAGACTTGCATATGCTCAGCTGAAACAAATTTTCTAGAAACAATGTTTGTGCTATATATGAAAATGTGTGATATGCATAAGTTTTATCTAACTTTAAGGCCACGGTAGCATAGGATTTACAAACAAACATTCCAGTCTGTTCCCGCAGTGCATTATGTGGAAGTGGCCTGCCACAGTGTCCTGGAGGGACCCTGCTGGGTCAGGCTTCGAGCTTGGGTTCCAAACTGTGAAGAAGCCCTGCAGGGTCCTGGGACAGAGACCTGGACAGCCAGGGAGCTGAGATTTGAGATGGTAAGTGGTCCTTACTGTATAGCACAAACTGGTCAGTTGTGTGCAATGTGGTACAGATGTTCTTTATTTCTTTTTTTAATTTTTTATTTTCAAAATATTTTAAAGATTTTATTTATTTATTTGACAGAGAGAGGGAGATCACAGATAGGCAGAGCAGCCGGCAGAGAGAGAGAGAGAGGGAAGCAGGTTCCCTACTGAGCAGAGCGCCCAATGCAGGGCTCGATCCCAGGACCCCAAGATCATGACCTGAGCTGAAAGCAGAGGCTTAACCCACCCAGGCACCCCCAGATGTTCTGCATTTCAACAATTAGTCTGACCTACCATGAATACAGACTGAAAGCTGTATGACAATACAAGTATTAAACATGCATGCAATAGACATTACCCCAGTGTGTTTACAATGCCAGAAGAATAAGTGTTCAACTTTAGGGCACCAGTTAACTAAATCAAGGATATTCAGAAAGTATGATAGTCTGTGGCTGTAACACGTGATTTAAAAATATATAATTATTAAATAGGCAAAAGTATCTGTGATATAATCCTGAATGAAAAAGATTATTTGACAACATGGAGAATAAAAGTATCACAACTTAAAAGTACTCATGCACATATGCCTGTGTGCATAAGGAAAGAAATATCACCTGGGAGGCTCCCGGGTCACCTCTTCCACGAAGTCTTTGCTAATCCAGACCAAGTTCTCACCAGCACATAGCTTGCATTCCAGTGTGGCGGGGAGGGGAAAGAGAGGGGTGAGTTTTGTGGCACTGGTAAGCAAGAATAAAATGATCAATTCAGAAAATGAAAAGTTCTGTGATTAAAATTTACAAAAGTGAGATAGGAGAGGGAGGACTATTTAGTGAGCACAGTCAGGGTAGAACTCTCTGAGGAGGTGACAGTTAACAGAGGTTACCATGATAAAAAAACAGCCAGATATGTGAAAATATGGAGCAGAGAGTTCATGCAGGGAGAAGAGCAATGATACAAAGTTCCAGAGATGAAGACAAGGTTGGTGTGTTCAAGCCACAGAAGGAGGGCTAGGGAGGTGGGGATGCCATGAGCCAGGGCGAGCTAGTAGAAGGAGCAAACAGAGACAAAACAACACGGACCCATGGATGTCTTGTCAGGAGTGGCACAGAAATTTGATTTTTTTTTTTTTTTAAGTGAGATGGGAATCCATCACAGAGGAAGAAACATCAAATCTACTTTAAAGATAGATTACTAGGCTTCTAGTGAGTGAATTGACTGGTGGGCAGAGAAGAAAAAGGAACAGCAAGTGCCATTATATTAGCACCAGCAACAGACGCTGGTGTGCGTTGCACTAGCAGCTGTGGACACGATGAGGCAGTGAGAAGGGTTCAGATTCAAGGGACATTTTCGAAGTCGTGCTCCCTGGGTTCCTGATGGAATGTAGGGGTGCAGGAAAGAGGGGGAGTCAAGGCTTTCCACTCAGGTCTTGGCTTGAACAACTGAGTGAATGATGATGTCACTGATGGCGGGGAGGAGCAGACCAGGGTATGTGGGGGAAGTCAAGAGTTCTTTCCTGGAAAGTAACTTTGCGATTCGGATTAATTACTCAGCTGAAGATGTTATGAGGCTGTTTTGATATTTGTACCTGAAACTCACAGGGGATGGGTCAGAATTGGTCAACTTCATTTGGGTGTCATCAGTGAGGAGGTGGTGGCTAAAGATGGGAGATTGGCTGTGACCACTTAAAGAATGTGGATGGAGAAGAGAAGATGAATAGAAGATTGGATTCTGGAGCCCTCTAAAGCTAAGAGGAGGAGAAAGAAAGAAGAGAGACGAGGAAACCTTTCCTATAAAAGACCAGGCAATAGCCATTTTCATATCTGAAGGCTACACCACACCCTACCTGTGGCTACTAATACTCAGCTCTGTCACCATATCCTGAAAGCGGCCACAGACAATATGGAAACAAGTGGGCATGGCTATGTTCCAAGAAAACTTTATTTACAAAGGCGGCAGCAAGCAGACTTTGGCCAGTAGCTGTGATTTGCCACCACTGGAATAGATAGACAGAAAGGAGTTATGCTGGTGGTTGAAAGCAAGCAAATAGATCCCAGTGTCACAGAAACCCGGAGAAGGTGTCTGAAGATGGAAACAACAGTAGATCATGTCTAGCAGACTGCAAAGAAGCCTGAGCGTAAGTCTTCCAACTCTTCCAACCATGAATGCATTATTGTTTCCTACACTCTTCTGGGGATACAATCCCTTCCTTCTCCAGGGTCCTCTGCCAAAAATCCCCTTCTGACAACGTCCCTCCCTTGGAAAGCTCTAGGTTTCCAATACTACGTAAGCCCAGAACCTTCTGTGGGAGATAGAGTAACAGAGCCCCAAAGATGTCCACATGCTAGTCCCTGTCACCTGCAGATGTGTGCCTTGTTACCTTGAAGATATGCCTGAGTTAGGGTCTTGTGATAGGGAAATTATCCTGAATTACCTGGGTGGGCCTTAGTAATCATCAGAGTCCTATCATGGGCTGAATGGTGTCTCTCCGAATTCATGCATGAAAATCCTAACCCAAGTACCTCAGAATAAGACCTTCCCTGGAACTAGGGTGATTGTGGATACAGTCAGTGAAGATAAGGTCATACTGAAGTATGGTGGCCTCTTAATCCAATATGACATGGGCCCCTATTAAAAACAGGAAATTTGGACATGAACGAGCATACACAAGGAGACTGTCATGTGAGATGAAGGTCAGAGGTCATGTGAGAAGTCAGAGGGACACTTCTATAAGCCAAGGAGCACAGAAGATTGCCTACAAATAACCAGAAGCTAGGCAAGAGGTCAGAACAGCCCTCAGGGGGCACCTGGGTGGCTCAGTGGCTTAAACCTCTGCCTTCGGCTCAGGTCATGATCTCAGGGTCCTGGGATTGAGCCCCGCATCGGGCTCCCTGCTCAGCAGGGAGCCTGCTTCCTCCTCTCTCTCTCTCTGCCTGCCTCTCTGCCTACTTGTGATCTCTCTCTGTCAAATAAATAAATAAAATCTTAAAAAAAAAAAAAAAAAAGAACAGCCCTCAGAAGGGACCAATCTTGCCAACACTTTGAGCAACGACTTCTAGCCTCCAGAACTGTAAAAACAACAAATAAATAAATATCTGTGATTTGAGCCACCTAATTTGTGGCTTTGTACTTCGTTCCTGCAGCCCTGGCAAATTCATACATGTTGTTGAAAGTGAACCAGGGAGGCAGAAGAGGACGGGAGATGGAGAAAGGGCCATGAGCCAAGGAACGGGGATAGTCTCTAGAAGCCGGAAAAGGCAAAGAAGATCATTCTTCCCCAGAGCCTCCAAAAGGAACTCACCCCTGCCGACACTAAGCTTTTAGCCCACGAGACTGGTGTTGGACTTCTGACCTATGGACTTTCATGACAATAAATTTTCATGGTCTTAAGTGAGGAAGACAGTGGTAATTTGTCACAGCAGCCACAGAAATTGGATACGCCTCCCCGGCTTCAAATTCCACCCCCACCTCCCCACTCAGGCAAGGCTAATAATTCCTGTTCTGTGGGTTGGACGAAGAACAGCCTAAAGCCAAGTGCCAGGTTTCACTCCTCTTCTGGTCTCTAGCACTCTGCACATGCTCAGGGAATAAAGGCAGTTTAATGTAAGTTGAATGACTACGCCTTTCCCCATGCGCTTCACTTTCCTACCTGTCTACAAGCATACTCGAGGTTTAATTTTCTGGCCTTGAAGCTCATTTTCTTTACATTCCTTCATCGATTTTATTACATTTTATTGGACTACTCCAAACTGTCCTAAGCTCTTCTGAAATTCAAGAACAAAAACAAAAATCAGGCTTTGAAGATCCAGCAAGAAGCAAGACCCATTATGAAAGTGTCTTTAGCAGAAGGTTGTAATGTGAAATCACTTGAGCTAATTTGCTGCAAATCACTGCTAAAATCTATTGCAGTGGGCAGATCTGAATGGGCAATTTCACGGGAGAAGATGAGCTGACCTGATCCTTGCCCATCTGCAAATCCATTTAGTCTTATAGGTGAAATAATAAATTTCATTATGGTTTATTGAAAACATCTTCTTAATGATTATATATAGGCCTGTGAAATCATTGATTTTTTTTTTTAATCTTGGAACTGCATGTCTAGCTATACATGTCTTTGTGCTAAATATTCCAAAATATGAATGAGAGTCTACTAAACACTGAGTTAATGATGGATTCTCCAGAATGTCCTTGATCATAAGCTCACTAGCAACTGTGGAGTTTGAATGTGTTATGATCTATCTCTGTGACAGAGAACCCCACATTTCAGACAATGGAGAGAGGGCTGATGGTTATAATAAGGTCAAATGCAAATTCAACCAGATCAAGCCTCGGTTGTAACCCGGGCCGACCATCTCCTTCCTGTGCCTGTAACTCACACATTTTTTTAAGGTTCTCACATGCAGTGTGCCTTGATATTTTATCTCATTTAATCATCCCTGCATGTAAATGAGGTGGATAGTCTGATCACTAATTTGCAGAGGAGGAACCTAAGGCTAAGTCTGCATTGAACGGACTTCAAGGCCAGGCAGAAAGTTAAGGGCAGAGTGGAGACGCGCACCAGAGAGGTTGTGTGTTCAATGTTCTCTCCGTGAGCCCCTAATTCAGGTGTTAGAGCAAGATCCCTCCAGAAATGGTGAACTCGTGCTCCCACTCCAAGATGGCCACCGTCTATGGATGAAAACTATAGCCTTTTTATGTTTTAAAGATTTTCTTTATTTATTTGACACAAAGAGAGAGACAGTGAGAGAGGGAACTAGCAGGGGAAGGGGAGTGGGGGGGAAGCAGGCTTCCTGCCGAGCAGGGCTCGATCCCAGGACCTGAGCCTAAGGCAGTTGCTTAATGACTGAGCCACCCAGGCGCCCCAACTATAGGCTTTTTAGATTCAGAAAGGACATTTGAGACAATCTCATGTCTTGGCACGTGAGCTACTTTACCGAGGAAGAACCTGGGACCGGTCATAGGTCAGAGAGTCAGGGAGCCGGAACCACAATCCATGTTTTTTGGGTCACCTCACCTTGCTTTCCTCAGCAGCACACGCAGATGAGAGGATCTGCAGGGAGCGATGGCAAACCCATCACCTGGTACCCAACAGAAGCGATCAGAGTACAAAGGTGTGCTCAGAGCTGACTGCGGGAGATTCTGGAAGGATTTCTGGAATTAGCAAGCTCAAAGGCAAGCAAACCAAAGAAGGAAAAAGAAAGAAAAGAAAACCACAAAAGTGGAGATGGCATGTGTTTAGGTTCTTACAGAAAATCCTCGCTAATGTATCTGTGCAGGGCTAGACCCGGAGGTGCGTTTGGCCACAGCAGAGTCCTAAGAGGGGAATAGCAGAAATGAGAATGCGTCAAATAGAAGGAAGCCAGGGCCAGCTCCAGATTTAAAATGAAACCCAAAGTCCTCTGGGGTGCACACATGTCCAGCCCTCAGAGCCCTTTCATCCCGTGAGTTCCTGTACCCATGCAACCCAGAATTTTCTTCCTGTGGGGCTGAGGGAGTGCTGACTTCCAAAGCTCTCCCCTGAGAGCCCTTTCCAATTTTTAGAGATCCCAAGGGGAGGGGGGTAGGATTAACCCAGGTGAATTTATCAAGAATGGTGGCACCTCAGTCATCGAAGAGGGAGGGGGCCGCTCACGTCACAGACAGGAGGAGCCCTGTGCCTTCATCTGTGAACGACCTGACAGAGGATGTGGGGAGGCACTGGGAGGTGGGGGTTTATGCGCAGCACAGTGATTCCTGGTGGGAGATTAGTTCAGATCCTGGAGCCTGGAAACCCAGACTCCAGTCCCTGCTGCACAGCTAATGCTGAGTGACTGTGTACTGAGCACTTTCCCTTGCTGGGCTTCCATTTTTTTCCTGACTTAGTGAGAAAGCAGTGTATGGCCTCAAACGCCCGCGGCGATCTGCCTATATGATTCCAGCTCTTCCTCATCCTTCCCTTATTTGGGAAATTTCCCTTATTTGTGACATGAAAATGACAACTGTACACAGCTCATAGCTTCCTATTAAACAAGAAAATCTCTATTAAAAGGGATTAGATAAGTTCCTGGCACCCAGCAAGCACCCAGAGATGTTCAGTCCTCGTAGTTTTAGACGACGGTAAATGATAAATCTGTCGGTTTTTCACTTCCCCTGATGCCCTCTATGTGGCACAGCCCACAGGCTCATCATTTCCAAAGTGTGCATTTCCACCAATTTAGAGCATGTTAGGAAGAACAATGCCCTTGAGACGAATCATTATTAGTCTATACATTACCACCCTCTGGTCATGTTAAAAATCTTTCAGTGGCTCTTCATGGCCTTTGGGATAAAGGCCACTGGCCCTGGCTGTCTCAGGGCCTACTGCTTCGCTTCCTACACACAGGTGGGCTCGAGCTCTTAAAACATACCATGCACACCTAGACATGCCTCTCTGTACAAGAGGTTCCTTCTGCATGGAATGTGTTTTCCCAGCCCACACCCCTTCTGCCCGTTGCTACAGCATCCACCCGCCACAGCCTGAGCCAAAGGTCACTCTCCTGGGAGCCTCCATTCCCTTCCTTTGGCAGAAGTTGCCCTCCTCCTGCAAACTCATCTGGCCCTTTTCCGCCTCCTCCAACAGAGCAGGCATCTCGGTCCAGCTCAGCTGGGTCAGTGGGTTGGGCAGATGTTCTCTCCCCAAAGGATTCATGAGGGCAGAGATTCTGTCTTACTCATGCCCTATGGTCACTTCCTAGGACAGGAGGACAGAAGACAGGAGAGGACCCTGGAGACAGTGGTTAGGAGAAGGATCTGAAGATGTGGCAGAGCAGGAAAGGCATTGCTAACAAAATCCTTGGCCAACTAACCAAGCCGAAGAAAGAAGATTAAAGTTGGAGCTAGATGGGGGCGGGGGGGGGGGGGCCCTGGTTGGCTCAGGCAGTTGAGGGTCTGACTTTGGGTTTCGGCTCAGGTCATGATCTCTGGGTCCTGGATCAAGCCCCATAGCCTCTGTGCTCAGCAGGAAGTCTGTTTTTCCCTCTCTGCCCCTCCCCCAACTCTCTCACTTGATCTCTTTCTCTTTCCCTCTCTGAAATAAACAAATCTTAAAAATAAAAAAGTTGAAGCCAGGGGAAAGTTGACAGAAAGCAGATCTCATGTCGACTGCAGGGGGGCTCAGAGGCATAACCACTCTGGGGGCAGAGGGCGGTCCTAGGCAGACAAGCCTAGGCTGAGCTGTGTGGCTGGTGGGGCCAGGGGGCCCAGATCTAAACCCTTAGAAAATGGGTATGTAGTGGCATTTCTTTGATGTAGTTTCTCAGATATGTAGCTCAGAGTTGGAGCAGGACAGATTTTTATGGATTACATAAAGGTCTAGACGTTCTGAATGCCCACAAGCCCAGCTCATAGGAAGGCTTCAGTATCTGCTACAGCACATTCAGAACCTGGATGTCCCCGGCCTCTTCCTACTGCCCTTCCCTTCACTGTCCACCGGTGCTCCCAACAGACACACCAGGTGCCGTCCAACTCTGCGTCCATTTCCAATGCTTTCCCCATTGCCCCATCATCTCATACCCGCCAAGCCCACTTCCTACCCGAAGCCTTTATTACCTACAATGTTCCCACCAGCTATCCTCATGGCCTGCTCCTTCACTTCCCTGATTGTGGTCCCCAAGTATCTTTAATCATTAAAATGAAAAGGTAAATTTCCCCGTATCCACCCTAATTCTCTCTCCATCCCACTAAACCTGCTTTATATTTCAACCTAGTCATTCTCATTACCTGACTCCTATGGATTGACTGGTTTAACAATTTATTTCTGCCTCTGGCTCACTAGCATGTAAGTGCCCAGAGGGCAAGGACCCCTCTCCTTTGTTCTCTGATGAATCCAAAGGCTCCGGGGTCACAACAGGCACTGAATAAACAGAAGCTGTACTACTGTCTAGCTTCAAAAAGGTACTGTCTGACTCCATCTACATATGCTTCTCCAACACCAGCTTGAATCTCTATGAAATTCACTGCCTATTCAAAGACAAAGCATGTTCTAGGTTGACATTTCAACTCTTCAGCAGCTACAAGAGCCCTGATTCTGACCGAATCGTAGATATTGCCTAGCTCCTGTATTATTAAGCCCCGGAACTCCCTTCTGCTCTGCCCATCCGAGTTATCAGAGCTGAGTCTGGCACTCAATGTCTTTTTTTCCAAAGAAATTGTGAGAACGTAGCAGAAAGCTCCGGCTGGAAACCTCTCAGAGCATTCCTGCCTCCCTTCCAGCTCGTGCGGAATGGGGCCTGATGAAGATTGACTACCACTACCATGGTAACAATCCATCACACTTAAGAGTCTCCCTTCTGAACATCAATCTTATAAATTCACCAGGAGACATAATAGTGTAAATATATTATTCATAAACTAGAGTGAATCTCCACTCACCACCATAACCATTTTGACAATAAATCATATCATGTAAATGGTTTTCTTCTTTGTTTTCGGGGTTTTTTTTTTTTTTTTCTTCTTCTTCTCATTTTGGAGACTCAACAAAATACATCTATAAACAGAAAGAATTCTCTGAGCTAGAGCAGAAACTCATGAGGAGGAGCCTGGATTAAATGTGCAAACAAGAGGGAACACAGTTGAACTGTGATGATCTCTCATTTTGCATTTGCTAGACCATTAGAGAAGCTTTCTCACTGTATCACAAATGAATGAATAAGCGTAGGAAAATATGTCCTTTTTGACCTTTAAGGCAGGCTGTGAAACCATGTGAGTGAGATACTCACTGTTTGGGATTGGGGAGGCAGCCATTCCCTGCTCTGGGAAGGAAAAGGGTCGTCGCGATAAAAGCCGACATCAGCGCGTCAGCAGAAAGCCTGGAAAGGAAAGGAACATTCCTTCAGCAACACGCACTCCGTGACAAGTGCATCACCCATATTATCTCTTTCCATCTCCCACAACCTAATGAGCAGGCAGTACGGGGTCCCTTTTGTAAACCAAGGAAGCGGGATACATAGTGATGAAGTGACGTGCCGCTTACATAGAGCAGTAGAATGGCCGATCTTGGACTTGAATCAGCCCACCTGCCTGATTCCAGGGTTCGTGCTTTTGAATACGATGCTGACTTCTATGGTCTGCGCTTTGCCTACACCCTGGGGATTAGCTAGGACAGCATAGCTCCTTAGACCAGAATGGCTGGTTTCACACGAAGACTCCCAAAAGGGGAAAGTCAGAGCTCTGTCTCACACTTACCTGGCTCATCTGGGAATAAAGACACTGAAGTGGTGGGTCAGGATACTGGCTTATACCCACCCCTTCTAGGCTGCAAGCTGTCAGCATTTATACTATGATTGGTCGGAGATTATAACTGTATTTAAGATACTGGGTGTGACCTATTCAGGGAGATGAAAGGCCACCTTTGTGATTGAATGTTATTCCAAAAAGGCGAAGGGAGTGGCCCCTAATTAAGGAGTGAAACTCTAGGCACCCAAGAGAGAAGTTACTAATAGTAATAATGAGATCTTTGCAGTTTACACAGCATTTTTCATGCCTGATCTCATTTGTTGTAAAAGAAGAAATCGCCATTTGTTGCTGACCTCTAGTGTTTCCGGGACCGTGAAGGCACTTCACAGGTGCCCTGATCAGTGCGCGGCAGAATGGCAGATCAATGGGGGTGTGCCTGGCTCACCGGCGATGATGCTGTGGGTCCGAGAGCGGGGTCCCTGGTCTTTCTACCCATTCACTGCCCCCTAATGTGCCAGGTGCCAAGAACTGCCTACGCTTTCCCATCCCTCCCTCAAATCACTGCTAACTCTAGAACACGATGGAAAAATGCCAGTTGTCAGAATCTAAAAACTGAGCTTATATCTCACAAGTCTGTTTTGTTTCAACATGATTGGAATTAGTCTGAAACTGAGAAATTACCTAGGAACATTTGGACACATTTCACAGGCATGATTCCAGTGTGGAAATCAAAGGCGAATGGCTGTCGTGAATTTGGGAAGCTATGCACAATCTGGGAAAAGCCGTGCTTCCATCCCAAGAGAGCTAGGCCAGATATGAAGTCAGGGCGAGAGGAAGGGAATGAGTGCCCAAACTGGACAAAACGTAAAAAATAAAATCACATATGATACAAGGAGGCGATCAGAAACAAGGAATGGGGAAAGAGATGAGCGCATAGAGCTGATTTTAGGGACACAAAGAACTATCCCACATTCCCCCAAATGCCCTGGCGACCCTCTCGTCACCAAGACACTGCCTTAAGGGAAAGAACATACAACGTGTTGTCAAAAACAAAACTGAGCTCGAACAATATAGATCAATGGGCCAGTCCCAAATCTGTCCCTTGCCAGTTGCGTGGATGCCTGGGAATGGAAGGGTCTCACTCAGCCAATGGTTTCATCACCAGAAGCCATACCACCGGCGCTGCGTCCCTTCCACGAGGTGCTGTGACATGGAAGTGCTGTGATACAGTCACTCATCATCCCGATGAAGTCAAAAAGGTAGGTGAGACTGTTTGTTCTTAAAATCGGTTCACCAAGCTCTGCAATAAACTTTGATTTTAAAAAGACACAAACAGGGCGCCTGGGTGGCTCAGTTGGTTAAGCAACTGCCTTCGGCTCAGGTCATGATCCCAGAGCCCAGGGATGGAGTCTTGCATAAGCCTCCCAGCTCCCCAGGGAGTCTGCTTCTCCCTCTGGCCTTCTCCCCTTTCATGCTCTCTCTCACTGTCTCTCTCTCAAATAAATAAAATCTTTAAAAGAAAAAAAAAAAAAAAAAAAAGACATGAACAATGGGTGACAAACCAACAGAACAGGCTCAAGAAAGAGGAGGAACTAAGAAACATTTTTTTTCTTTTCTTTCCTTTCTGTTTTGTTGTTGTTGTTTGTTTTGTTTTTGTTTTTGTTTTTTGAGAAAAATGTTTCTGACCAAAGAAAAAAGGATTTAAGTTTGGAAGAAGATAAAAATGAAGGACAAATGAGCTGGCTCGGGCAGAGGGTACTGTGCTAAAAAATGAGTAAGAGGAAGCAGAGTGACTCAGAGTCTGTATTGGCTCTTGTCACTGGAATTGCTAAAGAAAACTAGATGTTTCCAGATCTCAAATGTTGGAAAGAGAATGTCTGCACTGCACAGGATGTGAAGACTTATCACCATTTTCTTGTCCTGTAATTTTAAGATTTGATGGAAGGCCACAGAGTCAGGTGGGATCAATTTCAAAACATGTTATCAGAGACTCAGATAAAGTTTAGAGAAAAAACTCAAGTTCACTTTAAATGTAGGAGTGGAATAATAATGTTCCTCATGATGCTGAGAGATGGTCATTGATGGTCCAACACAGGAAAAATGCAGGCGGGCCCATCCTTAACAGCTGGTATGATTTGGGCCATTAACCTAATTAGATGCTGGTCCCCTCACCTGCAGTTAAGTGTGTTCAGACCCTTCAGGATCATAGGAACTTTCTTCATATGAACCTTCATAGAAGGTTCCTCTAGCTCAGATGATCTAGAATTCTATTATTCATGAAGGGGAGTTGGCCAGAAAATAGAACCACTCCTCTGAAAGAAGAGAGTTCTCTGGGATGTCGAAGAAAGTTCAGTCTAGATGTCAGGCAACCACAAGGATTATCCAATCTTTTCTCTGAAAGCCACAACAATGAATTGGGCATTCATGTAGGACAAATCTCAGCTAAAGAGAAAAAGATCCCCATTTGTGGCTTTGTGGCTTTATAGCAAAAGCAGATGGTGTTAACCATTGTTACTCATAATGCAGTCTTCCAGAGAAGCCCCTCAATGGCAGAGAGCTTCATATCCACATCACACACACACACACACACACACACACACACACACACACACACACCCCCGGCAGGGTCCTTTCTTGACCACGGCCTTTTCACTTAAGACTCTCGCTTCCCGGGGTGCCTGGGTGGCTCAGTGGGTTAAGCCGCTGCCTGCGGCTCGGGTCATGATCTCAGAGTCCTGGGATCAAGTCCCGCATCGGGCTCTCTGCTCAGCAGGGAGCCTGCTTCCCTCTCTCTCTCTCTCTCTCTGCCTGCCTCTCCATCTACTTGTGATTTCTCTCTGTCAAATAAATAAATTAATTAATTAAAAAAAAAAAAAAAGACTCTCGCTTCCCCACCCATGTCCACCCCAAAGTGTGATTTCTCCTCTCTTTCTGCTCATACCCCTCTTGCCAAAATGCTGTTTCATAAAAGCATTTTGTAAGTTCACCAATACACTTCTACTCTGCCATTAGAGGAGCACTATTTTTCCCTCAAAGCCAAAAATCTGGTTTCCTCTTTTCACATGGCCTTTGCTGATAATCGTTGCAAGACAAGAAGCTCAGCCCAGGTGCTAACAACTCAGGAGAGTTCTCGAACTCCCTCCCTGCTCTCTAAACCCAGGCCCACTCTGCTGTTCAGCATCATGGAATCCAGTGCCTTCTCTGGGCCTGCGTTTAACTCCCAGGCAGGAAACCCAGGGCCAGTTTGCACAGGACAGAGAGAGAGGAGTTGAGCAAGAAGTAAAGATCTATAGCTGAATTTCTTAGTAGTGGTGAAGGAACAGCAGGAGAAGGTAAAAAAGGAAAGAAGACACCTACTCTGTGCCAGGCACTGTGTTAAGTAAGCATGTGAAAGTCAGGACGCACTGAATCAGCATAAGAACCTAGCATCTACTACATATGAACACAGGGTTAAGCGCTTTATTTTATTTGTTTTTCTAAAGAGGAAGAGAGAGAGAAGGAGACGGAAGGGAAGACAGAGGGGGGGAGAGAGAATCTTAAGCAGGCTCCTTGCCCAGTGTGGAGAGCTGACGTGGGGCTCCACCTCAGAACCCTGAGATCATGACCTGAGCTGAAATCAAGAGTTATGTGCTTAATCACTGTGCCACCCAGGTGCCCTAATGTGTTAAGCACTTCCACGTCTTTACCCATTAATTAACCTCATTGCCCATTTCAAAAAAGTGAAAGCATGTGAGCCGTTTCACAAAAACCATATGACTGATGACTGGCTGAGACAAGACCGTCACATCCTCCAACCTCTGTCCAATATTCTTTTCTTTCTACCCTCGCTGTCTCCAAATTCAAGCATTAAAGGCAAAGTAAATGTTTTGTGGTTGCCCAGTGGAAGATGTAACCAACCTTCCACTCAAAATTGGTTCTGATATTGAGACGGATGGTGTTATACTTGTACCGAGATAGTAAGAAAAGATTTATTACTTACATAATGGAACTTTCTAGGGCATGCAGGACCGGCCCCCACGCTGCTGAGGGATAGCTCAAGTGATGGGAGGGGAAAGTGGCTTGGTTTATATCATAGTTAGGGGCTGGGGTCAGGGTGAAGACCCCTGTGCATGAGGCCCAGGGGCCACATGGTCTGAATATCCTGCCGGTACAGAATGACAGTGTGCCAGGCTTTCTTTACAGTTTGTCCAGCTGTGGGGCAAGGTGTGGGGAGTACAGCTTGAATGATCTCAGTGGATATATGGCAAAAATGGAACCAGACTCTTATTTTCTGCTGCAGTACATGAGTGCAATGGGTAGGCAACGTGCTCTGAGTCCAGATTCAGGGAGATCCCCCAGGCAGGGGTATGTGCGCTGGAACACTCTTTCCCTGTGCCCAAGCCCGAGTGACAGGGCAGAGAAGCTGTGTGTGGTGCTGACACCCCAGAGAGCGGCACCTGTCTCATTCTCTGTGCCTAATGAGTTCACTCGGATGAAGGCACAACACTCAATCGTAAACAATAATCAGCCCCCATCCATCAGGAGCCAAATTACATGTTTGCGTGCACTGAAAGGGCCTAAAACACCCTCTCACAAGTGGTTGTGCAGCCCAGCGTGCAGGAGAACATCCCAGGAGCCAGCTTCCAACCAGGACAGGAACCGATGTTGACTGTGACCGTGATATAGGCCGAGCCCTTGAAATATACAACACTGTCAATCCGCCTCCATAACCCATGCAGGTGGCACTGGGTCAAACCCACATCTCGGAGTTTAGGGCAGCACAGATGGGGCCTCTGCAGTGCACAACTCTAGGGGGTGATATTCTCATTGTGTTCTCTGTCTGCAGCATCGCTGAGGTGGGGCACTAAACAGCCAGCAGGGTTGCACCCAGGGACCCCACACAAGCGAGGAAGTGACCTGCTGTCGAGAATACACTTGGGGAACAGCTGTCCTGCTGTCTGAACCCAAGGCTTTCTGATTCTAAACCCCCTGTATGAGATCTTCCCTGAGATATGAAAACTTCATCTCAAAAATAGCAGAAAGGAAGTTAGGGGGTGGGGGAATTTTTTACAGTTGCTTTTCCTTAGGGTTTGTCTTCAAAGTTTTCCAGAAGAAAATCTGCGTTCAGCCTAGGACTCCCAAGTGCGGCAGGTGCCAAGCCGGACATACGAGCCTGTGAATTTTAGGGAGGAATCGTATGGGCATTTCTGTGACATACCAGTGGCCTGCTGCATTCAGCATCCCTCAATTCTGAGTTCAGGAGTCTTTTTTGATGAGGGATCAGGGGGATGATGAAAAGAATTAGAAATGCTGTTGAGAATTCTCTCATTTAGAAACACCACTCAGACACGGAGGAGAAGAGAGCCAGAAAGGGCATCCTAAAGTGTACGTGTTTGGATCTGTACCCTGCGAGGAAGTAGGAAAACTAACTCACAGTGTGCTAGAGGCTGGGAGGCCTCTCACGGTACCACACAGGGCTGGGGTGTACGCTGGGCTGTGGGTGCTGAGAGGCACACTTTAAGGGGGTGAGACCCCAAGACTGTCCTCGAGGAACTGATAACCTAGCCAAGAGTATGGCGGGGAACTCCAGGAGGGGACAGGCAAAGAAGTGGCATGGGGAGGACACATGTCCTCTGAGCCTCTGCTCATTATGTTTAGTCCTTGAGGTTATATGGGAACAAGCTGGTGAAGGCCTTGCTTCCAACGTGGAAGACTCGGCATGACAGGAGAGAGTGAAGAGAGTGACGAGAAGAAACTTAAGTGGCAGGAGAAGAAGCTTGGCCCCATACTGCCGGCTTTGAATATGGAGGAAGACCACAAGTCAAGGAACGTGATGGCCTCTAAAAGTTAGAAGGGCTAAGAAATCAGATTCTTCCCTAGAGCCTCCAAAGGAACTCAGTCCTAGCCAAACCTATGAGTCCAGCATAGACCCATTTCACACTTCTGACCTACAAAATTGGAAGATGATAAATTTGCATCATTTTAAGTCATGAGGTTTATGGAACTATATTATAGCAGCCATAGAAGACTAATACATTCACTGCAATTAATGTTGGCTGTTATCACAATTAGTCCAGGATAAAGTTCTGAAAAGAAGGAAGAAGAGAGCAAAGAGACAACTAAGTTGACTCCCGCTGACTATGGAGAAATGATGAGAAAAGTGTGGGGTGTATTTGAGAGGCAGCAGATGACACATGTGGCTTGATGGGGCCATCGCTGAAGTTCAAGCACAAACATGGTAGAGCGAAGGCCATCCGGTGCCGAGCCGACACAGGGCAACATAATCGTACATCTGGTGCTCAGTGATATTCCAGGTAACCTGTGTCCATTGCAGCTTCCATCTGTCCTGTCCACTATCCCACCTTCTTTCCTGTAAGAAATCAACTTTCCAAGCAATATTTCCATTACCAAGAAAACATCAGAGCGGCAGAATTGAGTTTCTAGTGAGAGATTTCTGAGGAAGTCTTGTCTAGAACAGGGACCGCTAAAGGCCACACATCCATAAGTGAGCTACTCCTCCAGCGATCTGATGGCATCGGAACAAGGACATCACTTACGGGAAAGGTAAAGCCCAGATGAGAACAGTGAGGGGAGTGGTTGCATTTCCTTCGGCAAGTCCCTCCCCTTCTGTCTAGTCTGAGAAATGGGAATGGCAATCCTGTTCCTGCTTCCCTAGCAGATGGCTGAGGAGAGAAAGGAGGAAAGAGAAGTGAAGGAACTTTGTAGGAGAGGAGCACCGCACCGCCTCTGTCAGCCCTCTTAGCCCCGCAGGCTCCCAAAAGACAAGGAGGGAGTAGGTCTGTCCTCCGGAGGCCTCAGCACTGTCTGCTTGCAGGTTTGATCAATAGACACACATTGGACGCCCTTCCCTTCATTCCCGTTCCTTCTTATCTCCTGATTCTTTCTATTCCCCTTCTAATCAACTGAACACTTTGATCACTATTTTGCCCTCTTGTCAAACAGATCTCTGAAATTCATTTATTTGCAAACTGATTTTACAACCCAAATTGCTCATGCATAATGTTCAAGCATGTCAGAGGAAGCCTGAGCATCCACCTGGGAAGTAAACCCCGACAGCAAGACTGTTCTTTAAAACTAGGAAGCTTTCCTGGAATAAATATTCATTTTGTACTTTAGTCTCTGCTTTGAGAAGGGGGAAGAGCATCAAAATACTATAAGGTCATTTCATTGGTTACATATGAATAATAATTTCACAATTAATCCAGAAGATGACTATTCATAAGAGTACACATTCTAGGTAAGTTTCAGGGTGTTGACATTGCTTGAGTTCTTCTCTCCACATGGTTTCCTTTTGAGGTTTTCCACCATGAAACTGCTTCTGCCATATATAAAAGAGGAGCTTTCCTTTCAAACTCTGTGTCCCCTGTTTTCTGATCTGGTGCCCTCAGAAGTTGGCCTGTTCTGGGCAGGACTACGCATGTGAATTTTTTAAGAGATAGGAAAAGAAAGAAAGTCAAAGCTTGTCATGGAAGCTGTCCACTTGGTTGGGACACACACTGGAGAAAGTAACTTACTGCAGAGTTGAAGTCTACAAGCACACTCAGGCAGGAAACTGGCAGACTCGAAAGGGTGTAGGTGTGTAGGGGAGTTTGTGATGACACAGGCATCTACTTCTGACCCTGAACTACTTAGACGGGTCGAGCTGAACACTAAGCAACCAAAGAGAAGCAGCCTGTCATTGTAGTTCTCCTTTTGTTGTCTATTATGCCCCTCTGGGCACACCATGGTGCCCTCAGATGCCCACTGCTACCCTATTATCTACCAGAAGTTGCCCTGGGAAGATGAACAATTATACCTCAAAGTAAAGCAGAATGCACAATCTCAGAAGAGTTTTAGAGATCATATGGCTTAATATTCTAATTTTCCTATGCTCCTGAGAGCCCAGCTTGTGAGAGAGAGGCAAGGCTCCTGACCGCCTAGCACAGCCCACCATGGAAGCTACTGCGTCGAGTCTTTCTGGGGCTCAGTTTCCTGAAGGTCCTCTCATCCTCTGAAAGGCAAGGTTTTGTATCCCATAATGGAAAAACTGAGGGACAAAAGTATGGAGCCTTCCACGGCTCCCTAAAAACACTCCATCCCCACCAAAGCAATTCCCCTGCACAGCTAAGTCAATCAATACGAATGGAATGGGTCACTGGCAACACTTCCAAACTTGCATTAATAAGCCAGGAAATGGGTCATTTCTCTGCATTCAGGATCTTAAAGGCAATCCTGAGAGGGCCCTTTTGCTAAATTGGTATGTGGTTTGCATCCTGGGTCTTCATCTCTCACTCATGATTTTGTCATAGTGTCATAGGCCCAGATGGTGAGAACTCGGTCTCAGAACTTGGGATCTAGGTTTGTTAAGGAGACATTCACTGTCTCAAGGAAACAATTTTCAGCCGTTGCTTCTCCTTTCTTCATCCTCAGGGCAACCTGGCTCTTTTCAGTCTCCAGCGATAGCCTGAATCTGCTCTTATCCAGTAAAGGCACAGAGTCTACAAAGGGGAAGCCATTACAAAGCAAATACTTTCCCCAACTTTACTGCTGCTGACTGCATATGTACTTTTCTTTATCAGGAAATCTTTGTCAACACATTCCCCTTTGTCTCCTTCAGTCTGCCTGGCTAACTTCCACCATAGCTGCCCCATGTTGAAGGCTTTCCTGCCCTGATTGCTCAGGCTGGCGCTGAAGCCCTTCTTCAGCCCACCACGGCATGGGTGGTATTGTTTCTTTGTATCAGCATTGATCCATGAGTTCTGTCCATATTGGATCCTGATCTTAATGATCACAGAAACAAATGACTATTCTAATAATCCTATTACTGTTATGAAGAAGCAAAAAATTAAGAAGAGGGAAGAGAATTAAAAAAATGAAAGAAACAGCAATGGAGATGCCACTGGTTCCTCAAGATGGCTGGAACCAGAGTACAAGATGTAAACAGAAAGACAGGCCAATAAACAACATCAGAAACAAAACAGGGGGGTGTGGGTTTGATTCCTTGCCATCATCAGAGTGCATGGTGACTGATGGAACTGGGACTTTTAAATGGTCTTGTTTCTTTATCATCTCAATGTCTGCTCTTTGGAGCAGAAATCATCTCTTGCCTTAGCCTAAGGACAGACAAGAATGACTTGAAGCTGGTCTGCTGAACTGGACCCAGAGCAGAGAGAGTTTAGTCGTCTAGCCTGGAAGTACACCATCAGCCCATCTCCAC
This sequence comes from Mustela nigripes, assembly GCF_022355385.1. Classification (NCBI taxonomy): domain Eukaryota; kingdom Metazoa; phylum Chordata; class Mammalia; order Carnivora; family Mustelidae; genus Mustela; species Mustela nigripes. Next base: position 10,149,303 of record NC_081563.1, read on the forward strand.
CTCCTCTAGCCATCTGGGCTGTTAACATGACCAGAGTCCTGTCTTCCCCTAAAGGAGTCAGAAAAGACAGGAAGATGGAAGGAAAGTTTCTAACATACCTTAGAGTAGGGTTCCTTCACCTAGAATCTCAGAGGGGGAGAGAAACAAAGCCTGTCTACCCCTCAACTGTGCCAGAAGAGAGCTCTCACCTCTTCCATGTCTCCTCAGAAGTCAGTGTGAGTCACTTCTTCTTAGAAGGTTCCTCTGCAATTTCAGTGTGTGACCCATAACCCCACTCCATGCACCCCATGTCTGTCATTGAGTGACCTCCTTGCCAGGTCACACTGGCAGTGGTTTAGAAGTTGTCCTTGCTGGGACACCTGGGTGGCTCTGTGTGTTAGGCCTCTGCCTTCAGCTTGGGTCATGATCTCAGGGTCCTGGGATCGAGCCCCGTGTTGGGCTCTCTGCTCAGTGGGGAGCCTGTTCCCCATTTCTCTATGTCTGCCTCTCTGCCTACTTGTGATCTCTGTCTCTCTGTCAAATAAATAAATAAAATCTTTCAAAAAAAAAAAAAAAAAAAGAAGTTGTCCTTCCTTAAATGTCCCCAAGAGGACAGGGAGAGATGACTTTGCACAATCAGTAGAGATAGCGGTAAACACCTACTCACAGTTTCTAAGTTCTTTTTTGTCTTCTATCTCATCTACATTTTCCAACAACCCTAACATGGAACTTATCCAAGATTCAAGAGCTAATAAGATTAGGAAGCCTGACCCCAAATCTGACTTCCTGATCTTTGTGAAGCCTTCTTAGAAAAGGCTAAGTTGTATGAGTGACCTGATCTAGAGGATGTGTTCTGTCCTAAAGTTCAAAAAACGGGATGGTTTGGAGACATGGAGAGCTTTGCTCTAAAGGTCTCTTATAGTCCATTCTTTTTTAGCCTGAAAAGCTGGGGGGAACTACTTAAACTAAAATAGTCTTTCTTTAAAAGCTAATAATCAGGGCACCTGCATGGCTCAGTGGATTAAGTGGCTGCCTTCAGCTCAGGTCCTCATCCCAGGGACCTGGGATCTAGCCCTGTGTCAGCCTCCCAGTCTGCTTCTCCCTCTCTTCCTCACTCATGTTTTTTTTTTTTCTCTCTCTCTCTCTCAGATAACTAAAATCTTTTTTTTTTTTTTTTAAAAGCTAATAGTCACTAGCTGCTATGGAATCAGTTAATTGTAATTAATGACTCATCAATGTAAAATTAAGATGCCTGCTACTCCATAACTAGCTAATAGCCAGAAAATAGATGAGAACATAGCTGACAAGTCTTTCTAAACCTTTAGGGTCAGGATTAGGTACCTCTCTCTAAGATTTGTCAAAATTCTCCAAGAACCTAGTCTTCTCCAAAAACATAATAGAGAGTACTTTGCTTGTATGTGTATGTAGCCTGCTGCCCATAGACATCAAGAAGCAATAGTCACCTACCTGTCAAGAATTCAGATGGAATACTCCTGCTACTCTAGACTTCAGGATAATGGAGAACCCCAGATGGCTGCAGCCTGAGATGGTCATTTAAATATCATCTTATTTACCAGGCTCACAGAGAAGCGTGTTGCCCAGAGTTACAGAGCAGTCAGCCATGAAGCTGGGAGGCAGCTCCAAGCCCCCCTTCCAGGCCTCATATTCTTTTTTCTCCATTCTGCTACCACTCAGAGATGGTCTTTCTGAAATCAAGGCACTCATAACTGAATAGATCTTAAATCGAGAGTCTGTGGCTGAGCTCTTTGTCTCTCTCAAGATCTTTACCCTTGTCAAGATTTGCTCCAGAACTTGGGACAATCACAAAGCAGAATAAGGAGGCATGTGTCTTGAGAGATTGGGGAGATAAATGCTGAACTTCATTCACATGTTTTAAATTGGAATGAAATATAATAAAAGTCAGCTTCCAAGGTCACAGTATCATTAGTCGAACAAGAGAGTGAAAGAGATCTCCCCAGAAGTTGATAAGACACCAAAAAATAAAAGGCAAGCTCACAAGGGAACAGAAGTCAGGAAATTTGCAGACACTGCTTAAGCTAGGCCAGAAGAAGAGAAAGGGCAAACCCTCCATGCTGGAGAAACTCCAGCCTACCTGAAGCTGAGCTGGCCATGGGGTAAGCCATTGGATTTATTCATGGAAATGCATGAGGACTCTAATATCGGGGCTATTAGTTTAGTTCTCGGCACTCACTTGTCTGTTCAGCCCTCCGGGGGTTAGACAAGGCTACTGTGACTATCCTCTCTTGTAAAAACAGCTTTGAGAAGGAACAGGATGTGCTGGGAAACTCAGATAGAAGCCTAGAGGCACAATTGCCAAATCATGGGGTTGGATCTGGGCTGGATTTGGGGCCATTACTTAACTTCACACCCTCCTCTGCTCCAAGACACAACGTGTAAGAGCACACAGTCATGATGGAATTCAGAAGAAGGTAACAATCATCTCTCAGATAAACTGAATACGCTTGCACGGTATACTTCGAAAGGCAAACACTTCCTAAGACACTGAGTAATAAACAGGTGTGTCTGATTTGGAGTGCGGCAAGAGAGGATGAACCTGGAGTCACATGACATCAGTTTCCATTCCACTTGAGCCACTTCCGACCTGAGTGGCTTTCTTTAAGCATGCTCCTTGACAGCCTCATGCCCCTGACCTGTGCAACAAGCGCTTTATTCCAGAGATGCTCAGAGATCCTCACTGGAAATGATTTGTCAACTATGAGCATGTCAATTCAAGATAAAGGCTTGCTTCTATTTTCTTGCTGCTTGTTTGTTGCACCTTGTACGTACCATCTGCAGAAATGGTAGGCATCACAGGAAAAATCTGTTCCTACCATCAACCTCCAAAATGTCTACTTTCTGGCATCCTGGGAACACTTAGTACAGGCTAAAAGAGTTCATTCCCCCATAGATCCAGCTAATTTTGCCAGCTCCAGCTGTAGCATCCTGCATTTTGTTGTATTGGTAACACACTGCTCCATATTATGTAAATGTGCGTGCTCTTTGCAGACCGGCAGTAATTGCAAAGCTAAAAAAAAAAAAAAAAATCAGTGGAGTGGTCCTGTCTCCCGGGAGCACATCACATCAGGAGTTTGGTTACTGACCTTTTCATTTGTCTGAACAAATAAAAAGAAAATTATTGACTTTCTTTTTTAAATATTTGCTTGCCTCCCTTTCCAGATAAATGACACAAATAAAAATATCAGTCGCCTGTTTTTATAGCGTGCTTTGGAATTCCACCCGACTCAAGGCCACTCTCCTGCCTGGACTCCAGCTGCTTAACAGTTTTTCTGCCATCCAAGGATAAAATTTGTATTTAAGATGCTGTCTTCTGTAGGCTCAATGCTGGAGAGTGAATCTACTTAAAATTACCATTGAAAGTAATTTCCCCCTCATGAATTTCCCACAATTCTCCTGTTGTGACTGGACTTACCTTCATTTTAAATGCTCTAATAATTTTTAAATAAACTTTCCTTCATGTGCACTGTAGTACCTGGTTGGACTTATCAAGAAGCTGGAAATACATTTAATAAGGGTTATTAATCAATTGAGTCTGCTGTGATTTGATAATTAAGAGAAGGAAAAGTATTTGATAAAAGGGATAGATTTTTAATTTTTTAATGCCTATGGATTAGTGAGTAGAACTTTGATGGGCTGTTGGAATTGGCCCAGAAGAAGGGCAGCTAGCCCAAGCTTTCTGAGGTGGCAGACCTGGTCGGGACGTCAATGTATGTGGTTCCAAATAATGACCTAGAGCAAGTCATCTACCACCTCTGGCTCACAGCTCATCTGTCTGTATTCAGGAGACATGAGAAACAGCAAATATCCCTTAGACTTGATACCACAGACTCATGAAATTCCCTAACACACACCCAAAGGAAGAAGAGGGAAGCAGAGAAAGGGTTGCCAATCTTTAGTTCTCTAAATAAAAACCAAAAATATCAATTTTAAAAACCGGAACCATCAAAATATTACTGAAAAAATGTAATAGCATATAATTGAGTTTATGAAAAAATTACTAGATTTTTTTTCCATGTTTTAAGGATTGATGACAATTTCCTCATGCATCAGGACCCAAACATGACTCCTAGTCTAGAGCATCTCTAAGTGCCATTTGAATTCTTCAGTTCTGTGACATTTCATAGTACTAGCAAATCTGACAGATACCTTTTTGCTCTAAAATCCTGTGGAATTCTAGAGTTTGAGATGCTGTAAATCCATATTTTTTATAGTGTTTTAAAATGGATTTCCTTAACTGAATGTTTAAGGTTGATAACATCAGCTTTAAATAGGATCACTTCATAATTTTACCACCTTATTTTTTTTCTAAAGATTTCATTTATTTATTTGATAGACAGAGAGAGAGATCACAAGTAGGCAGAACAGCAGGCAGAGGAGGGAGGGAAGCAGGCTCCCTGCAGAACTCGATCCCAGGACCCTGAGATCATGACCTGAGCTGAAAGCAGAGGCTTATCCCACTGAGCCACCCAGGTGCCCCATTACCACTTTAGTTAAATGATTAACTCGATAAAGCAACTTAAAAGTCTTCAGTACATTTGCACTGCATGTGCTTGGCTATTATGCCCAAAAGTTTTTGTTCTTATGAAAATGTGCTTAACACAATTATATTCTCTTAAGTTTACTTATTTTAGTTTTTTTTTTTTTTAATTTTTCATGTGACATCTGTATGGAAATATCACATATTTCAAACTGTGAAATGTTGCATATTTCCTCAAAGTCAAAAAGAAAAAATTATAAATGTTTGCCTTGCATTAAAGGTCCATATTCCCATGCTGTTCTCTGTAAAATAGGGGAAAAAGTACTATTCTCCCCTATTGCTAGAGGTGACTGTTGAGGCTCACATGAGATAGTCATCTGAAATAATTCTGTTATCTAGAGTTTTAAATTATCTTCATTATATAAAAAATGCTTAAAATAATAAGTAACTTTGATATCATTTGTTGAAGAGAATGTATGTCACTATGATATTATAATACTTTATAAATATCAACTGAGTCAATTTTAAAATATTTAAAACTCATCAAAGGTTTCTGGAAGCACAAATGGAATTGCAGTTCTTTTATCCTTAAGCTGGTAAAAAATAACTTTGTTGCATGAGAGGAATACTCTGAAGATCAAGTTGATAAGAGAATATTTCAAGTATAATTAAATTGAATGAGTCAAAGTAAAATAGGATATAAATGAACCTGAAAGTAGGCAAATGTGATAGAGGATTCATAAGACATGGATTTACTAAATAACCATTCTAGAAATTGAGTTGTTTCTTAATGCCTACCTTAAATTAAGATGTTCTATGAAAAGGATGCAATCTAACTGGGAAGACTAAGTTTGTTTTGACTCTTCTTGGAAACTGTAAGAAATAACAGTGTTTTTTGTTTGTTTTATTTTTGTAAAAAGAAAAAAATGACTTAAGATCACAGAGTATCAGTACAGCAGAGATGGGTAAGAATCTTAGAAATTGTCCAGTTTGGGAGGCAAGTATGGTCTATCTGAATGACTGGCAGTGCTGGTCCCAAATTGGTAGAGGACAATGAAGATTCATCTGAGCTTCTCAGAAAAGAGTCATGAACTCGTTTTTCATTTCTATGGCAGATGTGTTTGGACTTTTATAACATATCAGAGACTGTACCTGACACAGTTCACGGTGGCAAAGAGGATGATGACAGCCTCTGCCCTTGGAAAGCAGGCAAGTGAAATGTGACACTTCCCATGGGAAGGGAACAGCACAGCACGGGTTAAAGGCACATGTCAGGAATATCTAAACTAATCCAGAGCATCAAGTGACCCTCCCAGAGGGACTTAACCTAAAATGTGACTTTTAGAAAGTTTAGCTACAAGAGATAGGTGGTAGGGTATTCCCGGAAGCAGAGAAGACAGAAACACTAAGGCAGAAAGGAGCCTGGTCACACAAGTGCTAAGTGCCACGCAAAAGACCCACAGCAGAGATGAGAGAGGGGTCTGGGCCACATAGCAGTGGCCACATGTAGCAGGAATGATGCATGCTGTTTAATCAATAAGACTTCTCTATGGTTACTCTTCTTTATTCTAGGGGAATAACACAATTCACCTGTTGGGCAATTGGTTTTGTTGTTGTTGTTTTGGGGTTTTGGGTTTCTTTTGTTTTGTTTTGAGAAACATGATAGATCTATTGCTTGAGAAAGGAGAGGAACCTTGGTTGTAGCCTCATGTGGCAAGGGAGAGCGAGCAAAGAGAGAGGCATTGCCCTCTACAAGAGATGCAACTTCCTGTATCCCTGAACAACCCAGATGAAAGCATGAGGAGGACAATTAAAACACAGATTAAGAAAGCAAGAGGTGAGGAGAGTCTTCTACTAGAGAATGAGACAGAGAAGTGGGGAGTGAGGCCAAGTAACTTTTACAACAGCAAACCTAACGAGCAATTTCAATGTATTCCAAGTACTATGTGGGAACCTCTAACTTCCACCCACCCCAGCCTCAGTAAATGTCAGTTATGGACTTGTGTTTAGGTTCTTTGGAAGAAAATAGAAACAGAAGCAGCCTCCAGAATGAAGCCTAATATTTAGGAAGCATTCTAAACCTGTTGGGTTCTGATGCCTATAAGATATTCACCTGAGAGATCTACCAAGTGGCTACTTGGATATATAAAGTAGGGTTCAGAAGAAAGGATGGTATTGAGAATAAAGATCTGAGAATGTCACCAGGTAGAAGCCAAAACAAGAAGAAACACACACACACAAACAAAAATAAGCCGAAGACCTTTATAAGATGAACTCAAAATGTATGTAGAATAGGAAGGGGAAAGGGTCTTGAAGAAAAAAACAAACAGAAACATAGAAAGAGCAGCCTGAATAAGATATTCATTAAAGGGGATCAAAGGAAAAGAAGAAAACAAGAAGGTAAATTCAAAGCAAAGGAATTAAAGACTTTACAAAACAAGAAAATGGCCCTCGACCCGCAAGGACGACAAGACGCCCTGGTTCGGATGCATCTTCTCTCTCTTTATTTCCGCAAGTCTACACATTTATATACACTTACATGACCAATCAGCGAGCAGGGTACAGGAGGGAGCGAATCAGGCTGTGCACCTAAACGAACAACTTCGCTAGCAACCAATGCTGTTTACTTCCTCTTTGGGCGTTCCGCTTAGTCTCACGAGGCAATCCTAACCTGGCAACTAGCCAGGCGCCATCTTTTAATGGTGGAGGCTGCCCTGGCCAGGGACCTGCCTCCGACAAAAATGGTCTTCTCTGCCAAATGTTGTTGAGAGATCAAATGGCGGAAGGTATGAGGAATACACTCGTGCATTTTATTCCAAGAAGATGACTGATGACTTGGGCAGGAATAGTTTTTGTTAGTCTGAGGTCTTCATTCAGGCATGGGTGAGAAAGTGAAGGAGAGGGACTCTAGAAAATTCTAGAAAATTCTGCCAAGACATTGGACCAGAGAAGGAGAAGAAACACTGGCAGCAGCCAGATTTAAGGTGAATTGAGTACAGAAAGACTTGAGGATGTTTCAATGTTGAGGAGAAGGTTCTGGCAAAGAGAAATGTTCGTGGGTTAGACCCCTCCCTAGGATTTGAGGTCATGAGAAAACACTAACCACAGAGGGGAGCCCAGAGCGGAGCTTTAAGGATGGAATAGACAGAGACAAGGACAGACTGAAAATTGACTGAATCTGTACCTTTTAGATGATTGGAAGAAACTACTTTCCCAGGGATTACTCATCAAAAATTTGGACTTGAACCCTTCATCCCCTTTAAAAAGTTTTCGTGTGAAGAGCATATAAAGCAAACATTAAAAGGAACTCTTGTGGCACCATCACATTGTCAGTCCCTTAGAAACCATCCACTGTCGCTTCCCCCCAGCACCCCTCACTGTCCATCTCCTCCCCCACCTTTCTATTTATTCCACCTGTCCTATGTGACGTTTGTTCTCCTTCTCATTTCCTTTAAGTTGGCTGTTTATTTCATTGCATTTTTTTTTTTTCTGCTGCTGGTTTGGAGGTTACATTCTCCATTGTAATTAGTTTAGTCACTTTCCTAAAAATTACAATTTGTATACCTAAATTACCAAAGTGTAAAATTAATCACTACATGTACCATCTTCTCAGAGGTCCAAGAACCCTCCTGCCCTGGGTGCCATGAAAGGGGTGCCTTACAGAGTGTTGCTGAATATCCTTTTACTTATGTTTGCAGAACATCTTTTTCCATCCTTTTAAAGGACTTTAAACCTACCTACACGGTGATGTGGGTTTTTGGGGTTTTTGGTTTTTTTGGGGGGGATTTTTATTTATTTATTTGAGAGAGAAGAAGAGAACACATACGTGAGAGAGAAAGAGAGAGAGAGGAAGTGCATGCGCGCACACGCGGGCGCGCACAAGTGGGGGAGGGGCAGAGAGAGAGGGAGAAGTGGACTCCCCACTGATCAGGGAGCCTACTCAGGGCTCCATCCCAGGACCCTGGGATCATGATCTGAGCTGAAGGCAAATGTTTACCCCACTGAGCCACCCAGTCACCCCTATATGGCTATGTTTTAAGTGAATTTCTTGCAGACATCTAAAGTTGGGTCCTGTTTTTTATCCACTCTACCAATCTGTCTTTTAATATGTATTCAGACCACTAATGTTTATATTAAATAGTGATTCATTAAGGCTTAAATCTGCCCTTTAATTTGCTTTCTGCTTGTTTTGCTTTTCATCTTCATGTCAGCTTTTTCTTGCCTTCCAGTGGGTTACTGGAATATTTTGTCAATCTTATTTTGATTTATTGTCTTTAAATATTACTTTGAATAGTATTTTTCATGGTTAGTCTAGGAATTACAATATACATATGTAACATATTAGAGTATCTGTATGTTTCTATATGGACATTTTCACACTTAAGAAAAACACAGAAATCTTTGTTCTATATGTGTCCCTTTACTCATTCTGCCTTTAAAATATAAATGACTGGGGCAGCTGGGTGACTCAGTCAGTTAAGCACCTGCCTTCAACTCAGGTCATGATCTCAGGGTCCTGGGACTCCATATGTGGGGGCTGCTCAGCAGGGAGTCTGCTTCTCCTTCTCCCTCTGACCCACCCCACACCCAGCCCTTCAGGGCTCATGCTTGCTCTTTTTCTCTCTCAAATGGATAAATATATAAAATCTTTAAAAATATGTAAATGACTTTTTTCCTCTACATATACTGAGGTCCAGTTCAGGTGTTGGAATATTTGTTTCAACCAAATGTCATTTTTTTTTTTTTAAATTCATGTACAAGAGGTTAGCCTACTATATTATCCCTAGGTTTACACATTTCATTGTTCTTCCTTCTACGGACCGGCCACCTTCTCTTGTCATTTTTCTCTTTGGAAAACTCCTTTTAGTCATTCTTCAAGGGAGTTCTGCTAGCAACAAATTCTCTTAGTTTTCCCGCCTCTGAAAACACCTGTATTTTCCTTCATTCCTGAAGGATATTTTTACTGCATATAAAATCCAGAATTGAAAGTTCTTTCTTTTCAGTACTTGAAGTATTTTGTGCCACTTTCTCTGGCTTCCGTGGTTTCAGATGAGAAATCTGCCCCTGTTCAAACTGTTGTTCCCCTCTAGGTAACACATTGTTTCTCTCTAGCCTCTTCACAGCTAACTGCAGTGATCCTATCTTCAAATAAAGTCACATTCTGAGTTAATAGTGACTATGACTTCAACATTTGAATCTGGCGCAGATACAATTTAACCCATCATATATGCCGTGTCAGCTCTTTGATATTTCCAGTTTTCCTTTAAAATACCTTAACCATATTTTGTCATTATTTCCAAGTGTATGAGTGGTTTAAATACCATCCTTTACAAAATAAGACTTGATTAGTGTTGAGTAATAATTAATTAATTCAATCATTTACTTAATCAACCAAAAGTCCTCTACGATGCCAGGTGGTGGTAATAAAAAGACAAATTATACATAGTGCCAGCATCTAGGAATTTATAGCCCAACACAAGGGGGAGAAAGGCATATAGGTATACAGCCATAATGGAATTTTGAACAAGATAAGGCCCATAAGTGTAGGAAAAGAATGTGCTTTGGTTATTTGGAAAAGTAAGATTATTTCTACATTGAAGTGACTCAAGAAAAACTATATGGAGAGAGTGACATGAGATCAAAATCTAGAAGAATAGCTAGGATTTGAACATGTAGAAATGAGAAGAAAAGGTAACTCTTCATAGTAGAAAGAGATTGAACAAGGGCAAAGAGATGGGGAAATGTCCGGTACGCTCACGTAACAGGATTCTGCTTGCTACTTTTTTTTCCAGACATGTTAATTGTGCCATCTAACCAGTTTGAAAAGTTTTTGCAGTGCACAGATAAGGTGGTAGTTTATCAGCAGGAATGAACCAGACTTTAGAATTAATCAGAACTCAGGCTGAATCCTGGCTCCCACACTTGATAGCTGTGTGCTCTTAACTTCTGGTCTGTTTCCTTATTAGCTCCTTCATAACTGATTTTATGCCTATGAGGTTTGAATGCAAAACGCTCAGCATTCTACCTGTTATTTCTTCTTCAGGAGAACAAAAGGCATACGCCTATATAGCCACAGTGGTGACAGCCAGAGACAAGACCACAGTGCATGGCTATACCATTCATGCGTTTCACAAAGGTTCCTGGTACAGTGGCCACAATCCACCCACCCCTCTTCTGACCTACCAAGTTTGTGTCCTGGCTTAGAGCTATCTATTTGTCCTCAGCAAGGCACCTCCCTCTGTCCGGAAGTGTACACATACAGAGGGGGCACTTTTTTCTGATAAGTATAACAGAGCAGTAAAGATTAGTCATTATCTCTGGGCATAGGTTGGTACATTGTAGGGCCAAATAGATTTTGGTTTCTAATTGACTTCATAATAAAAGCTTTCATGACAAAGGCCAAGGTACCTAATGCCTTCTTCTGAATACCTGTGCATTCTGTTTGCAATGTATTTTTTTTTTCCTAATTGAGAATATCATGAAATCTTGCCTTATATAATTTCATTTTCGTTCAATATTAGAATCTGAGACAAAATACAAGAAGCACAAGACAACTTTGAAAGCAAGCCTTGGCATTCTGTGGCTGCAGGAAGGAAAGTGAAGAGGATAGTAAAGTGTGCACAGGTACGAATGGGGCAAAGACCTGCAGGAGAGAGAGAAGTGGGGTCACTGCAACCGATTAAGTAGCTAATTACAAGTGTTAGTGCGATATGGGTTAGGTCTGCCCAATGTAAGGAAGTCCATGGTCAAAACTGTCAAATCACACCTGAAATGTTCAAGGGATGCGAGTGGGATAAAATATTAGTAGGAATTTTTACTCAGCTTTAAAGGGATTACCTCTAAGCAGCCTTCCTCCCCATCTCCCCAGCCTGGCTGAATCTGTCCCCTTCTGAATCCTCAGGACAATGTCACAGAGTGGAGAAGAATTAAAATCACCTGGAGTCCAATCTTGCTGGATTCCCACAAGCAGCACAACTACAAGCAAGGTCTTTGCTCTCAGCATCAATCACGTCTTAGACTGAGCTGCCAGGAGGATTAAATGAGATAATGTATGTCATCCCCTGAGCGGGAGTACCTACCATAGGAGGATCTCTCAATAATTAGCAGCCATTAATATCCCCTGACATGCTTTACTAATTTCCCCACTCATCCCTCCTGTTTGCACATCTGTGGCGATCTTAACCTCCTCTGCCATCTGGAGCCCACTGTTATTTCCAAAGCTATGTAAAACGTGGTCAGAATCATGAGGACGTGGTGCCGTTTTCAACTCTTGCTCTCGATCAACCACACGGGACTGAAGACAACTGCTGATAACTGTTGTCTGTGTAGTTTTCAACAGTAACAGAGACCCACATGATAAACTAGAAAGGTCAGCTGTACCTCACGCTCTGTCCTGCCGTCTGCCCTTCTAAGGGAGCACCTCACGATAGGTCCTAAAGGACAAATGCATCCTTTGGATTTGAAAGCTAATGTATTTTGAATTTACTGGAAACAAAACTGAAGCAATTTTCATTTTCACTTTGAACGAGTTTCTTGGACCTGCAATCTAAGACAACAATATTTTAAGACAAACCAACGCAGACAGTTGGTGAAGACCACAGCCTGAGGACAGACCTATTTGTTAAAATCCTGGATCCACGACGTACGAAGGATACAGAATGAACATTAGAATGCCAGCCTTGTAACATGGGCGGTTACGAGGATCAAATGAGATTTGGGGTGATTCGCTTAGTGTGGTGCCTGACATGTTGTAGGCAGCCAGCAAATTGTAATGATTGCCCCCGCCACCAAATATACCAATTACAACGATAGCATTCAGATAAGTGGGGTGATGGGCAGCCTTAAACAGGAATATTAACAAAAATAAAAAACACCAAGATGATGGTTAAAATGTGAGCTCCAGGAGGGAGGGATGTTTGTCTATTTTGTTCACTGTTTTACCTCCTGAATTCGAACAGTCTCTGACAGGAACAAGTGCTTAACAAATATTGGTTGAATTAATTAATAACAAGCCCTAGGAATTACATTTCAACAGAGGACCCTTCAGCCCCGGGAAAACATTATGGTGCCCATTTTCTCCTCCACCCTTCCAGCATGCTCTCCGCAGAGGAACTGATGAGCTGAGTCATGGTTGTAGAGGAAAAGCCAACATTGCACCTTAAAGCTTCTCAAACATGCAAAAGAATTTCCTTTGCAGTAAAAGCTCTCCAGTCAAGAATCTCTTCTGTTTCCTTAGTCACCCTAATGGAAATGACTTTAGTCCTTTTGGATTGAAAGCAACGTGACTGCCAAGAGCAAAGGACTCAAGAGACCGGATGTTTGGCTCTGGTCTGCCATTCACTAGCTGTGCCGCCTTGAGTCCCCACAGTCACCACCTACCAGTGTAACTCAGGGGCTTACATGTGTTAAAAGTCAGAAATAAATTCAACAAGAAAGGGAAATAAAATTAGGAAACATCCTGGTAGGTTTCCTACCTAGTAAATAGGATATAAATCCTGATTCTTCTATACCATAAGATTAAAAAAAGAGAGAGAGAGAAATGAAAAGAAAATCAAACGCTCTTGAAAATGATCACTAGACAAAATAGTTTTGTTTAGGAAAATAATTCTAGTAATAGACACCGTTTGCTGTGGTGAATCTTTAAAACTGTTGAACAGAGATTAAAATACCTAGACAACCAGTAAAAAAGCAAACTGAAAAAAACAACAAAAACTGGCCACTAAATTCACAAAAAGGTTTTAAAATGTATTTCATTTCAGAATACTTTCTTTGAAATATATTTCAAAATTGAGTTGTCACAGCACCTTTTTTATACTAGGGCCCCCCAAAAATAGGCAAAACGTCCTTCTACTCATTTTTCAACCTCTAGTGAAGAAAAAAAGAAATAGTGACAGGAGAGAAGGAGGAAGTCCATTCACTCTGACTCAGTGTCCAGAAAAGAGATTATAAGCATGGACTATTCCTATTAATCTATTTGTCTCTTAAAATATAAGTAATTAAGGGGCACCTGGGTGGCTCAGTGGGTTAATCCTCTGCCTTCAGCTCAGGTCATGATCTCAGGGTCCTGGGATCGAGCCCTGCATCGGGCTCTTTGCTCAGTGGGGAGCCTGCTTCCCCCTCTCCCTCTGCCTGCCTCTCTGCCTACTTGTGATCTCTCTGTGTCAAATATATGTGTGTGTGTGTATATATATATATATATATATATATATATATTTAATGTATATGTGTAAATAAATAACTCATGGAAAGAGTTCGAAACATTTTATAAAAAAAAAAAACTTGAAAAATATGCTGAATTCAGAAAAATGATAGAAATACCCAGCAGATCAACAGTGTTGAGCTCTCCTCCATAGTGTAACTTCAGAGCACACAATGCTCCTACCTTCAAGGCTGCCTGTCCCAAGGAATGCAACAAAAATATAACTAATGTTTCAGGATACTGAGATTCGCAATTTTGAAAGGGGGGGCAGCAGGAAACAAAGCTTAGCTAGTGTGCGCAGCCTGTATCAGGGAAAGACACTGATGCAGGAATTCCTGGGAGCTAATTCCCCAGGGCCCAGAATGTCCATGGAGGAGAGGTTCGAGGACAGGCATCTGAGTGCAGGGGTTGGAAGGATTGTATCTAATAAAATCATGTTCGCTGCAGTTCTCAGCAGTGTATTTTTCCTGGGTTGCTTGGAATTGGAATACATTTGTATGTGTGTTTGCTTTTCTGTATTTTCCAGATCTATAATCAGCCCTAAGTTTTTGTAATAGAAAAATAACAAATAAGTGAGATTTCAACAATGTATCCCAATGATATTGATGAGATTGTAGCATAAAAGGCTCCATTTTTCAATTTCAAAGGCTTCCCATCTCTTTGGCCCACAATTAATTTCTCAGAGCAACTGTTTACTAAACATAGCCCATGCCCCTCCAGCTCCCATCCTAGCTCCTCAAAGAATTGATTAGGCTGCCTGGCTGTTTTTCCAGGAATTACTTAAACATTATCTAAATGTGTAGGCAACACTTTGCTGCCATCTGCTTCTAATGAAGATGATAATGATGAAGATCACAGCATTGTGGGTTAAGACTCCATAAAAATGCATATGTGTTTACAAAGCTGTGGATATTAATTTAGGTCACAGCTTTGGTCGGATGAGAGAAGTGTTGTAACATCATCGTTATGCTTCTGTCTGTACAGATTTCTTTTCCCCTCCTAGATGTGCTGGAGGTTTGGGTGCCAAGGACTCTCCCTCTATCCCACTGGGTTTAACCCTTGAAGGTAATTTCAAAGAACTGACAGTCAATGGGAATCAATGTACAGCTTTGTTAGTCTTAAAAGTTGATAAGAACCACCCATGTATGGTTTCTTAATAAAGTTAATTTGGAAACTACTATGACTCAAGCCTAAGGATAAATAGGGTATCCCTCTCCACACCCACCTCATGCTAATGCGGAGAAGATCATCAATACACTGAGAGGTTCTCTTTCTGCCTATGAGCATAGACTTACAACTCCTTCAATGACCTGGGCAGGCCACCTCTTGGCCCCAGAAGCCCCGGGAAAGAGTCATGAATAGGACATTCATGAAATTGGTGTCACAGACATGCTGCATCCTAGGCCACACATCCATCCCCTATTCCATGCCTCATCTCCTTGGGTGCCCAGCAATATCATCCAAACATTACCTAACAAGATACACAATGAACAGTAGCACAGAAATGCCCAACCTTGAATATGGAAGCTTCTGATTATTGCATTCCAAAAGAGGAAGCAAAATAAGAAAATAATCTCTGCCTTGTCAATTAAACTTTAGAGGACCAACTCCAAAGTTCCTTGCTCCCTGTGTTAGGTAAAATATCCCACACATACTCCCCACAAGTCCATGTCCTAATCCCTGGAATTTGTGACTACTTTACCTTACACGGCAAAGAAGTACTCAAGTCATGGATAAAATTAAGGATGGTGATCAGTTTACTTTAAAATGGGGGAGATTATCCTGGATTATTGGGTGGGCCTAGTATAATAATAAGGGTTCCTAAAAGGGGAAGAGGGAGGCAGAAGAGGAGGTCAGAACCAGATTGGGCGCAGCGTGTGGCAAGGACTCCGCATCCTGTTCCTGGTTTTAACAGTGGAAGAAAGGGGCCAAGAGCCAAGGAATGGAGGCAGCCTCTTGAAGCTGCAACAGGTAAGGGAACAGACTTTGTCCTAGAACCTCAAGGAAGAAATACACACCTGCCAAGACCTCCATTTCAGCCCAGTGAAGTTAATGTATTACTTTAGAATTCAGTTTGCACAGACAGCATTTATAATTTCCTACAATAGTCCAGAGACTAATAGGTCCCCCACTTCCCTGGTCTATTCTCCTCAGCCAGATGCATCTCAGAGGCAGTTCAGGTTCTTAGGAAGAAGCTGCATCCAGACCCACCCACTGCTGAGATGGGTACAGCTTCGAGCACCTCCAGAACGGACGTAGTGCAGCTCCAAGGTTCTCGTGAGGGCGATTTTCCTAGCCCATCAGAAGGACACACAAGAATATCACAGCACCACATTCACACCAACAGAATTTAGAGAGCACACGACAAACTAGCGCAGGGGCACACACACAACCAGGGGCCAGATCCCAGCAGCCGGTTCAGAGAGCAGCCCAGCCTCACGGGCTATCTCCAGCCGCAAACGCCAACAGAGGCCTCGTGTGGGGAAAAGGGAGGAGAGATCTGGGGTTTGGGTTCTGCCCCGATGCTGCTCTTCGTCCCAAGGGTCCCGATATAAACTCAGTAAGGAGAGATCTTCTGTGGATGGACAGGTTCACTGTGACCTTCTGATTTCTTGCAGGGAAAAAAACGCCATCACACAGCCTCCCCTTTCTGGAACTAACCAAACTTCTTAAAAGACTTACACAATCACAGTTAGACACTCGCTCTTAGGCTCTGGCCCTGTGAAATTCCATCTTTTTCAAACTGTAGGTGCCTGGCCTCAACACCGAACTGTGTAGACTCTGTTGACAACTGTCTCTCGTGACGTTTCACTGGTGCTTGTGATATTTGTAACCGGCAGCTCCCCAAAGCCCCATCAGGGCCTGGCTTCCTCTGCACTGCTATGCTCGCCTAGCAAGAGGCCAAGGAATATTTTATTCCTGTGCATTGGTGGCTACTCCCTCTACCTCTTGCTCTTGAGTTTCAAGGGGCTTGGGAAGCTCATCTCTTAGGGGAAGTCTGCTGCTTCTCTACATTTGTCTCAGCTTCACATCACCTTCAGCAAATTCATGAACTGCCCGGTGCACAGGCACCTCTGGGGGCCGGAAAGAATCAATATGCCCTTAGAGCAATGTTCTCCCTGCCCATCTTCGCACCCCTCCGCTTTTGAATTTTCCAGGCTTTGACTCACCGGTTCTATTTTCCAAGCAGCAAAATTTCTTTCTTTCCTCACTTGTCCATCATATAAGGGTAAGTCTCTGAGTGCTCCGGCTCCTCTGTTTTTCTCCCCCTCCTTCTCAGCAGGCCGAGTGACGTTTAAAGAAACGATAACCTACTTTCTAAGTTGATTCTCTTTCTTCTAAAGTGTGGAGGTAGCCTTGTTTGCTGGATCACTGTTTCCTCCTTCATTTAGCTTTGCTCTCAGGCCAAGCACACTTCCTTCTAGATTTTATCTGGTGCTGTAGCCTGCCTGACGAGTCAGTTCTAGGCCTGATGAAAATGAATGTGCCCGCCACCCCGAAGATGGGGCAGCAACCCCAGGCCTAATGTCCATCATGGTGGCCTCTGCAGCTGAAACTCTGTTATGTGTCCTCAATCCCTCGTCTCTGTCCATGTCCTCGCCATGCTCCCCTCACAGCACACGTCTTATCTGTTTGCACGAGCTTCTGTGTTATCTTGAAAACTAAATAAATATGCTGTGTTGTTATTCCCTTAGCAATCTGAACAGAGACCACACAACCCCCTCCTCTGCCAACCCGGGTTTGAGGGTGGCTCCCATTTGCTTGTAGGATTGACCCAGCCCGTTGCCGCGCTGCTGGGAAGTCTCTCCATAATGTTGCAGTCCTGCTCTGGGAAACAATCTGGTCTGTGCAAAATATTCTGCTTCACGAGGCTAAACTTTTAGGGGAGAAATCCAGTCTCTGACGTAGCGACTGGCAAATCCCCCCTTCCTTTCCAGTTCTACCTTTAAAAGTGGTTAAACCTGGGCACATGTCTGTCTCCCATTCACATCTGCGTTCCCGGAGTCCTCGGACTCTGGGTTAAGGAAATGCTTTTCCTGCCCTTCCATTTCAATGGGCACATTTTCCTGCAGTTTCTCCTTCACTTTTCTCCTGCTCCTTCCTGATGACAATAAAAACTTGTTTTTTTTAAGACCTAATGCTATTCCAACATAAGTGACCAAACTCCATTCCTAAAAACAGTCTGTTCTGGACAAGGGAGGTTTTAATGCTCCCTCCATGTCGCAGGCTTTTCTGTCTCCATCCACCAAGATGACACGTTGCTGCTGATAAAGGAGGAAATTGTTCTCCTTTTATCTGTTCATTGATTTAAAAATGCACCATTTTTCTGTCATCGGTCTCAGCCTTGGTCTCTAAAACCCACACCCGCACTCAGGGTTTACAAAGGGAACGGTCTAGAACTAACCCAAGACCCCATGGAGAGGAACGACTCTGCAAACTGAATGAATCCAATGCCTCCCCTGAGTGAAATCCAAAATGCAACCGAGACAGAATTGGGGACAGGAGATCTAGCATGCTCTGTCAAAGCCCCAGTGCTGACAATCTAAAGACCGAGCAGTGAACATTCATGTTCGGAATGCACAATCCCGCTGCGTTTTGTAACTTGAAGTCCCAGAAATACCACGTCAGCCTGTCATTTCAATATCACGCACTGTCACCGTCTAGGTCAAAGCTTGGCCTGTGAACTCATGCGACCGAGAGCTCGGATGCTCCAGAAGGGAGCCTTCTTCGTAAGTGGCACAGAGTACGAGATGTTCGATGCCTAAACCCTACACTAACCCCTCTTGCAAGCCCGTGAATAGAAGTATCAAGAGATAAATAGAAACGAGAGGTTCCTACTCACTGATCTGCCGCAGACATCCCCCTGCTCTATCCCCACCTAACTGAGGCACTGAGGGCCCCAGGCAGCTGCACCTTGGCTCACACAGGTGGTCTGAGACTGAACAGCTAGACCAGGGGCCTCCCCACGCTGAGAATAAAGCCAGTGCAAATGACTTTAATTCATTCCAAAAAAGAAAAAAAGAAAAGAAAAGAAAGAAAGAAAAAGGAAAGAACAACTCAACCTGGGAGACACCAGGACAGCAACAGAATGCAGAGCCCAGGGGTCATGGTAGGAGCCAAGAGGACCATCCAAGTCCCCTTCCCTTTCCCCAGCCCAGGCCAGGAAGAGCCAGCCCCTCCTCAAACGGGCTGGACTTCATGGAGAATCGTCCCTTAGGCCCCGGGAGAGCCACAGGGCGCGCAGCGCTCCCCGTCCTTGAGCGCAGCCCCAAGCCTGTGGAGCCCAGTTCGAAGCCCATGAGCTGGTTCGGGGACTGAGCTTCTGCCCCCACAGCCCACGGAGCCCCCCAGCCCTGAGCAGAACCCATCCTCCCCAACCGCTGCCACTCCCCTTTTCTACTGTAGGAGTTTATTTTATTTAAAAAACTCAGCAGAAAAACAAAACTTACTGTTTCCCGAGCCTGCCAGACAGAGGAGTGGCTCTCCAACAAGGGTTCCTGGTCGAGCAACATTGGCATCACCTGGGAACCTGCTAGAAGTTCAACCTTATTGGCTCCAACCCAGACCCACCAAATCAGAAATTGCAGCAGGGGGGCGGGGACGAGGGGGCAACAGCCTGCAGCTTCACACGCCCTCCAGGTGGGTCTGCTGCACACCAAACTTTGAGAAGCCCTGGACTAAGCAGGGTCATAACTGCACTAATCAGGCTGCCGCTTCTTCACTGGGGGAAAGGAGCCGACCAGCAGAGAGAGAAAGGAGCCGTCTCCAAGCCTTTCTCTTCACGAAGAAGGGAAACTTCTACTGCACGCAGGATATCGTAAATTCCCTTTCCTCTTAGATGATTTTGCAGCAACACAAATTGATGAGAAATAGTCACTAAGAACTAATTCTGAATGACTTAACTGGTCTCACTGCTGTCTGAACTCACTGGGACAGGAATTATTTTTCTAACAAAAAGTCTGGTGGTCTACCTTGTTCAAAGATGGCAGTCCATTACCTAATTCCGGGGGGTGGGGGGGGCGTAAAGCCTAAACTACCCAATCACAAACTGGCCCCAAACCACCTTTCCAGCCTAATTTTTAAAAAGCTCCTATTACGTTCTCTACATCAAAAGGAGTAGCTTCAGATAAAGCAATGCAAGAAAGAATTTCCCTCCCATATAGCCATCTCCGGGAACAGGAGCCCCCAGAAGCAGGTTAGCCATGCAAATGTTCAGCCACATCCCCAGAGAATCGGCTCCAACAGCCCTGGAACAGGCCTGTACATCTGCATTTGTCCAGAGCCTCCAGCGACCAGCTACTCCCTGAGAAATTCTGCTTCGTGTGTTGCAGAGCAGATGCTGCCCAGCACGGAGTTTAAGCAAGTGCCTGTTAACTCCTGAGCAGTGCTACCATGATCCATTCTCAGATAGTTCCACGTTATAAACTCCTCTAACCTCCCTCATCAAACCATTCTAACATCTCACAGCATGCAAATCGTATTTATTTTGCATTTATTTATTTATCTAAGATTTTATTTACTGATTTGATAGAGCGCACAAGCAGGGGGAGCAGCAGAGGGAAATGGAGGAGCAAACTCCCGGCTGAGCTTGGAGCCCAAGGCGGGCTTCCCTCCCAGGACCCCGGGATCAGGACCTGAGCCCAAAGGCTAATGTTTGACTGACTGAGCCATCGAGGCACCCCTATTTTGCACATTTAAAACACATCTTAAGAACAAATAGGTTCCACATAATTTTGACTGAGGTGTCTAGTACTTAAATACCTGAAAACTTGAAAGGCAGGGACATCAGAACCACCGTAGCACTGCACGTAAGGAACAGTCGGGAACATTCCAGATGCATCGATAGATGTTCTCTCATTAACATCTTCATTCAGGCTCCTTGCCCAGGGTTTCCACTTCTAACTCTACATGGTTATTGAAGATTTCTGTGCCAAAGCGCAGCCAAGATCACTTGTTCTCTTAATTTTGCCATTAACTTTTTTTTTCTTCTCTGCAAACTCTCAGAACAAATAGATTCTGTTTGCATGAATAATGCACCATGTTCCCAGGTACAAAGGAGAAGCCAAAGTCTTCCCAGCTGCAAAAGGAAGCTTAACCAAGATCCATTTCCAGTGCTTTGCCTGCATCAAAGGGCTTACATCCCATGGGGGAATTTTTTTTTTTTTTTAAGTTCATCTTTTGAAATTTTTTCCTTTCCACTCCCAGCTATGTTAAATTCCACTTCATCAAACTGAGCGCCCACTTTTTGGTAATGGACTGGGAGTCAAAAGCCCAGATTCTCCTGCTAGGTTTGCTATCAGCTGCTCATGACTTTGGTAAAATATTTGACTCCTGTGAGACTCAGTTTTCCTAGCAGCAAAATGGGCCATGTGACGAGACAAGTAGGCGGCTGTCGAAGTCCCTTTGCTCTAGGTGGAGGAGGAGCGGGCTCTGAATGGCTGCACCCAAACCCAGATCCCCAGAGACATTGTCTCCTAGCGAGGAAGGACTTACTCCGAGATATTTTACTACTCTGACCACAACTTCAGTTTGAGATATTGGCTGATGAGCAACTTAATCGTTAAGGGAGAGGACGGTCATGGAATCAGCCATCCTACAGCCTGAGCAAAGGCTTTGAAGAATTATCATTTCATGTGCTGTGTGGGAGCCGGGGATTCACGGTCCTCTGCTTCTCTCACTCTCCTTTCGGGAGAGAAGATGGAGGCTTCTCCCAGACCTGGGAACCGTGTTATGCTGGGATGAAAACGTGGTCATGAATGAAAACGGGAGTCCGTGGTCGCTGACCAAGGGTATGAATATTTCATTCTCGGTTTCTGCTGCTAATGGCAGATTGGAAGACAATGTGCAGAAACTGTTTCGTTTTACTTTACCAGGCTCAACTAATGTAGGTAATTAAGATTCACTGCCTAATTAACTTCAAATGGCTATATAGAGAGTAACATAATTCTGTTCCTTTCTAAATATCAAGGTTTATTCATATAGTAAAAACAATATTCTGTGTAATCCAAGGCCTCACTGTTTGTTCATGTAATATCGTTAATGACATGTCATCCTTTTAGGGTTACACAATATTCATGAAGTGCCCTCTGTTTACAAAGAGTGGACAAGAGGGCCCCAGAGGTTAATGACTGCGGCAGACCTCACAGGCTAGTTGGTGACAAAGACGGGTCTCGAAGAAGCTCTCATGGTAGATTAGTGTTCTTTCAAATTAGTCATTGAAAGGATTCATTTGTATTGAGAGAAATTATTTCTATTTTAACATCCCTGGGTTATCGAGCAATTTGGGATCAAGGGCATTTTTGACATAGGGCAGTTGAGGGTAAGGGCGAAAAAGAGGGAGATCCCTTGTTTTTCAAATGTACTCAAATGTAATTTATTTATATCTCACAGTCTATTAACAAGTTACGCTGAATCCCAAACCCACCCCTGGTGAACAGATGATATAAAGGCACGCTTAAGAAATAAATGTAAGTCAAAATTGTGCTGCCCAGCGTTTACTGGGTTCTGAACAATTTGTAACAGGACAAGTCACAGTAAGGAATGCCCCTTCTGGAATGCTAAGCGATGCCTGGCTGGCCCCAGAGTGAAGTTCCAGACCCAGGGTGTGCAGAGGAGCTGCCTAGAGAGATTAGGAATGCAAAGGGTAAAGGAATCTAGTATGACCTGTGTCCTGGGGTGTCCAGCATCAAGCCAGAGAAACTCACCTCAGCCATGAACTGTGTGTGTGAGGGCTGCGTTCCAGCCAGTAACAGATATAGACAAAGTCCAAAGGCTGAAAACCAAGCAGATCCTCAGGAATGTGAAAAGTGTGAGAAAATCAAGTTCATCATCACTGGGCCCAGGACCAGGATATGCATGGTTTACTTACAACCTCCTGGTCTTTGGGATTTACCACACAAATGAATGGAGAGACGGATGATGGCCGATCATCTGTGAGAAGAGAGGTCCTTTTTTTTTTTTTTTTTCTTTTTATGAGGTTACGACAAAGCGTGTCACGATATTGGCAGGAATGAGAGTCACTGTGGAACACGTGGGGTGGCCCACTCAGGAGGGCGATCATGGTACTCATCCTCTTGAGAAAGAATATCTGATGGGACCCTTTGTGCTTTAACATTTTAGAAAAAAAAAAAAAAAAAAAAAAAGAAGCCCTTCCCCAGGAAGGGAAACTAAGGGAAAGACCAGGGTTCCCGAAGTACAGATGCCTGAACATGTCTTAGCTCCAACACTGGGAAGACAGCTACGTTTGGAAACTACAAGTTAACTGGTAGTGCTAGAAATGTTTGTATTCTGACTTGATGGCACGACAGACCAGTGTGCACCAGCACCCTGGCCTGGCTCAGCCTTTAGCACGTACCTTCTACTGGAGACCCCTGCTCACCATGCCTTCCCATCTTCCAGCCAGCAACCCTAACTTCCCATGTGAATAAGCATTAGGGTCACCACTGGCCTGTCTCAACCCAAATCTGCTGAGTGACCTTTAAACCAAATGTCCTTGGGGCTCCTGGGTGGCTCAGTGGGTTAAAGTCTCTGCCTTCAGCTCAGGTCATGATCCCAGGGTCCAGGGATCGAGCCCCACATAGGGCTCTCTGCTCAGCAGGGAGACTGCTTCTCTTCCTCTCTCTCTGCCTCCCTCTCTGCCTACCTGTGGTCTTTGTCTGTCAAATAAATAAATAAAATCTTTAAAAAAAATAAAAAATAAATCAAATGTCCTTGCCAGTTTGGCTGCCACTTCTCCCCTAAGCACAACACTGGGGAGTGCGGTCGCTGTGAACTGAAGACTCATTGTAGCAGAACAGAACGATGTCCTAGGTCTGCGACCATTATAGGAGCAGACCTGGAGCAGTTACTGTGCTTGGATGCAACTCACCAAGGTCACTTCCTTCATAGCCACCAGTGGTTATTTGCCAAGAGGGAATAGACCCCAGCTTCCCCTCCCTCTCCCCCAAAACCTGCTAACAGCAAGGAGAAAGACACCAAACCGGAGGACTACTGACGGTCAGGCTTTTTTACTCATTGTTGGTGGGAGACTGAGTCTGGAGAGGGGAAGAAGGTGAACATTTGTATTCTAGAAATAGAGTGGGCCCAGCAGGTGTGCTCCATTACCATGTAGGGGACATACCTGTTACAGAACGAACAAATTAATTAATGGATGAATGGATTAATTATGTTTATAGGAGATTTGTCCTGCTTTAAAGGCACTATCCAGACACAGTGACCTTTAGCCACTCCTCTTTCTGCAAGAAGTAACTTTAGTACTACCAGCTGCTGACCGCCTTAGCTACAAGCTCAGAAGCTTTTGATCAGATGCCAGTGCTTTGATCTGGGCCATTCCCTAGGGAGGCAGAAGGTCAGGCCCTGCCGCCCACTGGCCCTGCGAGAGGCTCTCCTAAGGCCCATCCTGTATGAGCAGTGCTGGGACTCAGTGCTGAACTTTGCCTTGGTGACCGTTTGGAAAGAGCATGTTGCATGGGGAACACATCCTGGCTGGCCGGCAGGAGACCCACATTCCAAAGCACAGTCCTATTTCTTACACAACAGGGAAATGGAGGAGACTTGTCTTTTGAGTTTTGATTTTCAAACCTTAGCCCAGTGCAGGAGCTCAGCCAAGCGAAGAGAAAGGAAGAGAGAGCCACGGATGGTGGGAAAGGCCTCCCTCGTAAACTAACCATATTGACCTCCAGGGAGAAGGCAGTGAAAATGCTCCATGAGCCACGGGCTGCCACCTAAGGTGAAGGGCTCTGTAATGGAAGAGTTAGCCCCTCAACGCCACAGTTTGAAAAGTTCAGCAAAAAATCTGACAGTCCCTTCTGGAAGGATCCATATGGGATTTTCCTGTATGGAACAAGACCCAGATCAGACGGCCCATCCCCTTGGTCACAGTCTCCCTTCCTTGGAACATGAGGGATGATTCCTCTGGTTTTACTGAGGAGTCAACTTCCTGGTCGCACAGTGTGATCACATGCCCTGTTCCCACCGGCTCGGGAATCAACAGAGTTGCCAGTACAGGAATGAGATCCAGGATGGGACTGTGCCCGGCGGGGACCGAAAGGGGTGGGGTTGTTGGCAGTGGGATGCACCAGGAGGCCAGGGCTACCGTGACAGCTGCACTCACATCTTCAGCTAATCTTTGAAGAGAAACACATCTTTAACCATTTGTTAGGCTTTAGGCCTTGTTTCCTTTGACTCTAGACCTAAACAGGTCACTTAACTTCTCAAGAGACTTGGGCACGATCACAGCACCCACCTTGCTGGCCAGCTTGTCAAGAAGGACCTGAGAATGGTAACGGCCACGTGCTGAGCATTTGGTAACTGCTTGTGCTCATAACTCCGTCCAGGGGAGCCCAGGTCAAACACTTGAATGGAAATCCAGTAATCGTCACGGGACGGGAGTCGGTCAAGTGCGAAGCACGATCACAAGCAGTATCTCATTTAATCACGCACGCTTCAGTCTGTACAACAACACAGCGAGGAAGGAGCATTTTCCTTATTTGAGAGAGGAAAACCAGAGTCACAGTGGGCGTCCAAGATGACCCAGCTGGTCAGTGTTCCTGTCTGGGGTCGACCAAGCCCCTGCTTCTCGCAAAATATCGCAAGTAGGGGCTGTGGTTGCTAACACAGATACCACCTAAAGCAAGAGGATCTGGGAAGACAAAGCAGTGGTTTTTGAAGGGGGTCCAAGCTGGACTCCAACAGCAGCGGGAAACAAAATGCTCAGAGCTGGGCATAGAACAGGCTGCCATCCCCGCAGACACAGACAGAGGATTCAACCTTGGCCGCCAAGCATGGAAGCTATAGGCCCAGAGTTCGCAGGCAGAGGAATTTAAAATGCTGCTCCTAGTCTCTGGTGAAAGCTCAAAGAGCCTCTACTTAAAAATGCCCTTCAGGTTTTGCCCAACTGAGTGGAAAAAAAAATCCAACTCAAAACCTTAGAAATATCTGGGGATGTCAGAATCTAGTATTTTTGCTGAAAACCAAGTAATGAGAGACCAGGTCTCTCAGGAAGGTTTGCTGATGTGTATGAGGGCCAGGCTCCCAGGGGCGCCCAGTGAGGATTCTCTCCCCTCCCTGGAGGGATGGTCAGAGACAGCCTTGGGGAGTTTGGGAAAGGGGAAGTGGGCGGCAGGGACTCACCCCCACCCTCACTTTATTCCTCACAGACTTCTCTAGTGAAGCTTTTCACTGGCCCGAAGGGAGAAGAGATTTTCTTTCCGTGTTTTATAGACTTGCTTGACTCATGGAAAGCTGACGCAGGAAATACCATTCTCCTGCCTGCCAACACTGCTGGGGGAGCACGAATTATTACAGGCTTTAATTTCATTTAATAGGGGGAAGATTCTTGCCAATAATATATATGAAAGTGCTCTGTAACGAACAAAAGGAAAGCATTCTACGGATGTATAAGGAGTGATAGTGATCATGGTCACAAAGATAAATTTTATGCAGCAAAGGAAAAAAAAACCTGAACTTTAACAACAGAAGAATAGGTAAATAAATAATGGCTTATCTATACTATAGAAGACTGGATGGCCACTAGAAGTCATTTTGTGAAAAAGGTTTTATGATGAAAGGAAATGTGATTACTACTCCATGAAAATTGCACACGGTATGCCTGCAGGTAAGGTAGACAGACGGATGGACAGGTGGAGAGTTGGAGACAGACCGTGAGAGGGGAGAACATTATAGCATAAGATAAAATTAAATTTGGAAAAAACATAAGCAAGTGAGGAATAAATATGAGAAAGATAAGACGTAGCCGGCGGGGTGGCTGGTGGGCAGAAGGCATTCCGTGAATCCCCACACATTCGGTAGAGACTGACCACAAATTCACTCCTAAGCTTTCTGGACACCAACCTGCGGAGAGAGAGAAAGATGCAGGAGACCATGTGACCCATGAACACAAGACAAAGCATGAGCAAGAAAATAAAGCAAAATGCTTCTGTTTAAGAAAACAGGAAAGAAAGTTCTCCCGTGGTTCTCTGCTCCAGGCGACAGCGTGGAAGGTAGGGAGTGGCGGGGCAATGTGTGTTGCCCCCTGTGACCCAGTGAGTCACCTGTAGACGCTCCCCCCAGCTTCTGGAGGGGTGGGGTGGGCAGAGCACAAGAAAGAGCAAGAGCCACCACGTAGGGATGGTTCCTAGTCCCAGACTCCGCGCGCGGTGGTGGTCGCATTGTCTCATCTGATCCTCACACACCCCGACAAGGTATCCTGGAAATCAGCCGAGAGAACCGCTCAAATCCAGTTAGCCAGCAAATGGCAGGGCCCACGTCTCTCTCCACATGCCTGCCACGCTTCACCAGTCAGTTCTACGGCTCCCCAAACCCGGGGAAGAAACAATGCTCCATACAGGCCAGTGGCCCAAGGCCAGGATGCAGTTCAAGGAAAAGAGCTCTGGGGGAGATCTTTTTTTTTTTTTTCTTTCTACTTTTTAGTATTCCTGAGCTTTGGCCAATGATGATGTTGACTTTTACATATGCACCCTTGTGGGTTCCCCGCACAGCCCTCAAGCCCCCTGGCTCGCACTACATTCAGTTGATTTTAGGAGTTCTTGAGGCACTCCATGGGGCCGTGGCTGTTGCTTAAGCATCTGACTCCTAGTTTTGCCTCAGGTCATGATCTCGGGGGTCATGACATGGAGCCCCCATGCGAGATTCCACGCTGAGTTCAGAGTCTGCTGAAGACTTTCTCTCTCCTCTGCCCCTCGACTGCATGATGCTCACTCTCTCTCAAATAAATAAATAAATAAATGTTTTTAAAAAAAGAATTGTTAAAGGCAACTTTCTCCCCACCAGATGAGGGATCCCCCCGCCAAGGATGCAGAGAATGGTCTTGGTTTATAAATAAGCTCATCCTTATCCTGCAACTTCCACAGTTCTTTTTTTTTTTTTAATTTTTTATTTGTATAAACATATATTTTTATCCCCAGGGGTACAGGTCTGTGAATCACCAGGTTTACACACTTCACAGCACTCACCAAAGCACACACCCTCCCCAATGTCCATAATCCCACCCCCTTCTCCCAACCCCCTTCCCCCCAGCAAAGCTATTTCTGTGACGGGGGTCTCATCATGAACTTCAAGCCACTGTGAACACATTCCTGAGTTTCTCCTTCGCAGCTCATATCTGTCTCTCCTATTTCCTTGGTAGATGCTCTATTCCACCCAACATGCTGGGGAGGATATCAAGCCCCAGGGATCTTAAATGATACTAAACTGACCAAAGCAACATTTACTAGAGCTGGTAATGTCGGTTGGAAATAAGTGCCCTCATACACTCATATTTGGAGTATAAGTAAGAGTAACCTTCATTCTTAAAACAAAAACAAAAACCTTCATTCTTAAAGACAGTTTTACGAAGCACGCCAACAGCATTCTGAGCCTTTGACCTAGAAATTCCACTTGAATAGATTATTTTAAGAAGACAAGTGTAAATGAGGGCAACATTTAGCTACTAGGATGTCTCCTAGCGCTGTTCACAATAGGGCAAGACTGGAAACCAAATATCCAAAGGTAGGAGTTCATTTAAATAAATTGAGATCCATCCTTATAATGAAATAACACGCATTCATGTAAAAGTTATATTAGAAACTGTATTAACTTCAGTTATTTCTCTATCTTATATATTTAGAATGAGAAAATTGGGTGTAAAAATTGTGTGTTTCTTAAATAAAAAATAAAAAAATGTATATGTAAGAAAAAATATAGAAGGATATAAGGATATACTCTAAAATGTTAATGGTAGTTATTCTAGCACTAAGGTATTACCAGTAGCTTTTACCTTCTACTTTTTGAATATATGTGTGTTTGCATGAGAAAATGTTCATCATCATTAGCCATCAGGGAAATTCGAATCAAAACCACATTGAGATACCACCTAATACCAGTTAGAATGGCAACAAGGCAAGAAACAATTATTGGAGAAGATGTGGAGAAAGGGGAACCCTCTTACACTGTTGGTAGGAATGCAAATTAGTATAGCCACTTTGGAAAACAGCGTGGAGATTCCTCAAAAAATTAAAAATAGAGCTTCCCTATGACCCAGCAATTGCACTACTGGGTATTTACCCCAAAAATATAGATGTAGTGAAAAGAAGGGCCATATACACCCCTGTGCTCGTAACAGCAATGCCTACAGAAGCCAAAATGTGGAAAGAGCCAAGATGCCCTTCAACAGATGACTGGAGAAAGATGATGTGGTCCATATATGCAATGGAATATTACTCAGCCATCAGAAAGGATAAATACCCAACTTTTGCATCAGCATGGGTGGGCCTGGAGGATCTTATGCACAGTGAAGTAACTCAAACAGAGAAAGTCATTTTCTTATGGTTTCACTTATATGTGGAACATAAGGAATAGCATGGAGCACATTAGGAGAAGGGAAAAATGGAGGGGTAGAAATCAGAGTAGGAGATGAACCATGGGAAACCACAGGTTCCAGGAAAAAAACTGAGGGTTTTAGAAGGGAGGGAGGTGGGGGGATGGGTGAGTCTGGTGATGGCTATTAAGGAGGGCATGGATTGCATGGAGCACTGGGCATTACACAAACAATGAATCATGGAACACTGCATCAGAAACTAATGATGTACTGTATGGTGACTAACATAACACAATTAAAAAAAAGAATACAAGGACCAATAAAAGGACCATATTCAGAACACGGCACAGAGTGGGACCTAAATGAACATTGAATGAATAAACAACTGAAGCTTTTTTTTTGCAAAAATAAAACAAAACTATAAAACTAAAAAAAAAAAAAAAATGAATATACGTGTGTTTAAAAATGTATCTATAGAGAAGATGTATTACTCCATGAAAAAGAAAAAGGAATTTAAAAACAAAACAGGCAAAACCTACTGAAGTCTCAGTGTTGCATTTCGGTCTATGTGGGAGGAAAAAAGCCAAGATATGGATAAAAAGGCTGATAAGCCAGATCAGAACATTCTCCCATGTTTGTCTGTGCTATTGCCATGGGTAGGGCTAAAGATTTAAAAATCCTTCACATGGGGGTAGGGGGGTTGATGGAAGACATTCAGGTAAGTGTGGAGCTGTCCCTTGAGGCATGCCAAGCTAGGACTGTCCATAAAAGTAACCTAAACCTTTTTCTCTCTATAGCTTTGAAGCTCAAATTTAAAGCCAAGGCTACCCTGGAGATGGAAGCCAACCCAATTTTTATAGTGTTTGTAAAAAAGTTCCTTTCACCCAGGCCTTTCCCATTTTTGATTTCACAAGAGCGCACCTGCCCCACTGGTCCCAGCAGCAGCTTATTATAGCCTCCTTGCAAGCAGAGAGCACTTGGTAATCAAAGATAATTCTGCTCCCACGTGAATAAATGCAGTCCGGACTTGTCTATCACTAAAAGGCCTCGAAAAGACTAGAAGACACAAATGGATATAAATTTAGTTCTAAACTGTTTTTTAAAATGCATTCTAGCACGTTTAATAGCAGAGCGAGCTAATGTATGTCAGCACTGCAGTTTCTTGAAAGCTGCTTCCGTGTGTTACTGAATAAAAAGATGGATCCTGGCCTTTCATCAAAAAGAGCACCCAATAAAGTGAATGTTTGCATTTGCCCCTTTCCCTTTGGGGGGAAACTTGCAGTCACTAATAAAAATTTATTGAACAGCTACTAGAAAACACAAATATGAACCTGTCCTATTGCCCCTAGAAGGTCCTTTGTCCCGTGTCAGCTAGACAAGGTACCAAGTAAATTCTGAGCTTCCATGTAAAATGTCAAGGAGTTGCAAGGCTTAAAAATGTTAGAAAGCCACTGTGCAAGAGGCGGGGGAGGTACAAGCCCCCTCCCCTCCGCCCCCCGCATGTCTTAGCCTCAGGTTTCTTCTCTCCATATTTCCTGCTGCTCACTTGGGCGATGTTCATGTCCCAATATACACCTTGCTTTTCTTTCATTTATCAATGGCCTTTCATATTCTGCCCTCTCCCCTGGAACCACCTTCTTATCCATTTCTAGCTTAGGAAGCGCTGACTCACCCACTCAGACATCTTCCACTTTGTGAAGCATTCAATGAGCATAGCCCTTTCCACCTCCCCCTGGAAGGCCAACCAGTCCGTTGTCTATGCTACAGAGAATCCTGTTAGAGAGAATCGTGTTATTACGTGAGTCATACTCTAGCTGAATAATGTGTCACATGTACCTCCTCTCTATGAGAAAGCAAGATTTTTGAGAGTAATGTCTAGACTAATTTCTTTTTGATTCCAGAATTAGCACAGTGCTCTCCGCAAACGTAAGGACTCATGACACTTAGTTGACCTGGATGAAGAGTATGTCAAGTCATCAGAACTAGTGAAGGAAAAGGGAAAGGGGAAGTCGAGGGAGGAAGGGAAGGTGGAGAGAGTGGAGAAGCAGGGTGGGGGGATGAGACGGGAAGGCCAGTTGACATGCTCAAGGATGATGGCTTCCACATCCTAGACTCTGATTATTGTGGCCAAAATTTGCCTCTGGGTTCACATCTGTTGTCTAACTGATATCAGAAATAGATGAGCAAATAGGACAGCAGTATGAAAATTTTGTGTTTCTAGGAGAAAGTTCAGTGTTGGGGGACCCATAGGCCGATTATGGACAACAAGACACTCTTAAAAGTAGAGTGAAAAGAACGCTTGAGAAAATATTATTTGAAAAGAACGCTTGAGAAAATATTATTAGATATCTAAATATCCTTCACATATTTTTGTCCACCGGGCCTCCAAAATATGCTATGACAACAATTTATTGTTTTGTTTTTAGAGAGAGAGAGTGAGACAGCATGAGGTTGGGCAGAGAGGGGCAGAGGGAGAGAGAAAGAGAGACTTTTAAGCAGGTTCCATGCTCAGAGCCAAGCCCTATGTGCAGCTGGATCTCAGGACCCTGAGATCCTGACCTGAGCTAAAATCAAGACACTTAAATGAATGAGCCACCCAGGTGGCCCTATGACAACATTTCTTTAAGCCTCTTCTATGGAATAAGTAGTTGGGGAGAAAGAGATCAAATAATGCCCTGCTCAAAAAAAATTTAGGAAGCATTAAGTTTTTTTTTAATGGTTTTTCTACAATACTACCTAAGCTTTTAAAATTCTGCTACACATTTTAAATATCTAAGAGTATGCACAGTCTCCCTAACTCAGTGGACCAGAGAATCCCAGTACATCCCCTGAGGCTGGTGTTCCTTCTAGAAAATCAAGTCCATCTTAGAAAATCAAGTCCTGCCCACTAAGTAGTAGATGTCATCCCTTCCCTGTTGATGGAGAAGGGCACTGATGCTCCAAAGATATGGGGCGTATGGGGAGAAAGAAGGATTTCAAAGCCAAGTACCAGAGGCACTTAAATCTTGGACATGTTTACTAGGGCCTGAATCAAGTTTCACACTTCAGGGTAAGAGGTAGGACTTTTAGACCCCCAAGGCTTTATCTCTAGAGTCCCTTATCTAGAGTGTATCTAGAGTGCACATGTGGCCCTGAAATGGGTCTAACATAACAGGAGTTTTAAAGCCCGAGCCAAGTCCTTGGGCTAGACCGCAAGAGTAGACGATGACAGATGGAAAATGCACTGACGTGACCTATCCCCACATAAGAGTTCTTGTTAAAATAGACATTTATATAGATTTTATAGATTTACTGTTGCATACAGTAATTTCCTAGAACCTAGATACTAGCATAGATGATATTATCAGAATAACACAAAAAATAGATCTGATAGAAGAAAGATAGTCACATCGCAATTCAGGTGAAAGCCTTTTTTCCGTCAACATCACTGGAAATGGAGGGGCTTGGGTGGCTCAGTCAGGTAATGGTCTGCCTTTGGCTCGGGTCATGATCCCAGGGTCCTGGGATGGAGTCCTGCATCAGCTCTCTGCTTGGCAGGGAGTCTGCTTCTCCCTCTGCCTCTGCTCCTCCCCCAACTTGGGCACTGTCTCTCTCTGTCAAATAAATAAATAAAATCATATATATATATATAATTGGAAATGAAATAATCTGTCTAAAATATTCCTCATATAATATCAACTCCATAAAACAAAAATTTCTTGAAGGTATAACCTCCTTTTTAGCATTATGCTTATTTTTTTCACCACCAAATCATTATAGATTCCTATGATCTGTTTTCCCAGTTGTTCAAGGCCATCCAAGCATTATCACCATCAGAAATAAGCAATGTATCAGGAAAAGTGCTAGAGCAAGGATCAGGAGACTTAGCTCTGTTGTCAGCTCCTTGTACAACCTTAGGCAAAGGCATTTTCTCCCCTAAACATTGTTATTTTAATCCTGTGCTGTCCCCCACAGAAACCACTAACCTCCGGTGGCTATTAAGCACCCTAAATGCACCTAGCTTGGTTTGAAGCATGCTTGAAGTATAAAACACATACGGAATTTCAGATATATAAACTGAGAGTAAGAGTGTGACTATTTCACTAAGAAATTTTATAACGAATTCACACTGAAATGATACTATTCCGGATGGACTAGGTTGGTAAATATAATTTCACCTGTTTGTTTTTACTCTGTTGTGTTAACGTGGCTCCTAGGAAATTCTAAATCACACACGGGATTCACTTTGTATTTCTAGCAATGGCACTAGAATTGGCACATTTCTAGCAATGTGTCAAACGAAGCAGTGACTTCAGATTACTTCAGAGCGGCCTTCTACTCCTGAACTCTTAAGATAAAACCTTTGATGGAAGATAAAGATAGGGGAGGGTCTGAGGCATAAACCCAGAAAGAAAGAACTACACAGGACCAGGTTTCAGAGAGGACTGTGAGTGCTAAAAATCACACTGGCACCCCTGGGTGTGGTGGAGGAGAATGCAAAAGGCAAGGATGCTGTGGGGTGGGGAGGGAGCAGTGCGTGAACTTAACTTTGAAGTCTAAGGCAGCTTTGGCTTAGTTTTGGATGAATGGAGCTTTGTTGAGTCATGACTCCTAGTTAGAATAGCCTCGGAGTTTCTGAAGTGGATCGTGCCATACAGAGCAGAATAAAAGATAATGATGCAGATTTTCTGTATTAGGACTGTACTAACATCGTTTTACTGAGTTAGAGACATTCTGCATAACAGATGAGCCTGGGACAAGGGGTAAGCATTATCCTCACCAATACAGAATTTGTGAAGAGTAACTGTGGCTTTACAAATTGATTTATTGAGGAATGTATTGTGGGGAAAAAAGGAGGAATCTCAAAAGTAAATCTCATGTCATTAAGAGAATCAAAGAAAAGAGAGTTTAGCTTTCATTTAATCCAACCCTTTCGTTTTGGGGATCCGCACCCTGAGGCTCAGACTGGGAAAGTGAAATTGCCTTTCTTCACGAAACGAGCCTAACCATCTGTAGCAATGTTGAGCGGGATTATAATTCAGAAGTGGGTCTTACAAAGGAATCAGAAAAACAAGCAAGACTGTTTTCCTTCAAGAAGTTTTCAGTAGCTGAATTTTTCTCCCTTGTTTCCTTTGGATGTTTTTATTTTTATTTTTTTAAAGATTTTATTTACTTATTTGACACAGAGAGACAGAGGGATCACAAGTAGGCAGAGAGGCAGGCAGAAAGAGAGAGAGAGGAGGAAGCAGGCTCCCTGCTAAGCAGAGAGCCTGATGTGGGGCTCAATCCCAGGACTCTCGGAACATGACCTGAGATGAAGGCAGAGGCTTTAACCCACTGAGCCACCCAGGCGCCCCTCCTTTGGATGTTTTTAAAAACTGACCAAACAGGTGATATTTGGTGCCCCATCTTTTCCTATTAAAACACAAAGTAGAGAAGACATTTCAATCTTTCCAAAGTGGAGATTAGTAACATCTCCACCACTGGATCCAGTAAGTGGTTCAAGGCTATGTAAAGAGGGTTATATGTTGTTTGTTGATTAAAAAATATCCACTTAGCTGTCTAGTAACTGGTTGTAAAAACCTTGACACCTCTGCCCAAAGTTATTTACTCATTAGTTGGTTCTTTCTGCCCAACCGTCTAATAATGATTTTGAGGTAGGAATGGTGGCTCTCCACTTCCAGTCACTTGGATAATACATTGTGAAAACTTTTGCTTCTGAGGAAGAGGCAGACCTTCAAAGCACAGCAATTATCCTCGCCCCTCCCCCCAAAAAAACATCAGAAAAGTGAAATAAATTAAAACAAACAAATACACATTTCAAAGACTCAGAGACCTCATGAGAAATAAGACGATAAAACTCCAGAGAAGGAAACTCCTTGCAGAGGTGCCTGGAGGACTTCCTGGTCTTGGGGGAGGGATTTTCCGATCACACGTGAAGCCTGAGAACCAGGACTTGGCTGAGAGACAGAAGCTGGCGGAGCTGATCTCCGTGCCAAAGACCACAGCGGCAAAACCAAGCATCACATGGTCTCAAAGAGTCTGTTTTCACCGTCAAGAGATAGACTAACATCCAAAGGAGCTATGAGCAGGAGGCTGGAGGGCGAAGTGGATAATTCCAGACAGCAGAGGCTTCCAGGGTCAAGGAAACAAAACCACTGGGAGACGAGCCATGAGAACTACAGATGGGAACTGAAAGCTTTCGAGAAGGGGACTGGTCCCTGAGGTATCCACCACGTTCCCAGGGGGCACTGACCTTTCCGAGAAGGGTTTGGAGGCTGAGGATCCAGGCCAAGCCCCCAGCAAGAGGCTGCTGCTTGGATACAAAGAAAGCTTTATAATCTTTGAGGAGCAACTCCCAATTTCCCCCTTCCCCAGCCACAGGTAATCACCAGTCCACTCCCTGCTTCTATGAGCTTGACTGTCTTAGATGCCTAATATAAGTGCAATCATGTGGCATCTGTCCTTCTGTGACTGGCTTAGTTCACTTAATGTAATGTCTTCGAGATCCACCCCTGTGGTCTCAAATGGTCGGATTTCCTTCCTTTTTTAAGGCTGAATAGTATTCTAGTGTGTGTGTGTGTGTGTGTGTGTGTGTGTGTGTGTATTTATCCATTCTTCAGGCAATAGACAAGCTCTGGAGATCTTCTCTACAGCATAGTGCCCACAGTTAGCAATACTGTATTGTGCACTTACCATATTTAAAACCAGAAAGAAGGTAAGTGAAAAAAAAGGAATAAAGAAGGAAAAGTAAATCTCTTGAAACAATGCCTAGCACATAGTAAGCACCAGTAAAGTGAACATTTATAATTCATCTCCTACCCCAAAAAGGAGGAAACCAGCAAAGGTTCTCAGAGTTGTTTGGGAAGGAAATAACTAAAGAGGAGACTTGAAGGACCTAAAAAATGAAGCTGGTCTCTACCCGAAACCAGAGCCCCCCAGTGAGGTAAACCCCAAACCTCTCTCCATGGTCCTTGCTTTTCCAAGTCTTTTAACCTCTTTATTTTGGAGGTTCTCTTGGCTCTTCTGTTCACATTCCTGAAGGTGTCCCATCTCTGAAACTCAAACTTTTTCATCAGACTGAATCTGTCAAAACTATCACTTTGGGTTAATAGCTGCTGTCCGCCCATCACTAATTAGAGACAAAATGATGCATTTAAAAAATAATCCGTAGCCTCATGATCACCAATGATCAGAGATCCCCTAGGACAGGTGCCGGCCATGGAGCTGGAGCAGAGAATGAAGGCATGTGCTGGGGGAGATCAGAAATGGAAAGGAGAAAAGATAACTCTGGAGCCAAAGCTGTGAATGCCTTGTCACAGGCCCCCCTCGATTGTACAAAGTGTGTGTTGTCTCAGAATTGTTAATCTCTCTTAGGTCTACATCTCATTCCTCAAACTCCAGGTCAACTGTGGACTTCTCGGAGACGAGGTCTTGAACATCCCACATCAACTAGCCCAGCTATGGAGACAGGAAAAGGTCCCAGAGAGAGAATGAACACTAGTAAGAAGGTAGCTGAAGGAAGAAGGGGAAAGGGGCAAGAATAAAAAATGGAGCAATACAAAAATATACGGAGATGTTCTCTTATCAGTGAGCCTCAGTCAAGGCGGGTTAAAGATCTGGTGTGTCCTTCTTGTAGACAGTCTCCCTGGCTTCTGGCCTTGAGTCTCCTTGGATGGCCTGCTCAAAAATTAGCTAAAAGTCATTTGACTGAGTACCAGTCAGCTCACAGTTCCACGGTCCCTGCAGTGCTCTTGCTTAGTGGTGCCCAGCAGGCCCCCTGCCCTTGCAGAAAGACAGTAAGACCCCTGGAAGATTGCTACACCAGAACAAGAAAAGAAATGGAAAGGGCCGATTTGATATAAGATAGAAAGTTCTTATTTATTCGTACGAATTTGCTGTTTCTCATTCTTCTTGTGTATTTGTTATATTGTCTCCTAAACTAATTACCTAATTACAGAGGGTAAAAGCATTTACAGGATTAGGGAGAGTTCTCTCACATGTACTGTGGAGGTAGAGATGTTTATTAATTGCTCCATCGAAAAATGTTCCAACCCTGTCACAGCCGCTGAATTATTCATTCATCTGCCCCCTCCACCCCTCTGTTTAACCAGGATTAATCCCTCCAAGGTACCACTAAATACCACCGGCCATTTATACTAAGCCCTTTAATTAATCACATTATTGGTCGTGTGTTGACCCTCTTCTCTCCCACATGCCATTCACAGTTTTCTGGGGAAAGAACCAACTAGAACACATACTTCTAGCAATGCCTGCGAGGCACTCTGCTACCAATTATTCCTTTAAATTGAAGTCGCCAACATTTCAGACAGGAGAGGTCAAAACGTGGCTGTTTTTATTTTGACCGACAGATACGGCTGACGTTTTTATTCTGCTCTTTGTAAAGGAAGACAACCAGCGGTAGACACAAGGAGACCCTCCTGTACAAAACCCTCCATTCCACAAATCAGAGACCCACGGAAATCGGCTCACCCCTCTTCTTCAGGACCAGTGCCTTTGGGAGATGCGTTAGTCGATGCACTAGTATTTCCTGCAGGATACGCTGCAAGAGAAACAACTCCCGACCCTCCGTGCGGGCCCAGAAAGGCGGATGTGTCCACTCATGCAGACTCTCGTGCACGTCCGAGTGACATTCGTGTCACTCAACAGCACAGTCTGCGTCAACTGTGTGGCTTGCCATCTCCACACGGAGCCCCCTGCCTAGGAGGGAAAGAGACAGGCTGGGGAATTGCAAGTGCTCCTTCCACAGTGTCAGTGGGGTGACAGACGTCACATCCAAGACGAGCCATCTAGTCCCATTCAACTGCAAGCAGACAAAGACATACAGTCCCTTATGTGTCCAGAAGAGAAAGGGAAGCAGATAATGATAAATACAACTATTAACGTCTTGTCTATCACAGAAGATTAAGTGCACCGATCTTTACTTCAACTGCTTAATGGTTATTGGTAATAATACCTCACTCTGATAGGATGAATGCTCATTTACCAAGAATTTTCCATTGATTTCTCTCATGAGTTTTTATTCTATCTTGTTCGATCTCTATTCTATTCTGCCATGTTTTCTTCTATTTTGTCACTCAGAGATAAAGCTCCACATGAGTAGGATCTCAGTTGGGAAGTGTCTCCACCCCACCACAGGTGTATTTCCATTATGTCAGTCTCTCACAGGGCTTCTCAATCTGGGTGCCGTGATTCAGAGATTACAAGGACCATCTAAGGCCATGTGTGCATCCTGTTTCCTATGAAGAGGGTCTCTACTTGCCAGCAGGTTTTCAAAGGTCTATTGAGTCCCTGGAGGCTGAAACAGTCCAGACGATCTTTTCATCTTCCAAAGCATCTGCCAAACGCCAACACAGCCAAGTGGACAGAACAGATTGCTGACGAAGGAATTTTGGAAAAGAAGGTGGGAGGGAATAGGGGTCCTAGAGAAAATGCTTACATGGGTGTCAGCAGTTGGAGGTATGGGGTCTGGCTCAGGGGTCCAGCAGGAGGGCGTTAATGACTTAGAGGGAAGGAGCCAGGAAGCAGAATGAGAGCACAAAAGGAGAAGGAGACTATCTGGAAGACAACCATTTGTGTGCTTCGCAAAGAGCTACGAAAGATCACCTCGCCCATCCCTGGATAAGTCGATGTGCTACCAGAGCTTGCTTGACAGAGAGTTCCTGGTGAGAAGAGGTCTGGCTGCGGGCATCCAGACACATTGACTGAATCTTCTGGAACAAGGGATTAGCATATGCACCAAAGTTGTTTTTTTTTTTTTTTTTTTTTTTAAATCAGTCCTGTGATTTATTTAGCACGTTGACTCGCACATTAACTGTAAAGAGATCATCCCCTACAGTCTCATTGTGTGCAAGGTAGACCTGCCCTTTATGGGCAGGAAGCTGAGAGGGTGAACCTCTAAAGCAGAAGGAAGGGACGATGTATGCAGCAAACTACATGGAACATTTAAAGAAGAAATTATGTTAAAAGAAAATGCTACCCTACCAAAGGTAGAAACCCACAACTAATTCCCAATACTACAGAAGACTGCAATGTTTTGGGGAGGCTGAAATAGTTTTCCTTTTTGTATTCTAAAAAACGAGAAATTGGTTTATGCTGGAATCCCAGGAGGTTCTTTATAAAGGGATACAAAGCCAGGTTTTAAGGAGTCATGGTGGACCCCAGTGGGAGAGCACATCACACCTCTTCCCATTCAGCCCAAGCACCGGCCCTTTCGCAGGCACTTTCAGAGGAGAAATATCACTCTATATTGCAAAAACTGCATTTGAAATACCCTCCCAGCTTTGCTTTGCCCATTGAAACCACATCTGTCCTTCAGAAGCCAGTTTAGAGATCCCAAGTCCCACAAACTGGCCAGCTGGGACCCACCGACCGCACTCTTTTATAACAGCAATGACAACTAAGCCAACAGCTACCATTACCAAAGATGGGCCATGAGCCTAAAAACACACCCTCAGACCTACGGATGAGAACACTGAAGCCTGACTCTTCAAAAACATCACGGAACTGAACCCGTGGTGCCCACATCACCCAGGGTGGGCTTCTAATCCCTCAGAAGGGGGGGGTCCCTCATTACCTCATCTTTGCTTTTACACCCAGTGGCGTCTGCCAAAGAGCAAGGACCTGATAACGTCTGTTAAAGAGAGCAAGAGAAAGAATGAATGAGGCTCAGACAGAAACAAGCTGTCCAAATGGACAGTAGGGATCACGGATAAGCTGGGACCTGTGGCCTGACACAAACCTCCTGGGGACAGCTGTCCCAATAGAAACTAAATGCTAACTTTTTGCCATGTGTTTTACATGCTTTGCAATGCCCCATCTAATATATTTTTTTTTAATTTGAAATCTGTGGAGTAATTATAGACCCAGAAAGGTGCATAAAACAGTAAATGTTCAATGAATTCTCAGGAATTGGTCTGTCACAGACATGCTGCCCGCATGAAAATGTAAGGAACATTCTCAGAACCAGAACCAGAACGAGAGAGAAGCATGTCGCTTCCATCCTTCCTACCCTGTAGAAATCACTGCTCCATCATTACGATAATAACATTCCTGTTTTGCTTTTGGTTTTACCTTCTGACCCATGATGCACTGTCTCACCTAATTACAAAAGTTCCTTAACTGGCAGTGTGTGCAATGACCCTCCGTGTCCTAGAGACAGGACGTCGGGAGTACAGGGCTCAGTATTAAGGTCTTGCCTCTCTGCATGGGGAGAAGAGGCAGAGTGGCCTTCCCAGGAGCCTCCGGGGGTGCCGTCTCACCCCTCAGCTCATTTGGACCTGACCTCCATCTTTGCGTAGAGGCTTCACATCCCCAGCTGCTGGAGAGCTCACAGTAAAGGTTTCTGAGCCCGTGGGACTCAGTGGAGACCACGGTGGGACTCGTGCTTGCATCTGGCAACAGGCTTATGTTCCAATCAAGCCCATTTGACTCAGCTAGGGGAAAAAACAGAGAAAGGAAGAAGTCCGTAGGAGGCCAGCTGGTGCGCCCCTCCCCTGCCGGCACGTGTCCTGCGAGCTTGAAGCATACTCAACATTAGAGGGTCCTTGACGCTGTTTTATATACGAGCAAACCTCATTTAAAAACCTGGTTAAATCAAGAGGTTGGACAGAGGCCAGAAATCACCCTGTCAAACCCAGTAGCATTTGAAAACGCAGAAACGCCAGGCCCAGGGAGGAAAGGGACTATTCAAGGTCGCACACTATTCAAGGTCGCACACTGTGCTCAGGTGCACATGCCGGTAATGAGGGTAGGTAAAGGAAGCACTCGGCAGAGGTGAGGTCCTAAGGGTTTTACTTTCTGTTCTGAGCTGGCCAACCGAGTTGCCTCATACTCCGTTTTGATGAGGTTCTGGGAAACAAGCCAGCTACCTTGAGAGACTTAGATAAAGCAAAGTAGAATAGTTCACTTTTTTCCCAAGTCCAACTTTGAGGCCAGATTTAAGCGATCCAGGCAAGGGGAATTGGTCACTGTCCCCGCAGCCACACAGAAGACCAGAAGTCACTGGCGTCATCATCAAGAATCCCTCACACCCGCAAAACACTTTGTGGACCATTGTATGGTTTCCAGAATGCTCTCCCAGGTGACCACACATGACCCTCATGCAAGTCTCTGGGAGGAGGCAAGGCCGATCATTTTCTTCCTAATTTTTGAGGGAGAAACTGAGTTTTGATCAAGGATCATAAAACTAGGGGAGCTGGGGTGCTGGATTTTTATTCCATCCCGGCCCTCAGTGACAGGAGAGAAGAAAGCCTGAGAGAGGGTCACATGTCCTTCATGCTTTGCTCCAGGATCACGTGACACTGGAGATCTCCCAGTAGCTCCTCCCCGACACGGTCCTGCTTTCCCTGGTTTCAGGCAAGTGTCATCGGTCAACAGGGATTGGAAGCAGAGGGGTTAGCATCAGGAGGTGAACAGGAGCCTGAGCCTAGGTCACCTGCCAGCACCCCTCACCCCACTTCACCACTTCACGGGGCATGTCTTCATCTCCCGTCACCACAAGAAGGAGGCTGAGTACAGTAAAATAAGACAGGTTGTGAGAGAGAACGCATTCCCACAACTTTTATGACAGTGGACTGTTATAACGGTTCTATTTTATCATTGGTTGTTAATCTCTGACTGTACCTAGATGATACAGTTTACCATAGGTACGTATATAAAGGGAAAAACCATGGCATACGCGAGGTTCGTTCCTATCTGTGGTTTCGGGCATCCCCGGACATTCTGGAACATACCCTGTGTGTAAGGAGGGGGTCTACTCTACAAACAACTCCAATTACCAACTCAGTATTTCAATCATCTCTCAGTCATCTTTATGTGTCCCCAATACTGAAGGACTCGGGGCATAATCTGATTTAAACACAATTTTACCCATAAAACGTTTTTGGAATCATGAAAATCAGTCAAGTATGCCATTATTCTAAAACTGTTCAGCCTCTAACATGGCATCCCTATATATCTGAGTCAGTACAGTTGAGCTACAGATAACTTTCCGAATAACCTGGCACATTGCTCTTACTCTGCGGGGGGACGAACCTGGCGCCAAAACAAAGGAGTTAACCTTCCCCACCTGACATGAGAAATTTATGAGAGCCAGGAGAAACTTCAAGTCTCCTGAGTTCCATTTCCATGTTCACCCACCAACCCGCCCCAATCCCCTTGTCTTCTGTCAGAGCACGGCCCTACCTTATGCGTTCTTAGGCGGTTTGTACTTAGCATTTTGTCAGGACCGATGAGTCTGTCTTGTTCATTGTAACATTACCTCACTGAGCCCATCTCCTTCAGCAACCTCCTGCCTGACACCTCCCCTCTCCCAGCATGAGGCCCTCATCCCCAAAATGCGGACAAACTGTGCTTCCTAGCCCCCAGCGTTGTGAACAATAAACTGATATGCAAGTGGGAGAGGCTTGTGACCAGTATTTATTCTTGGATTTGCATGCTCTGCAATCAGAGCGAGCACTAGAGCTCTCTGTGCCTGTTTTTCTATCTGCAAAAGGAAGATCCCCGGTTCCAGCGTCTAGTCTGAAGCAATGCTAGAAAGACATGTGCAGGTATTAGCATAACCTAATCTCTTCCAAATAAAATGCGTTCTAGTTACCAATGTCCTCACCAACTAATCGTTACTATTCTGTCGATCTTACCTATTCAACTCACATTCATGTTGCACCTACTGTATTCGCAGCACAATGAGGAGAAGTA
Organism: Mustela nigripes; assembly: GCF_022355385.1. Taxonomy (NCBI): domain Eukaryota; kingdom Metazoa; phylum Chordata; class Mammalia; order Carnivora; family Mustelidae; genus Mustela; species Mustela nigripes. Next base: position 10,192,011 of record NC_081563.1, read on the forward strand.
CGAGGAAGAAGCAACAGACTCAGTCCCTGCTTCAAGAAGCAGATAGTTTCCAGGCAAAATGACAGACGATGTGAATAAAACAGAATGACAACACGGGGTGCACACAAGCATTCCAGGAAGATCGAGAAAGTAATGTCTTGTTCTTAGATTAATCCATTAGGAAGGAAACCAGCTTGTGTAAGGGGGGGGGGGGGGTCAGGACAAGGGTCTTCCCTTACCCACCCCTGCGTAAGGGAGCAGCTGGGAAACTACAGTAGTCAGGCATGGGTTGGGGGGAGAAAGAAAGAAAAAGAGAAGATAAACTATTTTAAAAGCAATCATCATCACGGCAAACAGATGCACACATACACATCATAAAACAAACAAATGCAGAGCCTGGTGAAGATCAAGAAGTAGGTGTGCCCTGCTCCGTGCATTTCCGCAGGCATCCAGCCGCGGGGGGCTCTCTCTCAGTCCGCACTGTAAGGCTGTGTATCCTGGCTCCAGATTCCTGCCTCTCCCATTTACCACCAACACCTTCCTGAAGGCCTGCATCCACCCACAGGAGGCCAGTGGATGAATCCATGCCAACGTGGTCTCCTGAAAAGCTCCTTAAACGGCCGACATCTTGCCCCTGCCCCACCTCCGCCACCCTCTGCCCCCATTCTGATTCAGTATTTCTGAAAACCAGGAATATTGGTTTGGTTCTCATGGATACTCCTGGTTGACACCCATAATGGAGTCAGAGCCTAGGTAATTCATTAACTGAAGAGCGATCCCATAAGAAGGCATGTGTTGATTCAAGGCCACCCAGAGATGTCAGGGTTAACAAAGATGTCAGGGCTAAGCCAAGGCTCCGGATTCCCACGGCAGGTCCAAGTTGCCCTGGTTAGCGCCACGAAGTGGACAGAAGGACAAAAACCAACTCTCCTAGTCCTTCTCCCTTCATTCCAGAAAGAGGGCTGGGGGGGCAATATTTCAAAGCATAATAAGCATATACTTTCCATAATCAAAAAAGAGAATTCTTCTGATGGGTGGAAACTAGACTTTTGGGAACAATCACTTTGTAGTGTATACAGATGTTGAATTATAATGGTGTACACCTGAAAATTAAAAAAAAATTTTTTTTAAAGATTTTATTTATTTATTTGACAGAGAGAGATCACAAGTGGGCAGAGAGGCAGGCAGAGAGAGAGAGGAGGAAGCAGGCTCCCTGCTGAGCAGAGAGCCCGATGTGGGACTCGATCCCAGGACCCTGAGATCATGACCTGAGCTGAAGGCAGCGGCTTAACCCACTGAGCCACCCAGGCGCCCTAAAAAAATTTTTTTTAAGATTTTATTTATTTTATTTGAGAGAGAGAGATGCAGAGCGCATGCATGAGCTGGGAGAGAGGGAGACCCCCCACCCCGAGCAGACCCCCCACCCTGAGCAAAAACCCCTATGCAGGGTGCAATCCAAGGAATCATGAACTGAGCCAAGGTACGCTTAACTAACTGAACCACCCAGGGGCCCCTAAAAAAAATAAAAAAAGAATATTTACATTGAAGTATAAGTACACTGTCTATACTACATACACTTTGAAAAATATATAAATATTTCCATTATGTCCAAAAATACGGTTAATTTTAAAAATATTATGTGGATTCTAGGAAAGAACGCATATCTTCTGGGTGCCTGGGTGTCTCAGTTGGTTAAGCGACTGCCTTCGGCTGAGGTCATGATCCCAGAGTCCTGGGAGCAAGTCCCACATCAGGCTCCCTGCCCCATGGGGAGTCTGCTTCTCCCTCTGACCTCCCCTCTTATGCTCTCTCTCACTCTGTCTCTCTCTCTCTCCCAAATAAATAAATAAGATCTTAAAAAAATAATAATACATATATTCTATTTGGGAGGTGTAAAGTTTGATCTGGATGTTAATCTACATTTATACAAATGAAACAAGTCTATAATTAAATAACATATACATATAAAAATACATACACATTAATAAGTGTATATATTTAGAAATGTTACATGTTTTCTCTATTACTACTGGATTTTTCATGGCCTTATTGATATAAATATCTGCTTTCTACTAATTTTTATGTATTTTCCACATTTCATGATGTAGTATACTTTATTCGTTGCATAAAGATTATTAGAGTTATGACCTCATTGTGTGCTCTCCTTGCCTCATGAACACCTTTTGTCTCATATTACACTTTCTTTGAAATAAAAAAAGAGAATTTAGTTTCAACACGCGACTTGCATTTATTTTTTTTTAAGATTTTATTTATTTATTGGGCAGAGATCACAAGTAGGCAGAGAGAGAGAGGAAGGGACGCAGGCTTCCCGCTGAGCAGAGAGCCCTATACGGGGGCTCGATCCCAGGACCCTGGGATCATGACCTGAACTGAAGGCAGAGGCTTTAACCCACTGAGCCCCCCAGGCGCCCAGCAACTTGCCCTTAAAAACAAGAAAACACAAACAGAACAGAAAGCACTGTGTTTCAAATTTTCTATTGAAACCAGCCCTGTGAATTAGTTGAGCGAGAAATTCCACTCGTATCTCAACCTAGGAGAAGATGACCTCAGGATTTCGTAAATAGCTACTGTCATGCAGATGGCATTTCTCCTTTGCTTTTCTATCATGTGTTATTATTTGTAATATTTCTAAAATCTCTTTTGAGATAATGAACTTGAAAAATCAAAGTCCCATGGATGCCCAGGGTTTTTGTGACAAAACAAATAGCAAGGCAGGAGGAAATTGTCAGTGAGACTAAAAGTCTCATTTTAGTTAAAACAGCTCATTCTCATGAAGGTCCTCAAGGGCAGAAGACAATATATACACATTTCAAATCGGTGGCATCACATCGAAACAGAGATATTAAGGGAAAATGCAGTAAAAGATTGTGTTTCACGCAGGTGAGACTAGGAGGACCCAGTCTCACTGGCAGCATCACACTTAACACTCTGGCTGAGGTCGGCTTTCCTGCGTCCCTCAAAATAATAATAATAATAATAGTAATGATAATAATACAGCAGGTGCATGCTTCCTTCTACAAAGAATGATGATACTCAGAAGGACAAGTGTCATTCCCTTTCTCTCTTTTCCACCCATGAACGCAAAGGATGATTTAGTAGAACATGACGAAGCGAGATTCTCCATTCCTGGCTAATGAACGTTGCTCGTTCTCTGGCCCGAGGAGACAAATCCAGATGTACAGGACAAGGCATTGATTGAAAGGAGGTAAATATTAAAAAAAGAAAGAAAGAAAGAGAGAGAGAAAGAGAAAGAAAGAAAGGAAGAAAGAGAATGGAGGGAAAGGAAGGGGAGGGGAGAGGAGAGGGGAGGGGGGGGGGGGGGGGGGGGGGGGGGAGGGGAGAACAAAAGCGGATGGAACTGCTGACACTGGGTTTACCACTTTCTCTCCCATCTGAGAAAAGTCTTTTTTCACCAAGCCATCAAAACTTTTCAATTCCATTAAAAAAAAAATATTTATTAAGAACCATGAGAAGTATAGTGTGAGATTTAAAAAAAGGGGGGTGCACCTGGGTGGCTCAGTCAGTTTAATCTGTCTTTGGCTCAAGTCATGATCCCAGGGTCCTGGGATCCAGCCCCACATCGGGCTCTCTGCTCAGGCTGGACCCTGCCTCTCCTTCTCCCTCTGTCTGTTGCTCCCCCTGCTTGTGCTCTCTCTCTGTCAAATAAATAAATGAAAAGATCCCTGGTTTTGTTCCTGCACCATAAGAGACACCAAATACTGGTGGTCATATTGGTCAGGACAGACCGTGCTTCGCCGCGTTAACAAATTGTTCCCCAAATGTTGGTAGTTCACCACAAGTAAGCTTTTGTTGTTGCTGGTTTGGGTCACATACAAAATCTAACTAAAAGTCAGTTATTTCTCTTTGGCAGTTCTCTTGCCTGGTTCCTTCTGTTTTCAACCCCACCACTTTAGAGCTCCTCCTTTGGAATGCAGGGACAGAAGAGGTGGAATCTGGGGAGTTCTCAATGCTGTTCCCTGCCTCAGGCCAGACAGAGGGGACACATTACATTAGCTCTTGTCCCCATAGGAAAGGACTAGGTCACATGGAGTTAAAACTCTAAGAGCAGGGAAGCTGGAGATAATTTTCCTGTGTCCCTGGGAAGAGAGATGATGATGAGAACACAGCGCCGCATCTGCCCCAGAACAACAATGAAATGTGGAGAATCCAATGGAGCAGAGGGCAGCACCCTTCTGAGTGGCTGGGAGGTTTCAGAGGTCAGATTAGAGTCACCTTCCAGGAAAGATAAGGTGGGGAATACAGAGCACATGCGATGTGGAGGGAACATTTTGATCAAAGCTCTGAAGACAAGTCATGTCATGTATTTGAAGAACAGTAAGGAAGCGAGGCCTGCTGGATGACCGTTAATGGAAGATGGCTACTCGGAAGCAGCTGGGGGGCTCATATGTTGCAGAGCTATGAGCTGTAGGACAAGGAGTAGAAATAGTTTAGTTTCTCGTAAAGCAACTTGTGGTCCGTGAAGCCAGTCTGACCAGGTAACCCCAGGCACGACTCGGATGTCTAACCCAGGGAGCAGGAAGGCACCCAACTCATCCCATCATCCCCCTTATCTAGATAGTCGCTAATCCCTACTGAAGCACACCCGTGGCCATCTCATAGCCTCTATGTCCTCACCACCTCTATGTCCCCACCACCTCTGCCTTATGCCAGGCCCTCAGGATTGTTTACACACTGCCATGGACTGAATGTCTGTGTCACCCCAGAATTCGTGTGAAAGTCCTAATCCCCAGTGGGATGGTATTTGGAAACAGAGCCTGGAGAGCCTGGGAGAGGGAGAGCCCTCATGATAGCATTAGTGCCCTTCGTAAGAAGAGACAGGAAAGGCTGATTCTCTCTCTCTCTTGCCCCTATGTGACTGCACAGCAAAGAGGCAACTGCCTGAAAGACAGGAAGACATTCTCACCAGAACCTGACCAGGCTGGCACCTTGATCTTAGACTTTGAGCCTCCAGAGCTGTGAGACATAAATTTCTTGTGTTGAAGCCAGCCAGTCCATGGCATTTGTTCTAGTGTCCTGAGGGGCTGAGATGCCATCTCTGGCCACAGCCTGGTCAGTGATCTCTCCACCTCTGGCCCCTTTCCTCTTCAGTATGAACCTGATGCAGCAGACCAGACGGGACCCTGTAACACCCATTCCTAAATGGTATCACATAAGGGCCTCTTTCTGACGTGCTCATGTCTATCTCACATTCTTCCAACACCGAAACGCATTGAGGTTTTCTGAAAACATCAAATTTGTCACGACTCTTGAGCATTTCTATATGCTGTTTCTACGAACTGGAAGGCTTCACTCCTTCCTGCTCAGAAAAATCATGTTCATCCTACACAGCCTCTTCCTGATCCCTCCCTTGGTTAATAATTCCCTCCTCTGTGCTCACATTTACACGCTTCTAAATCTTTTATTGCTCTTGCTCGTTGGCATTCGCTCATATCCCGATCAGCTCTCCAAGTTCAGTGTGAACGCCACTGCGAACAGGAAATGTGCCCTCTTCACCTTAACTCCCCAGGCCCAAACCGTAGGTCTGGTTCAGAGCATAAGCTCAATAAATACTTTTAAGGGGCACCTGGAAGGCTCAGGGGGTCAAGCAACTGACTCCTGATCTCGGCTCGAGTCATGATCTCAAAGTTGTGGGACTGAGCCTGGAGCTGGTCTCAGGGCTCAGTGCTCAGCAGAGAGTCTGCTTCAGATTCTCTCCCTCTCTCTGCCACTCCCCCAACTTGGACTCTCTCTCTCTCTCTCAAACGAATAAATAAAATCTTAAAAAAATTTTTTTTTAATTTTTTGAGGCTATTTATTTATTTATTTGTGTGTGTGTGTGTGTGAGAGAGAGAGAGAGAGAGCGAGTGCACAAGTAGAGGGAGGAGTGGGCAGAGGGAGAAGCAGGCTCCCTGCTGAGCAAAGAGCCCGATGCCGGACTCGATCCCAGGACCCTGGGATCATGACCTGAGTCAGATGCTTAACTGATGGAACCACCCAGGAGTCCCCAAAATAAATGCTTTTAAATCAAATGTCAAGTTAATATTATGGACAGTATCTAAGGTATATTTTGGGCCTAATATTCAGGTTTAATACTATGATCTCCAGTAGAATAAAAATCATTATAATAGATTAGATAGATCTATTATTAGATAATATCTATAATAGATAGAGGGTTATAAAGGAGGAATACGGAGAAATAAAGTACTTTGGACTCAATAGAGTTCTTTAATCACACCTAATAGTTATTAAGACCTTATTCTGGTCCAGACACTATGCTAGGTGTTTTAATACATTATATCTCACTTAATAGTCACCAAAACCTCTTAAAGAAAAATACTCTTATTGATCATATTTTGAACATGAGTAAACTGAGGCACACAGCCAATATGCATCTTGCCCAGGGACCCACAGCTAATAAGAGTGGAGCCAGGATGTGAATCCAGGCCCTCTAAGATAGGATCCATCCGTGAAACTCCTCTCCTGTGATAAGAGGGCAAGCTCGGACATTACGAACAAAGGCAAGGACACAGAGAGCGGTTAGGACATTAAAGCCAGAGGGATGATGGAATGGAGCAACGAGACACACACGCATCATGTTCCTTGCCCTCCGTAATTTAGAAATAGGCTGAGTGTGTGCTAGCAGGAGTGGAATGCTAAGTATGTGTTTTTCAATAGAAACCATACTTGATTAGCAATGTACAATATCTGTGGTTAGATCCAAACTTTTGATAACTAAAATAAAAATAAATAAATAAATACCTCATCGAGATATATATAATTACCAGGCAAGGAAAACATAATGAATCAGCCTTGGTAGTTACAACAACGCGCCAAGACACCAGAAGGCAACGCCTAGAACAAGTGACATATCAATGTAAGTGGCTACTTTATGCTTTACTGTTTTAAAATAAGCACTTTCCCCCTTTTACTAAATTCTAAAGCATCTCTACCTGTTATCAATGTATTTATTACAAGTTTACCGTAGATGCCCTGCCCTATGGCATAGGTTGTATGGGGAATTTAAGTGGGGAGGGGGACAGGAATAATGGAAGGAGAGGGAAAGACAGTTCCTCTGACTCACAGGTGCTATCACTCTCAGTGCAGTTCGGTTCAACAAATATGCATTAAATTTCCACCCCGTAGTAAGGAAAGAGCTCAGAAATGGGGATTCTGCTGGGGGTGGGGGTTGGAGGGTCATCACAGATACAGTCTGGCTCCTAAAGAGCTCACAGCCTTGCAGTCATATAGACGGGGCACGAGGCAATGTCAATGCCACAGGGAAAAAAACAGGCTGCCATGACAACGCTGTGAAGGGCCCTTATGGCAGGCTCGGTAAGTCTCGGAAGGCTGCCAGGAGGAAGCGAATTTAAACTGAGACCTGAAGAACGAACTCTCTTGCCAGGGGTAAGACTGGAGAGAAGAATCTTAGCAGAGGGAACAAAAGCAGTAACCTGAGAAAGAGCAAGGAAGCAGACCAAGAGGTGAAAACAATCGCTGGACTCAGGAAGGCAGAAGCAAGAAGCAAGAGGGCGGGCAAGAGGAGAGGCCATGGAGCTGCGAAGGGCTGAGTCCTGGGGCCACGTGGGCGCTTTGGATGTCTTCCCAGCATGGATGGAAAGTGACGGAGGACCCTACAGAGAGCAGGGCAGGAAAGGAACCTAAAAAAATGTACGCTTTCCAAGTGTCTCTGATTACAGTATGAGATGATGGGAGGAACAACAACCAGGTCTGGGAAATCAATGAAGTTGCTGCAGCAATTCTGATGGGCGTTCCGGCTGACTCGGGCCCAGGGTGGCAGCCCAGGGACGGACTAATGCGGAGAGATGAGAAAGCCATGCAGGGGAAAGAAAGCCCAAGAGTTATATGGGGGCCGGAGGGTGCCCGGGCACTGGCTTGCAAAATGGGGAGGGCAATGGTGCCTACCCACAAAAAGACAGGCCAAAAGGGAAGCTGAGGTTTCCCTTTCCCTTTTCCCTTTCAGCTTCATCCTGCCCTTTGGGTGTCTGTGGGACAGCCACAGGACGGGCCTCCAGGCTGTTGGATATCTGGGTCTGCAGTTCAGGGGAGAGACGGAGCTGGAGAGTCCCATGAGGGAATCATCGCAAAGGGATATGATGCAAGTCAAAAAGCAGACAGGAGTATGCAGTGAGAACGCATGGAAAAGAAAACCGGAGTTCGGAATCCTGAAGAAAGCCAGTATTGAAAGGACAAGGTGAAGGAAAGGAGCCCACAAAACATCGTAAGAACAGCCAGAGAAGTTGGAAGGAACCCAGGAGAGCGAAGTACAGTGGGAGGTGAAGAACGCTCGCACCTCAACAAGGACGACGTAGTCTTCTGTGCCATGTGCTTTGGGGCGGCGAGTAAAACAAGACCCCCAAAGCATCGGTCACATTCCGTGCCAGTGGGTCGCCCCACAGCCTATTAGAAAAGCGAATTGTGGTGGGAGGCAGCCGGGTGCCTCAGCCTGACTCTTGATTTCGGCTCAGGTCATGATCTCAGGTCACGAGATCCCCTGTGTCGGGCTCTGTGCTGGGCATGGAAGCTGCTTGGGATTCTCTCTCTCCTTCTGTCCCTCCCTAGGCCCCCATCCTCTTTCTTCCTCTCTGGAGAAGAAAAAGAAAAAAGAAAAAGAGAAAAGGGAAGGGGAGGGAGGGGAATGGGAGGAGGTAAGGGAAGGGGAGGAAGGAAGGAAGAAAGGAAGGAAGGAAGGAAGAAAAGTGGGCGGGCCTGGGTGGCTCAGTCGGTTAGGCATCTGCCTTCAGCTCAGGTCATGATCCCAGCATTCTGGGACTGTCCCCAGAGGCAGGCTCCCTGCTTAATGGAACGTCTAACTTCTCCCCCCACCCCACTGCTCTTAAATAAAATCCTAAAAAGAAAGGAAGGAAAGAAGGAAGGAAGAGGGAGGGGGAAAGAAAGAGAGAGAAGTGAGGGCTGGGGCATGGAGTTTAACAGAAGAGAGAGAACCCTCAGCTCTGCCGCACAGCTATAATAAGACTTTTTAAAAACCACTTGACTTCACACACCTTTGAATGCCAAAGGATACATTTACCAGTTTAGTCTACGCAAGTCTAAAATGAGCCTTGCTTCTGTTAGAGACAGACTACAGAATGCCGAGAGAATCCACTTCCAAGTGTTTATTAAGCGCCTTCTGTTCCAGAACATCACTGTACCCAAGAGAGTAAGAGTCATTTCTTCCAGGTGAGAAGCGTTTGACCGGTGACTGCCACGCGGCATCTTGAATGCTTGGGGAGACTGTTTAAAATGCAGATTCCCAGAGCACATCCCAACGTTAAGTTGCACTAAATCCGGGGTAGAGCCTGCGAAGCTGTACTTCTACCAGGCTCCTGATGATGCCAGAGAACTATCCGGAAATCCAATACTGTTTATCACGTAATAAACCTCCTCACGCACCACGGAATTCAAAGCATGAGCGAGGCGTTGGGGCACTGCGATGGGTGAAAGCTGAAACAGAAACAAACACCAACAGCTCAGAAAATAAAACTGTGACCGTGGCTCGTGTACGCATTGAAGCGGCCAAGGCGTATCTACTGAGAGTGTCCTCTGCACCAAACCCCAGGCTCAAGCAAAGGGATTATAAATTTGAACTGGATTCGGAGATTTTCTTCAAATAACTCTCAGTCTATGAAGGAAGAAAGGAAAGAAGATCAACCAATGATTCTAGTGCAGTTCGATCAGTATTTTGACATCTGCCACATTCGTGACCAGTATTAACATGGTCCTCTGGGAGCATAAAGGATGGTCTCCATCAGAATGGGCGAGGAGACAGACACATGGGAAGGACTGAAGCTTGAATGGGTTCTACATTTTGATTATCAGTTAGATGAGGATGGCACGGAAGGATATTCCAAACAGGAGAAAAGGTCATAGTGACCCAGACCTACCAAGAGCTCTTACCATCACTATGCTATGGAAGTTGCCATATGCAAATGCATGTACCCTCCTAAAATTTGAAAAGAACACAGAGAAATGATAGATACTGAGACACCTTTGTATAATCCACATCCAAGAGCCTATTAAACCCACAGATGCTGAAAGTTTTGTCCAGAGAACCCTTAGGAGTATTTAAAGGCAAAATGATAAGAAGCCACTGGAAGAACCTTCGATAAGAATATCAAGTTATAGGAAGGAACTAGGAAAATGTGACGATGTGGAATCTAATCCCAACCTAGAAGAGGGCCCATGAGAAGGAATAGTAAGTTTGAACACGAGCGGTTAAGGGGAAGCTGGATTCTCTTTGGTCCTGGTTGCAAGGAAACAACCCCGCCATTTTTGCCGTCAAGAGAGAAAGTAGAAGGCAGGTAAGTTAGTCACACGGGGGTGAACTTAGAGGAAACAAATAGTAGGGAGATGCGGGGCAGGACCTAGGGAGGCAGATGGGTCTGTTGTTGATTTCTTAAACTCTGGGTGATGGAGGAACGCGCTGAAGGGGATCTTCACGGTGAGAACAGACACGAAGGGAAAAAGGGGAGGGGGATAAACCACTTGTTGTTCTGAGAGAATTCGAAAACAAAGAAGTGTATACCGACCAGGATAGCTTCCTTCTCTAACAAGCAGTCACAAAAATTTTGGTGGCTGAACTCAGTAAGATTTCTTTCTCCCTCACATCACACCAGGGCTTGCACACTTGGATGCAGGTTGTCTGAGAGGAGAGATCTTCTCTCCTTAGTTGTTCAGGAAGCCCTGCCTGCTTCCATCTAGAGGTTCCGCCATCTTTTAAATTCTTGGAGCTCTACCAGGGACCCTCCTCTACGACCAAAGGGGATGAAACAAATGCACAGAAGATCATGGTAGTGGTTTTACTTGCAGGGGCCAAGCCTGCGTGTGGCTGACTAAGCCTGCGCCCTCATTCTGCTGCTCAGATTCGGCCAGAGGGTATCCAGTGAACTGCGTGTGAGGCAGGACGTGTCCTTTAGCTGTGTGCCCAGAGCAATGGAAATGGGGTTGGTGAGCCCATGGTACTCTCTCTGCCCCAGACAGGCACAGAATGTTCTTTAGCCAAGATCAGGGTGATTAAGCTGAGAGCCTAACGTAGTCAAGGACAGGAGAGGGGACAGTTCATGAAAGACTAAATGCTAAAGTAGGACATACAATTAAAAACAGAAAAATAAAAAAAAAATAAAAAACATTCTTAGCAAGCAATGATGTCAGACAATAAACATTCCTTCTGTTCTCGGGCCAATTTTAAAGGATGGCAGTTTGACCCAAGGACGTGGTCAGCAAAATTTGGGGAAAAGCCTTTCATGTGGTGCTAAGGGAACCAAGAGGAGAAGAAGAAACGGTATACAAGCTCACAGCAACAGGACCAGCTATATATACCCACACATAAGTGTCTGACTCCTAATCACTCCTCTGCCAACCCTCTTCTGTACATTTTCCTCACACAAGAAAATGCTCATGTATAAACAATTCAAAATACTGCAGGACACAGGATGTGATCGGCCCCAGGGCTTGCACACAGAAATCAATACAGAGCGTTAGATGTTTAACTAGTCTCGGGCTAGCCGGGGCTCTCACCACTTAAGAAAGAAGCAATCCCACACCCCCGCAAGGACAGCCTTGGACGCTCCATTTGGTTAGCCTTTCCCTGGGGCAACAGACAGACAGACGTGGGCCGTTGTCCTAAGCAGGACAGGGGACCCTCTCCCCCCCTTCCACCAATAACTTGAAGAATAGGCAGCATTTACTGAACGGTCATTATGTGCCAGGCACTCTGTCTCGCACAACTTAAATGGGTAGATACTGTATTATCACATCTTACAGAAAAAGAGACTGACGCCCAGAAAGGTTCCGTAACATACTCAAATTTACCCACATGGAAAATGTAGGAAAATGCAATTAATTGGCATCCAGAATTTGTGCTTTTGAGGACTACATTTTTCTTTTGGAAAACTGTATTTCCTCAGTGTAAAAAGGCAGGATGGGGTGAGGAGTGATAGACAAAAAAATGACCAAACAATATTTTGTGATGAAAATAAAAGTTAGGTTTTCTGATATTGGAATCCATGAGTTGACTGGCCTACTTCTTACTTTATTATCTTTATCACTGCCAAAAGGCTACAAAGAGGAGATGTATTTTCCTTCTTTTACTTGAAGTCCTTCTTTTCCATACCTCAGAGCCAGTGTGTTCTGCTTTATATTCCCAGGTGGGCTCTCAGGCTATTTATTCTCTTTTGTGATTACTGAAGCTGTAAGCTTCTTACCCTGGCGGGAGGAAGGTGGAGAGAAGAGATCCAAAAACCTGCACGTGGAAGTTTTAAACTTTTGACACTACATCTTGAAGTCCTGACAATATATTTTGTTCACTGTCCTTTAGAATGTTGGGGGGCTAAGCAAAGAGAAACAACTTACTTACTCTCTAGTCTGGAACAGTCTACGAGAGGCCAAGTAAGACCAAACATGGCATTTCAGCAAATATGCTATAAATGTTTGAGTACAAGATTTTTTAATAAAGAATTGTTATTATGTTCAGTTAGCCAGCATATAGTGTGTACAAGATTTGATCTTGGAGTGGACAGGAGATTAAGAGAGAGAAAGAGGTTATTCAACACCAAGCACTGAGCTACTTTGAATGAGTTCATCTCAGACACCAGTGATGAACCCTTCAGATACTTCCTCCCAGAGATCACTAAGTCCAGTTTACAACCAGACCAATGACCCGCTTCTTGATTTCTGAAGTCACTTGTTTAGGGCCAAAACAAATTGTTTCCTATCTATAGAGAGTATAAAAAAGGTCATCACAATCTGTAGCCGGTTCCAGGATGGTAACTTGTATTTTTATAACTTGCACATTGCCAAATTTCCAAAAAGATATATGTACATCAAACATATGCAGATGGTCATTTTGAAACCACTTCTTCCAGCAATACTTATTAAGCATGTAATTTTGAGAAATCACTGCATTTGGAGGCTATGGGATACACAAAGACATTCAGAAAGCAGTCTGACAATACTTAAGAATAGCCTACAAAAAAAAATTATAATAATAAGCGTTTTTATAATGTGCCATCAGTCCTCAGGTAACTTCTCTAGGGCACCAGTTTTCTCACTACATGCAACAAGATTTTATTACTCAATGAAGAGTAGAGCCGGGTTACAGAGTGGCTCTGGAGTCCCACAGGCCCTCCAGAGATTTCTGGCCCTGGGACTTGGGCCCAGCTTCCTCCTCTGTGGCAGTGGGCGGTATGAAGATGAAATCACCCACTTAAACCTCCTGGCATAGTGCCTCCCACTGACAAGTTTTCTATCCTTATGATTGCTTGATGGAACACTGTGCAGCCAGCATTGTGAAAGAGGTCTAGAACACAAAACCCTGTAGCAGGCAGGCCAATCCTCAGGCATTCACTTTGTAAAGAGCAAGAAAGTCAACACAAATTTGCAATAAAAAAAAAAAAAAAAAAAAAAAGTAAGAGCTCTAAGAGTTCCTGCGAGCTGCCAAAGGGGCACAAAAAGGAAGCCCTGGGGAAAGAGCGTAAGCTTCACGGAAAAGCTTCAGGAGGTTTCTTGAGAGTAGAACCAGATCTCTAAGAACATTTCAAGGCTTAGTGCAATACGCTTTTTTAAACTACTGAAAGTTCCCTTTCAACATCCAATATCCAGAACTCATTCATTCATTAACTTTCCATCCGGAAATGCAATCGTTAATTACTGCTGGGCACCCTTATGCCACAAAACCAAACAAAAATCCCTAGGCAAAGGCAGCTCTCGGGGCTTGGCTGTAGGCATTTGTGATGCTCTCCTTCATAAAAAAATCGCAGCCCCAAATCATAGGCCCAATTACAGAAAGGGCTGGCCAAGGCTCCGATTTTTCAGTAGCATTTGTCAAAGGTGCTCCTTTTAAACCGGGCGCCGGTGCTGGGTCAGCAGTTTCACAGGGATCGGAGATGAACAGAACGTCGTAGGAACAATGTGACAGGCATGGGTGCCGGCAGGGAATGGTCTGTGGGCAGAGGATCTGCCCAGGGCCGTCGGTTCCTGCGGCTCCCAGCAGGGCCCAGGTGCCCGCCTCCGGCAGTGTCGCTCCCCGCCCCGGGCCGCCCTCAGTGGCGGGGTACTCTGGGGGTCTTCTCCACCCGCAGACTCAGCTTCGCCGCTGGAGTCTGCACTCCTGAACATGGAACTCGGGCGCACCGCCGTCAGACTGGATCGGCTCCGAAAAGCTGCGCGGGTGAGGGGCGAGGGTGGAAGCCCGCAGCGGCGCCACCCACAAGCGCCGCGGCCCGCGCCCGCTCTCCGCGGGGGCTCACACCTCCACTCCCCCGGGCTGTGCGCGTTCTGGTGCGCGGGGGCCGGGAGGGCCGGGGCGGAGCGCGCACGGGAGACCCGCCCCTGCTCCCCTCCCACTCTCGCGGAGATTGACGGGGCCTGGGGCGCCCGTCCCAGCCAATGAGCGCGTCCCGGGGCGGGCCCTGGAACCAGCTGCTCAGGCTACTTAGAGTCTCGGGCTCCGCTGTAGGAAAGCAGAACGGAGTCGGGACTGCCCGGGTGGACCGGCCGGGCGACCCAGCCAGCGCGGACCGGCGGGCGCACGGGCATCGCGCCGGGAGCAGCACCGCACCGTTCCGCGCGGGCCAGAGCGGAGCCGCAACCCCACGAGCCGCCCAGGACTCCCTCGCCATCGCCGCCTCCGCAGCACCCATGGGGACCAGGAGACTTTAAAGGAGTTTGGGGTTTCGGGAGCAGGGAAATCACGGGTACGGAGAGGCGGCTTTCTTTGCCTTCGAAACGGGTTTTCTTCGTCCGACTGTTTGGACCCTGTGCCGGGTAGGAGGGAAAGGGGTCTTTTGGCTGAAAGTGGACCTCCCTACACAACCCGCACCCGCACACGGGCACCGCACTAGCTTCCCCCATCTTTCCCTTTCCTCTTTGTTAGGTTATTTTAGACAGAACGGCCTCGCCCTGGCGCAGCCCGAATGGCTCTGCTGGGGAGAAGGCAAGAGAAGTGAGGGGCAGAGTGCACCTGCTTGTGTGGGCAGGTGTGCCCGGGTGCGTGGGTGTACGTGCACTGGCGAGCGTGCGAGCGTGGGGTTAGAACTGTGCGAATGTGGGGGTCTGAGTGTGTCGTCGCGGAGGTTTATCATTCTGTATGTGACATGATCACACCGATACACCAGCCAGCCTGTCAGTGTCTGGACTCCTAAGTGAACAAAATTTTCCCGGTGTCCAGTGAGTGTCTGCGAATGTGTCCCATTGTCATTGTGTGAGGCGCTGTCAGGGGAAGAGTGCGACCTAGAGCAAAACTGAGAGAGGGGCTGGCGAGGGTGGGGACAGAAACGTGAGCGCAGCTTGCTCCAAGCTCTGAGGCCTTAAGCGCCCGTCTTCCTTTCAACCTACTCCTCGGTCCATTCCGGGGTGTCCGTCTCCCGCGCTGCCACCACCCGCGCTGTCCGCCCCACTGGGGCCCCGCGTGCCTTCCCGCCGCTGGCCTTTCCTCTTGTGGGAGTTGGACCGGGTTCCGGGACGGGATCCGAGGCTGTGGTCCCGGCGTCCGCTCTCGCCCCGAGGACCGGCGGCTTCTGCACCTGTCCTGCCGCTGGGGAGGAACGGGTGACTCCAGTGCCGGCGCGTAGGCGGGCGGGCAGGTCCCGGGGGCCATTGCACGTCCTGGGGAGGGGCAGCCCGACTCTGATCGTTGTCTCTGCTTCTCGTCTGTGCTTCCGCAGATCCCCGCTCCTGGCCCTCGCCTCGCCGCGTCATTGATGGGCAACCAACTGGACCGCATCACCCACCTCAACTACAGCGAGTTGCCCACAGGGGACCCGTCGGGGATCGAGAAGGACGAGCTGCGGGTCGGGGTCGCCTACTTCTTCTCGGATGAGGAGGAGGACCTGGACGAACGCGGCCAGACCGACAAGTTTGGCGTGAAGGCCCCCCCGGGCTGCACTCCGTGCCCAGAGAGCCCCAGCCGCCACCACCACCACCTGCTGCACCAGCTGGTCCTCAACGAAACTCAGTTCTCCGCCTTCCGGGGCCAGGAATGCATCTTCTCCAAAGTGAGCGGCGGCCCTCAGGGCGCCGACCTGAGCGTCTACGCTGTCACAGCGCTGCCCGCGCTCTGCGAGCCCGGCGACCTGCTGGAGCTGCTGTGGCTGCAGCCGGCGCCCGAGCCGCCCGCTCCCGCCCCCTCCCCGCACTGGGCGGTCTACGTGGGTGGCGGGCAGATCATCCACCTGCACCAGGGCGAGATCCGCCAGGACAGCCTGTACGAGGCGGGCGCGGCCAACGTGGGCCGGGTGGTGAATAGCTGGTACCGCTACCGCCCGCTAGTGGCCGAGCTGGTGGTGCAGAACGCCTGCGGCCACCTGGGCCTCAAGAGCGAGGAGATCTGCTGGACGAACTCGGAGAGCTTCGCCGCCTGGTGCCGCTTTGGCAAGCGGGAGTTCAAGGCGGGAGGGGAGGTGCCGGCTGGCACGCAGCCCCCGCAGCAGCAGTACTATCTCAAGGTGCACCTGGGCGAGAACAAGGTGCACACGGCCAGGTTTCACAGCCTGGAAGACCTCATCCGCGAGAAGCGCCGCATCGACGCCAGTGGTCGCCTGCGAGTGCTCCAGGAGCTGGCCGACCTCGTGGACGACAAGGAGTAGCCTTGTGGGGCGCCGCCTGCTCCTCCTGTCTCCCCGCGCCCCGCTCCCTCCCCCGCTCCCGGGCCTCCCGGCCGGCGATCCGCGACCCCCGCCCCCTCGAGCGCCCTCCTGCGGCGGCCAGGGCCCAGCCTGCACCCCCGCACCCCTCCGGCAAGTGGCAGGAAGTCTCAGGAACTGGCCCCGGGACCAAAGGGCAGCTGCGCGGCCCCCGGCTGAGCCCCCCGGTGGTGGCGACGGTGTGGGGGGAAACGCAGCGCGCGCTCTCCCCTTGAGTTGTAACGGGGGCAAGGAGAAAGGGCTGAGGGGAGCAGGGGACGTGGCTTTCCCCGCGGGTCACTAGTCCGTGACTGTCACCCGACCTCCTGTAAAGGGAACCACCACCACCCCCAAACGCGCACACACAGACCAGTCGGAGGTGAGAAATGATCCTTTCAGGGCACAGTTCAGTGCCTGTATGAATGTGTCCCCAGACTGCAGGATTTCCAAGAAATCCAGCCTGTCCCTTTAGGCACTTGTGAGTAATGCCACCAGCGAGCACTTCGGGACTCCGGGTTATCCCGCGGCTGCCCGGCACTCTTCCAGCTCTCCCAGCCCCAAGTCTCCTGCCATTGTATTGCAGGCAAAGCTATAGGGTTTGCTTCCAGTCCTTTCCACCGAGGGAAGCGAAAGCCACCCCCCACCCCCATTTGCCTATGAGTCGCGCTAGCTGGCAGCAGGGAAGCCTTTCTGGTCCCGAGAGGAAAATGGCGCAGCTAATTTGGTGAGGAGCGCGGGCCCCGCCCCCGGGAGGGAGAAGGTTCACCTGGTGTCTGGGAACTTGAATTTGTGCAGAAGGTCGCTTGCTCTTAACCGAAGATTGCTCCCTCCTTGGGCTGCATTTCAAAAACAGTCATATTTTTTAAAGGGTTGGAGGAGAGGAGGGGGAAGACATGGCAACATTCCAGAAACCAGCATTATTACAGCACCATAGCCAGTATATTTAGTTTGGCTTTTCCTAACATAGAAATCTTAGAAGGCGGGGAAGTGGAAATAAAGTTTTAAAAGTGGGAGAGCAGGTTTCCAACTATGTCAACAAAGCCTATCGTGTTGATGTTTTTATTGACCATTTTAGCAACATGCTAATAAAATTTCAAATTGAAATTTTTATTTTCATGGCTTTAATCCATGATAGTTTAAATACTGGGGGCCATTAAGAGTGGACTTAGCTAAGAGCTTAGCTAACATTGCCTTTTCACTCTATTTTTCTCAAATCTTATGAGAATTCTGTTTTTGAATATTGTAGTTAATTTTTTGGCTTGAAACGGCAGCCCTAGTAATGGTGAAGTTGTTAATGTGTATATTGTACTGAATTTCTGTCAGTTAAGGGGTTTTACTGCGTTGGTGGAAATTGCTAGCAGGTTCCATGAGGTTTCTTTTCTCCATGTTGTATACCATTACTATTTCACATCTGTATTTCTATTTTTCTTCCTCTCCCCTTGACGTCCTTAAGAAAGGAATCCAGATGTGGTAGCTTCCCGCCCACCCTCTTTAGCCAGTCCCACAATCCATTCCTGAAAAACAGAAAGGACTCGAAGGATCAGGGCAAGTATGTCTTTTCCAAAAAAAAAAAAAAAAGAAGGCTGTTTGAAGCCCCTTCCTCGGGCAAGGACGTCCCCACTTCTCTCCCTGTGCTGCAGCCCCGCCTGACTGTTACTTGATTCCGTGTTAGACACCAAGAGCATCTATGTCCCTTTCTAGGGGATTTGTCAAATAATGGTGTTGAGCTAATTGTTGCAAGCAATTGCATATTGACAGCTGTGATTCAGTTGGATGGCAAATATGGCCAAAGCCAGTTTCTTGGCATTTCAAAAATAATGCAATAAAAACTAGTCGAGGTTAGCTGAGACTGGAAATGCCTTTTTCATGGTGAAATGATTCATTTTTGTTTGTTTTTGGTTTTGGTTTTGGTTTTAGTTTCCATCTTGGATTCATTCCCTGATCTTGAATCAAAAGGTCAGATCAATGATATATGAACTAGAGTATTTTTCTTAAGCCTATTGAGTGATTTATTTTTTAAAAAATGTTTAAATGCATATGCTTTTCTTTCAGCACATACAACAGCAAAACTTTTGTAATAACTAACTTACCTTTGCATGTATGGAGAACTGAAAGCCACTTATTTCCCTAACTTACTCTTCTTTCAAATAGCAGATGGCAGATCATAAACCGAAATTCTTTATTGTATCTACCCTCTCCACATTCTTTACTGTGCCCCCGCCTACTGTACCTTGGCTCTCTGCTGTATTAAACACTATCCTAAGTACTTGCTCAGCAGGACTCCTTGACATTTTGTCCTCCACCTGTCACTCAGAGGGTGCGACTCGAGCAAAAGAAATGAGTCGGTCGGTCACACCTAATACTAACATTTATTTCCTCTGATGGCACATAATCTGATTTTTCTTTTACCGAGAGGGTCACTGTAACAGCGCTGTCTTAGCAGCTTTATACTTGCTGGGACTAGACTGGTGGTAAAAAATAAAAGTTTGGCAGCCAAAGCGGCATTTATTCCTGTACTGGTCTGTTAAGGACCGGGTTGACAAGACTCCTACAAATTTACAATAGGAAAACACTTGTTACCAAGGGAATTCCCGGTCTGGTCCGTGTTAGTAAGAGCCAGTGGCAAAATAATTCAGATCACAGTGCATCACTGAGAGGATATTATCAAGATACATCTTGATCCCCCAAATAGTATTTTTAGGGCATCATTAGCAATGTCAGTGAAACCAAAAAGGTGGAAGTTCCCTTGGGAGATGGCATGGATGGACTTGATTTTTATTTTGAGTGAATGTAATATCTCCAGATTTTATCAGAGTTTTAAAAATTAAAGCCAGAAGCCTCCTAACGTTTTCACAGAGGTCAGAAATTTAGTTTTGGTTGTAGTTCTCCAGAGAGAAAAGCTTCCTAAGACCTTTCATGATGCTGAATATGGCTCAGCTGGAGGTCTGGGCTATGGGCTATCTGGGATAGAGGAAAAGACCCTTATCCATCCACGGTGACTCTAAAAAGCAAACTACAAAAAAAAAAAAAAAAAAAAAAAAAGCCTAGGGAGGAGAAGAGAGGATAGGCATATTTTAAACAAAACCAAGCCCCAAAGTGTATTACTTCATTAAAAAAAAAAAAAATCCTGTAGAAACAACATATATATTTATTTTTTAAAAATTTAAGTATATCCATGAGCCAAATAGATACATATATATAGATATATAAATATATAGTTACTCAATATTAAAAATTTTAAATCCCCCTCCTGACTTCTTTATATGAAAAGAGACTAATAATATTTTCTTATAGTTAACACTTGTGCCAGATTAGAACAAACACAGAAGCAGCAGAAAGTCCAACGATGTTACATGATTTTACTATCTTTTTTTTTTTTTTTTTTTTTAAAGGTGGGGGAGTGAGGGAGAAAGAGAGAGAGGGAGAGAGAAAGAGAGCACCGGCAGGAGTTGGGGGCCAGGAGGGTAGAGGGAGAGGGAGAACCTTATTCCAAAAGGAGGAGCATGGAGCATTATGCCCAACCCTATCTCCGGACCCTGAGATCATGACCTGAGCCAAAATCAAGAGCCAGCTGCTTAACCGATTGAGCTACCTGATTTTACTACCTTTTAAAAAAATCTGGATGTTTATCTTCCTCTTTGTGTCATGTTTCTATGCTGAACATTTTTGTCTGAATATTTTGTCTTCAGAAAAGCATGCAATTGGTGTTTACAAAATGATGAATTATCTGAATAATCAGTATATCCTAACAGACTTCAAACATTACACCTGATTGATTACCTAGTTTCATGTGTGCTTTCAACATCTTTCAAAGTTCAATGTCTTAGTTATCTAATAAATGGAGCAGGGTGAAATTTCAGTGAAATTAACACTAACTACAAAAACATAATACAGCAACCTAATTTCCTTTTATCTATATGCATACCCTCAAAGCTTTCTGCTTTCTCATTTTTAAACAGATGAAGAGAATCTTGTTAGGTTTGGCTTTCAGAGAAGACTTCCATGTGCATAAACGGTCTGAAGCAGGTGAGAACTACAGGCTTGCAAGTTTCCTGAAACATAAGAATTGTTTTTAGAAAATGGTTGTCTAATATACAACTTGACTTTTTTTGTTGACAATGACTAGCTATTGTCAGGACAGTTACGATGTATACATATACATACATCCACACGCACATCTACATGTATGTATACATTTGCAAATACACACATGTACATCTATGTACACGTACACTTATGTATACACACTTACATATATACATGTATATTACGTCCATATATACATTCCTACCTATAGCTAATAATTATGTTTTCATTCAAAGATGGGTATAGATGCATGCGCACATACCGACTGTTTAGAACCAAATGGAGAGTTACTGAAGACTTAAAAAAACAGGAGAAACTCTTGGGGTCCTCACAGCTAGTGAGCAACCCGACAGCAAGGCAAGCCATGCCTGAAACTGAGCATAAACAAAAAGAAAATGTGGGAGTTGCAGTTAGTTTTAGTCTCAATTTTAGAAGGGTATGTTCCTTGTTTCTCTAACTAAAAAGACCTAAGATTCAAAGGAAAGCTGTGAAGATAAGGAAGTAATTACAAAATAAGACACAAGATGAAGTGGGAAAGTTAGAATGTGATAAAATAAACAAATGGGCTTTTCAATGGGGAACACCTGTTCTCTCACCAAAGCCAGGAAAGCCAAGATCTTATTTTCCAACCATTTAATAATTTATAAAATCTCCTTGATTTCATCACTCACATGTTGTATGTTGACCTCATTTGAACTTACAATGGAAGAGATTTAGGTATTTGAATATGTTGGGGGAGAAGGAAAGATAGTCTTCTCTGCCTTTGTTGCTGGGGGGTGCATTTGTGACTATTGCATTCATTGGCGGCACCTAATAAACAGTCCCCGTGCTGTGGGGTGCGGTCGGTCTCTCTGGCTGACAGTGCGAGGCACACAGTGGATGTTCAGTAAACACAAGGCTAAGGCATCCTTCTACCTCGGTGATACCTGATCACTGGGAAAACCAGAAATCCCACCACTCAGCTTCTCTACAAGCAAACCTAAATTTCTCTAATTGAAATTGGCAGCTTTTCCCATCTCAGAAGAACCACAAAAGTGTAATTTATGAGGCTTAAGACTGATCCCAGGTAAAAGGTATTCTGAATATTAAGTTTGCTAATAGAAAAAAAAAAAAAACTATCAAAGAATCCAAAGATAAAATATTCTCTTGTCATCTGGCCAGAAAGAGGAAAGCAAACTAATAAATAACTCTGACTATACCTTCTCATAACTTCATCTCTCATTTACATCAAGGGGAAATTTTTCTCACATGAAATCATAATATTATTCCTTTAGAAAGAAGCTTATTATTAAAGCTCTTGCTAAGAATTTTCTTCAGTTCTTCAGTTATGTAGGGGAAAACCTACTAGAAGATGAGCTTAACTCTCTGGGAGAATTAGATTTGAGGGAGTTTGGTCATGGTTGTTTTTCTAAATAAATGTTATTCATTTTTATATATAAAATAGCCAAATAATGGCTATGCCCATTGGCTTTTACAATCCAATTACTTTTTTATGTGAACATGAGTTCTGAACTTAATTTTGTCCAAAGGGAAGATGCTTGTAAAATATTAGGTGTGAATAGAGCCCGTGTCCTAAATTTCAAGCACAAAATAAATGCCTCAAAAGTTAATCTGAACTATATTCAGTGTTCCAAAAAATAGGAGACAGTCATGTGAGGCTACTGCTGATGTGCTTTCCAAGAAAATTCTTGCCATCAATCTATGATATAGACGTTAATGTTCTGTTCATGCCATAATGGGAAACTTGAAGGCTTCTCTGTTACGAGTATACTGATATTTGCTTTAACAAATACATTATTATTCTAAACTCAATCATTTTCCCCTCCAACAGTTCTGTGACATGCCAGCTCTTTGCTCACTGCCAAACCCCTCGTTTTCAGATTCTCCTGGGGAATGAGCAAATCTGGGGGGATCGTACTGACAATGATTTTGTAAAAACATCTCCCAGCTCTTCGGCACATGCTTTGTTTTGTCCTGCTTTCTGCTTCTCAGTGGAATTGTCTGCCCGGGGTCTGAGCCAGAGAAATGCAAGACTCCAGGGTAGGGCTGCCCAACTGTGTAAATAAAAATACAGGCCAATCAATTACATTTCAATTTCAGATAAACAAAGAATAATCATTTTGGTATAGGTGTATCCCAAGCAATATTTGGGCCATACTCATACTAAAAATGATCTTTTTATTTGAAATTCAAATGTGACTGCAAGTCCAGTACATTAACTGGCTACCCTACTCAGGGCAGACCCTTACATCTCTAAGAAGCCAGAGACCTCTGATTTTTTGGAACTGACAAATTAAGGATGCATCCTCCATCCACATCATGGAAGTATATTCTCAGATTGCTCATGTGTCTTTCAAGGCCAAAGCCAGATTCAGGTCCAGGAACAAGCACATAATCCAAAAGAAGCCTCAGAGGGCAGAGTTCACAGGCACCGTAATCATTGAGAGTTGGTTTTATGTTTGTGTGGATGGGGATGGGTGTTTCATGTGTGTCTCTTCTCATACTCTTTTGATTTTATTTTATAGGACATGCCATCCTTTATCTGAGGGCATGATTAATGTTTTCCCAGATACAATTAGAAATACGCTATGTCACTCTTTTTAATCTCACCTGTTGCTTATCCCAACCCAAGTCCTCACATCATACCCAGATCTTCCATAATTCCTCTCCTGTCTCTATCCTCTGGTGCCTTTATTCAATCATGTGCGGCCACAGTGATCTTTTTAAATATACACCCATGCTGACGAGATAAAGGCCAAGCTCCTTATGAGGCAGTCAGGATCCTCCATGGTCTGACCCTATCTACCCCCAGCTTATAGTAAGGCTACACAAAACAGTATACAGAACATGTCATTTTCAGTCATGCTTTCGTGACTTTCTACATCATTCCCTTTACCTGACTGCCCTTCTGGATTCCTAAGGAGAAAACCCTTATCCATTCCCCCCTTCATAGTAATGTCATGCTACCCCTGGCATGGTTTTGGTAGTTTTCTTCTGTGTATTCCCACTGAATTTGTTTATGCCTCCCCCAGACTCTCCTCTGCTATAAATATTGTTTACATCTGTCTCTCTCTAGAATGAGCTCTATGGGGAAAGTCTCTGTGACTTACTCATTTTTGCACCTGCAAAGTCTAGCACTTACAACACGTACTCAGTTAGAGTCTACTGAGTGAATGGAAGAAGTGGGGAACGGAGAAGAATTGGCTTTTCCATAAGTATGTGGGACATATTGTGCATGGTTTCTCTCGGAGCCCAAACCACAGTAGTAATGGGCTAAAACTCTGCGTCAACATCTACAAGATTCTCCTCAAGAATGGTACTGTATAAAATTAGTTTCTGTTTAGAAAATAAGCTAGAATTTTGAGGCATCTATATTACACTATCGATGATGAGAGATTAGCCGTATCTAGTTGGAAAGAGGTGGGAGATAAGCCATATCTAGTCAGAAAGATTTCTCTGCCCTCGTTGTACTGCTGCAAGCATTTCTTCATGAATGAACATTATCATTATGAGTTTCATTACTCTAGAAATGCAGATTTTTCTTAGTAATTCAATTTCCATCAAGGTGAGGTAGCTCTGAGAGCTGCAAATTTAGAAGGCAGCTGTGGATTGACTTTCAAGAAGTAAGGATGAGAAAAGACATTTCCCAAATAGGCTACATTAGTCAATGGACACTTAATGAACAAAGATGTTCCATCAGGGCAGAAAAGGTCTACTGAAAATCCAGGTCCTCTTCACCTTTGGAAAAGTAAAATCTCTCCCAATCTTACTAATAAGCAAATATACCTACAGCATCTGTAGAAAGAAACCATCTCCTTGCCTGATATTCCAGCAGTGGGGGCAGAAGAAAATCAGCCTCCTTTGATTGATGACAGTTGGACCCCCCAAGGTGGTTGAACAGCTAGAATAATTGGAAATGATTTGGAGTGCAATTGAGCACTAAAAATGTATCTAGATCAATGTCTTATTTCATATATATATATATATATACACACACACACACATATGTATATATATATATGTGTATATATATATATATATGCACACACACACACACACACACACACACACACATATATATATATATTTTATATTTTCCTTGGAAGTCTTAGAGGAACACCCTATGTTTTTCCAGCAAAATATTATTCTCTGAGCACCTCTGGACATTTAATATTGTTTAATCTGGTTTTGGTCATGGTTATGGTTGTTTATACTTATGAATAGCTACTTTAATTTGAGATTTTAAACCCTGACATCCTGCTGAGAAAAAAAGTGTCCAAGCTCAAGAATGGAGTACTTCCTTAGAATGAAATATTACTAATATGGGATTAGAAACCTAGGTAAATATGGATTATGGTGAAATTGCTATTGTCCAGAGAGCAATTTCTACAGGAGACAGCAGACAAGATATGTCATTTTGCAGCCTCACTATTCTCATTTCAGAAATCAGTGTCCCTTGTGTGCATCTGCTTTATTTGTGTATAATTTTATGAGACAGGATCTACACAAGGAGATGGGACCAGAGGTAGTTACTCCATCCTCTGCAGACCAACAAAATAAGGCCTTGACAGCCCAGACCTGTTCTGCCATGTTAGTTCCTTGCAGCCTTTAAAGGTTTTCCATAACGTGCCAGACAAAACCCAGATGCATGGCATGATTCAAGCCACACCCCTTCTGGCCCCTACGTCCCACCCTCTGAAGCTCTATCCCCTGACTCCTCTCGGTACATTATCCCTGAGTCCTCTGTACTGAACCAGTAACCCTTCTCCAAAGTCATAGCATCAAATGCCTTTGCTCAAGCTGTTTCATCTGCACAGAGCACCCTTCTACCCTCCTTAGCCACATGTCAAAATCCTCCTCATCCTTTAGGACCCAGTTCATTGACGAGCTGTTCTGAGAAGCCTCTCTTTCTCCTACAATACCTCTACTTCTGTGATAATAAGCCCAACTAATCCTTTCTCACTGAGCTCCCATAGAGCTTTGTCTGAGTGCTTAACATCTACTCTAACCACATAATATTCCAATTTTCAGCCCCTAAACTATGTCAAACACAATTTATTTAAGCTAATGGGAAACAGATTGCAGGATGAATTGGGTTTTAATCTTGAGGTAGGGATCTTGGCATTTTGATCTTTGTTCCTTAGTAGCTAGTATCTGGTCATATTAGATGTGCAACCAATGCTGACTTAACTCGATTCAGTTAACATAATTACAAGGCAGCAACCCTGCTATAAGAACAGTAAGTGCTTTTTTCAAAATTAATGTTCTCATGGGAGATCAACTCCCTAAACATTTGATGGGTCCCTGTAAAAGGCAAGTCTTTGCTTTGTCATGTGGATACAAAACATGGTCTAGACGTCAAGAACTCTATCAGGTAAAGGAGACAGGTTCACTATTAGCCACAGTTCACTACATCTTGGAATGTAGGTCATTACCAAGGTACAATTAAAAAATATACTATAGAGGTTAAAGGAAGAAGCATTTGGCAGAAGACATCAACTTCAAGAAAGGAGTCCTTGGCGTAGAAGAGCTAAATGATGTTTTTAAGACAACTACACATTTTCATTGAATCTTTATTATCAGATGGGGGAAAGAGACAATTCTGCATGTTATTTAAATCTAATGGACCATCTTTTGTCATTTTTATGTAAAATGCTATTTTTAGAGTAAGTTCGGTCCTACAAATTCTATACATGTGAGTTTAAATATATTGAATGAAAGCCATTTTACTGTGGAACTACTGAGATTGGCAGGTTATTAGCATTTAATTTGCCAATTCACCTCTCAGTGCATCTTTGCCGGCAAGATTTTTGATAGGTAGGTGGACTGGTTGCCTAAGATTTAGTTCAAACTATTAGGACAAATTCTCTAGTGAAAAACTACAAATTAAGGACTTCTTGGAGTGGGGCTGGGCCCAGCGCAGTGATGATCTTAGGCCAACTGAGAAGGTGCTCTTGCTCAAGGAGAGAGGTCAAGACCACAGACAGGAAGACAGGACATAGGTCAGTTCTGAGGGACAAGGTAAGCGATAGAGAAAAAAAAATGTCAGAAGTCATGGGGACACTGTTTAGATGGCAGTGTGCAAAATGTGTCAAGACGAAGACCATTTTGTCAGGTAGAATTAGTAGTTGAGGAGGAAATATGGCTGGGAGGAAACTGATAACTTGGAGAATTGATACTGGTTCAGAGTCAATACAAACATTTCAAAGTTCATTATGTTTAATTTAAAAATGGTCCTTTGAAGAAAACAAGAAATCTATTAACTTTGACAACATTCCTTCAATGCAAGCAACAGAACTGCTTTGAATAAAAACAAATCTAAGCCCTTTGTATAAGGACACCCCAAATTCACTCAGGTGCTCCTTTGGTTCAAAGCATTGGCGTTCAAAATTTTTCTAATAATTTTAATAAATATATCCATGAAATCTGACATATAAGCAAGTTTTTCCTTCTTGTGTGGAATTCTCATTTGCTTGAAAAAGGAGAAATCCCAGAGTATTTGCAGACTGTGAAATAGTCAAAATGGCAGTGTACCTGTGTCAATGATTAGCGTACCATTCCTTTATATGTTGAATCTCAAGTTAATGAATTCCAAAGAAAAACAGCTGACTTTATGCATTTATTTTAATAAGGCCGTGAAAACAGTTCATTTACACTGTAAAAACCCCTTGTCTTTTAAAAATGCTAGACAGAATATTTTAATAAATTAAATTTGTCTGCCTGTCAAATCTGTCAAATTGACAAGAACCCTCAAGGAGTATTGCTGATGTTGTAGTTCTGTTCTTCCAATAGGATTACATTTGGAATTTAATATAGGCTGCTTAGCGGAAGAATCCATCCATCAGAGTAATTTTAAGTAACAAATACTAACAGTATATCCTAAGTCTCCAACCTTATAGGGCCAGGGTGATTTTATTTCCTTTGCAAACTATTTTATTACCTACAATAGTGTCCTGAATATTAGATCTGTCTATGGGTGATGAAATAATCTAGGGAAGCATATAAGTCCCCATCATCATCAGAACAACTACTGACATTTGCTCAGAGATGAGCAGCCTGCATAGTCAATTGCCACCCTTCTAACTAACCTGTGTCAGTCAGAACTCAATGTCCCCTTTGTCCAAATGGGGACACTGAGGCTTGACAGGGGTAAACACCCAAGTCAATGTGATATATCTTTCACTTTAATTCAGGTGTTCTGATCGGAAGCCATTATGTTTCTCTGTTTCTCACAAGATTTTCCTGGAATAGTCAAATGTCTCCTTCCACCCTTTTCTCATAGGGAAACCCCACTTACTGTTTCCAGCTAACATGTGGGAGTATTTATATTATGCCTCTGGTAGCAGTTGAACAAAAGAAGAAATCTTAGGGGCGGCTGGGTGGCTCAGTGGGTTAAGCCGCTGCCTTCGGCTCAGGTCATGATCTCGGGGTCCTGGGATCGAGCCCCGCATCGGGCTTTCTGCTCAGCCAGGGAGCCTGCTTCCTCCTCTCTCTCTCTTTCTGCCTGCCTCTCTGCTTACTTGAGATCTCTAGCTGTTAAAGAAATAAATAAAATCTTTAAAAAAAAAAAAAAAGAAGAAATCTTAATTTTTCAAAAGACTATGCCTAAGAGAAGTAGGTGTTAGGGTATTCAAAAACACAAACACAGTCCAACTCTGGCCAACTGTTTAACACATACACTAATCACCTAGACTTCATATTCTGTCTCCTAGAATGAAATTCTCAAGTGCATGTCTCAAAGTCAAAATGGAATTAAGCTTCAATGTTGAGGTTCTTCTATTTTTCATCATGAACTTCAGAAACAGAGATGTGCCTGTTAGATAACATTTGAGGAATCTCTAGTCTGTTCCCAGGGGTCCAAGGCAGTCCTTGGAGTCATAATAAATATTATGTTGCTTATAGTATTGGGAGGAAGTGTCTCTCAAAAATAAACAGAAGGAAAAAATAATCAATACATACTCTGCCTCTAATTCCTTAAAGAAGTCTAAAATTCTTTAAAAAAGATATACAAAAAGATATACAAAAAAACCACAGTGAATATCATCCTCAATGGGGAAAAGCTGACAGCCTTCCCTTTGAAATCAGGAACACAACAAGGATGATCACTCTTGCCACTGTTGCTCAACACAGTACTAGAAGTCCTAGCAACAGCAATCAGACAACAAAAAGAAAAGTTATTCAATGAAGAAGTCAAACTCTCCCTCTTCACAGATGACATAATACTTTAAGTGGAAAAACTAAAAGACTCCACCTCCAAACTACTAGAACTCATACAGCAATTCAGTAATGCGGCAGGATACAAAATCAATGTACAGATATCAGTTGCTTTCTTATATGCTAACAATAAAAATACAGAAAGGAAAATTAGAGAATCTATTCCTTTTACCATAGCACCAAGAACCATAGATACCTGGGAATAAACCTAACCAAAGAGATAAAAGATCTGTCCTTGAAGAACTACAGGACACTCATGAAAGAAACCGAAGAAGACACAAAAAGATGGAAGACCATTCCATGCTCATGGATAGGAAGAATAAACATTGTTTAAATGTCTATACTGCCTAGAGCAATCTATACTTTCAATGCCATCCCAATCAAAATTCCACTGGCATTTTTCAAAGTGCTAGAACAACCATAAAATTTGTATGGAACCAGAAGAGACCCCAAGTTGCTAAGGAAATGTTGAAAAAGAAAAAATTGGGGACATCACATGGCCTGATTTTCAAGCTTTACTACAAAGTTGTGATCACCAAGACAGCATGGTCCCAGCACAAAAACAGACATATAGACCAATGGAACAGAGTAAAGAACCCAGATATGGACCCTCAAGTCTATGGTCAAATAATCTTCGACAAAGCGGGAAAAATTATACATTGGGAAAAAGACAGTCTCTTCAATAAATGGTACTGGGAAAATTGGACAGCTATGTGTAGAAGAATGAAACTTGACCATTCTCTCACAACATACATAAAGATAAACTCGAAATGGATAAAAGACCTCAACGTGTGGCAGGAATCTATCAAAACCCTAGAGGAGAACATACGCAGTAACCTCTTCAACATTGGCCACAGCAACTTCTTTCAAGATATGTCACCACAGACGAAGGAAACAAAAGCAAAAATGAACTTTTGGGACTTCATCAAGATCAAAGTTTCTGTACAGCAAAGGAAACAGTCAACAAAACAAAGAGGCAACCCACAGAATGGGAAAAGATATTCACAAATGACACTACAGACAAAGGGCTGATATCCAAGATCTATAAAGAACTCCTCAAACTCAACACACACAAGACAGATAATCATGTCAAAAAACAGGCAGAAGACATGAACAGACACTTCTACAATGAAGACATACAAATGGCTAACAGACATATGAAAAAATGTTCATCATCATTAGCCATCAGGGAGATTCAAATCAAAACCACATTGAGATACCACCTTACACCAGTTAGAATGGCCAAAATTAACAAGTCAGGAGACACCAAGGGTTGGAGAGAATGTGGAGAAAGGGGAACCCTCTCACACTGTGGGTGGGAATGCAAGTTGGTGCAGCCACTATGGCAAGTAGTGTGGAGATTCCTTACAAACTTAAAAATAGAGCTACCCTATGACCCTACAATTGCACTACTGGGTATTTACCCCAAAGATACAGATGTAGTGAAAAGAAGGTCCATCTGTACCCCAACGCTCATAGCAGCAATGGCCACAGTTGCCAAACTGTGGAAAGAACCAAGATGCCCTCCAATGGATGAATGGATAAAGATGATATGGTCCATATATACAAGGGGGTATTAGGCCTCCATCAGAAAGGATGAACACCCAACTTTTGTATCAACATGGATGGGACTGGAAGAGATTATGCTGAGTGAAATAAGTCTAGCAGAGAGAGTCAATTATCAATGGCCTCACTTACTTGTGGAACATAAGGAGGACAGGGGGAGATGGAGAGCAGAAGTGAGCTGAGGGAAATCAGAGGGGGAAACAAACCATAAGAGACTGTGGCTTCTTAGAAACAAACTGAGGGTTTTAGAAGGGAGGCAGTGGGGGCATGGGTGAGCCTGGTGGTGGGTATTAAGGAGGGCATGTATTGCGTGGAGCACTGGGCGTGGTGCATAAACAATGAATTTTGGAACACTGAAAAAAATTAAATTTTTTAAAAAGGTATACAAGATCTCAAATTTTTCTGGCAACAGCCTGCAATAATTGTACAAAATAATGCCTGTTTTCATGGCTGGCCAGTTCTAATGGCAGGGCAATGTCATGAGTTAGGCCCTACATAGACCTGGCTGTAGGACATATTTATGCATATAAAGAGGCCTGTTTAACTTATCTAGGAGAGCAGAACCGTGAGATGCTGCAGCGAATCAATGTTTACCCATGCCAGTCTCCTGAAAGAGTATCTTGTGACTCAACCTATGGCATTTCCATTTCTGAATGAGATTAGTTATTCCTCGTAAACCATGAACTCAGTAGAGATTGAAATAGACTGGAATAAATTAAATTAAGTAAGTAAATCGTCTAGCAGGGGATGGCATAAGGGAAAGGATGCTGGATTTTGAAAACCACATGGCTACAAATGTGGCTCCTCACTTTCTGGCTGTGTGATGTTGGGCAAATCACTGCCCTGGACTCCCATCGCTTTGCCTTTCAAAAGATCACCAAATCTAACTCACAGGGTTAGGATGAAGTTAAAACTGTTCATGGCAGTAAAGTTTCCACCCTACAGTGCTTTGTAAATAAAAGGCAGTCAGTTGAAACAGATGAATCTAAGTTATTAAGCGGATTTTCTTTTACTATTGAGATTACAGTTTTCCTAATTCTTAAATAGGTTTGCTTTATCTACACTTAGATGGTAAATCTTCAGAGAGAATGGATCTTGTGCATAATTTCAAGTAGGTAATACTTGTTCAAAACCATTTTGATAAGAATCAAAGAGCTGATGAAGTTTCATCCAGGTAGGAGGTGCTCTGAGGAAGAGGCAAATGGCTGATTTTTAAATGAAAGCAGGAACTGCTCCATTAGGGGAAGGACATATACCGCCCCTCGAACCATATTACTCAGTGATTGCATCTAAGCTGCACTAGAACCCTATAAAGATAAACCTTGTTTGTGTTTCTGTGGCCAGAGAGTTCTCTAGGCCTTCATGGAGAATGCTCCACTCTTACTTGCATTCCCTGCTTCTAATGGGCCCAAAACTTAAGAGTTCACCTCTCTAACCTTGGAACTGAAAACTCTGTTACATGGTTTACCTCTGGTGCATATTGGAAGGGGAGCTTATCGGAATGACTCTTTATTATAAAAGTGTGTCTTCATTTGGGTGTTTACTCAGATTTTTGAAAGAGGAAACTTTTATACATATTGTATTCCTCAATCTGTAAAGGTATCTCTTTCTTAGACTCTCCCCTTTGGAAATACCTGCCTAGTTCATTAGCACAGTAGTTTTCAACCTTCCTGGTCTTTGGCTTCCTATAAATTACTGGGGAGCCCACTGAGCTTTTGTCGATGTAAGCTATGCCTATCAATATTTGCCATAATAGCATTAACAGTGACATTTAGAAAAAAAATTAGGTATTTAAAACACCAATAACAAACATATTATATGTTACATAAACAATAATTTTTTTAAAGATTTTATTTATTTATTTATTTGACAGACAGAGATCACAAGTAGGCAGAGAGGCAGGCAGAGGGGTTGGGGGAAGCAGGCTCCCTGCTGAGCAGAGAGCCCAATGGGGGCTCGATCCCTAGACCCTGGGATCATGACCTGAGCTGAAGGCCGAGGCTTTAACCCACTGAGCCACCCAGGAGCCCCAACAATAATTTTATTTTTAAAAAAAAAACTGTTTTCAAAAAAGAAAAGTAAGAAGAGCAGTGCTGTTCTACATTTTTGCAGATTTCTTCTGGCTAAACAGCAGATGACTGGATTCTCATGTCTGCTTTGGATTCAATCTGTCCCTTCACACATCAGGTAACCTCTGCAGAACTCTGCCAAACATTCATGAAAGAATTAGAGTACAAAAGCCAAAATCTTGGGATTATGAAAATAGTTTTGACCTTGTACATCCACTGCAAGGGTCTTCAGGACCCTCCAGAGTCCAGCATCCCACTTTGAGAACCACTGCAATTGGATCTTGCCCCAGGATTCCAAGTAGTCTCCACCCAGATGCCTCCAGTATTCACACTCAAGAAGGCCATCCGCCAAACTGCCATACTGTCAGGGAAGTACACACGTAATTGGCATCAAGTCATAAAATCAGAAGCATCTTTTTTTTATTCCTATGTGCACTCATGAAAGGTAGTTTCTCCCCTGTCACTGGATAAAGTGAGGCAAGTCCCTGACCTTTTCTCTTCTCTCTTAGATAACAGAAAGTCCTACTGTCATGCTAAGCTCAAAACAAAGTCTCAGTTGGTAGCTGGAAAACCCAGACCCTTGAAAGAGCCAATATCCAACTCTATTACAGGTGACAGTCCTTGCCTCTTCCAAATGGGAACAGCTGTAGACAGCCTGCCCTGTCTCCTCTTCTTTTCTTCCTAATAAGTGGGACAGTCATGGGAAGGAATCCTAACGGCCCATCCGTGGAGCTCTGCAAGGGTTTCCTGAAGCCTTTCTTGCCAGGTGTGAGGGAAGGCAGGATTGCTCTGCCCTACCTCTTGGTGGTGGGGGGTGGGGAGCACTCAGAGTCCACCAGCGTCCTCTCAAAGATCCCGATCTCTTTGTACTTCCTCACTGTGTGCTTCAGAGTCATCTAAACGAGCTCTTCGCCCTCTGCAGTGGATTTTTTCTAGTTCTCACCAACCTCTTTTCTAGTTATGACTTAGTCAAAGAATCCAGTTTGACATCCTGTTATTCACCCCAAAGAAATCGGAGCTGTTTCCTAGCTCCAGGAGCTCGGGAGGCCTCATAATTTGTTGTTTTCCTGTGCTCAGGAAAAGTACTGACAGCTCATAATTGGTCATATTTCTTAGGAAATTTGCATTTAAACTGGGAACAATGCTTGCTCTTTTTTTGGTATAATTTGTCTTACATTTTTGAAAGTAATAACTATTCATTAAATTACATTTGAAAAATGCAGGAAAAAAAGAAAAACATTGTCTAAAGTCCTACCACTCATATAAAGCCACTATTCACTTATATGTATTTTCTTCTGATAATATTTCAATGCATGTCTCTATTTTAGCTGTATTTATATCAATCACATTTTATATCGCATATTTTACTTCTTGCTACGCAATAAGCATCAGCAATGCCAATACGAACTCCATGTAAACATCAGTTTAATGCTTGCAAAGTATTATATTAAAAGCATATGCCATGGTTTATTTAATCATTATCTTTATTGTTAATATTTACATTGTTTATACTGTTTAGTACTGAAAATCGTGCTGCAATGAGTATCTTTGGGTAGACACGTTTTCTATATTTTGAGTTACTTCTTAAAATATATTTCTGGAGATGGACTTATTAGGTAAATGGATATGAACAATTTCAGAACACACAAACACACACACACAGAGATGCACAATTTCACTCAAGGACATTCAGAGTGCTCAGCTGTGGAGAATGAATGTACCCTATGCTTTTGTTCAGTGTACATCATCATCACGGATCCATGGAACTTCCCATTCTGTACTGATGGATTTTCTTTTATTTCCATCTTCATTCTTGTTACCCCTTCTCTCACCATAGGAGGCTGATATCTGCTTGCTATATAGTCTTTTCTTTGCATGTGGTCATATAAGCACGCATTTTTATGTTGTGTGCACATATCTTAAATATACACAGATGACCCTGTGCAATGCATCTCATATGGTTTCTTTTTTTTTTTTTTTAAGATTTTATTTATTTATTTGACAGATAGAAATCACAAGTAGGCAGAGAGGCAGGCAGAGAGACAGAGTGGGAAGCAGGCTCCCCACTGAGCAGAGAGCCCGATGTGGGGCTCGATCCCAGGACCTTGGGATCATGACTGGAGCCGAAGGCAGAGGCTTTAACCCACTGAGCCACCCCGGTGCCCCTCATATGGTTTCTTACTTTGTTCAGCCAACACTGTTTTTAAGATCTCTCCATATTGCTCTGTGTAGATCTAATCCTTGACTCCTGAGTGCTGCGGGACATTCTGTTCTGTGCGTCATGCTGTTATGCTTCTCTCTTTACTAACTAGTAGACCCCCCCAGGTTGCCTTTAGTTCTATACCACAGCAACATTTTGGGGAGGAACTTCCCAGTTCCTGTCCCTTATGAATCTGTGGGGATACACATTCCGAGAGAGACTGCTGGGTGTCAGGGCAGACATCTGTCTCACTGGACTGAATCAAGCACTGTCCGGTTGTTTCCCTGAGTGATTTCTCTGGTTTGTACTCTCTACAGCAGAGCACACAAGTTCCCATATCCACACTCTCCACCAACACTGGGCATGATCCAACTTGCTACTTTTCCGACTATGATAGCGGCAAAGTGATATGTTATGGTTGTTTCCTTTTGCATATTCTTAAACATGGATGATTTTGAGCCGCTCTTCTTATTTAACAAGAAAGATTTTATTTGAGAGAGGGAGAGCCTG
Organism: Mustela nigripes; assembly: GCF_022355385.1. NCBI lineage: Eukaryota > Metazoa > Chordata > Mammalia > Carnivora > Mustelidae > Mustela > Mustela nigripes. The sequence goes on from NC_081563.1 coordinate 10,227,293, forward strand.
TACACATGCATGCACATGAATGGGGGAGGGCAAAGGGAGAGAAAATCTCAAGCAGACTCCAATGCTGAGCACAGAGCCCCATAGGAGGTCTCAATCTCATGACCCTGAGATCATGACCCGAGCTGTAATCAAGAGTGGGCTGCTTCACTGATTGAGCCACCCAGGCACCATTATTTTTTAATTTTATATTATTTTTCAATGGTCTGTGCCTTTTAATGCTTCAGGTCTATGCTTTATACATTATTAGGGCCATATATTGTGATGTTAATAGCCAGTAGCACTGATCATCTTTCACTATTTTCCTTTCTTAAATACTCTTATTCATTTCATTTGTTTTACAGCACTGACTAGAACATCCAGTATTAAGATTAATTAGAAATAATATTAACAAGTATTGAACAGAAGAGCTTCTAAAATTTCAACCTTAAGTATCATGTTTGCTGTAGACTTTTAGTAGAAACTCTTCAAAGTTGAGGAAATTGTCTTCATGCTATCCACCAACCCCAAGATAAAATGAGAAAGACTGACTACACCCAGTGCTGGTGAGTCTGTCAAGCTCCTGGAACTCGCACCCTCTACTGCAAGGCATTTAAATTGATACAAGCCCTTTGGACAATTTCAGTTTCTACTAAGTTTGGAAATATACACTGTGACCCAGCAATTCCACACAGGGATAAGGCTCTAGAAATGCAAATATAGGTGTAAGAAAAGGTGTGTACAAGAATACTGATAGTAGCTGGAACAACTCAAACCACCATCAGCAGAAGAGTGGATAAGTAATTCGTGCTGTTCATATAGCGGCATCCTCTACAACAATAGAAGTCAGTGAATTATGCTTACATGCAATAATAATACAGATAAATCTCACTAACATGATGTAGAACGGAAGAGTATATATTTTTCATTTAAAAGCAGGTAGGGGAACCTGGGTGGCTCAGTGGGTTAAAGCCTCTGCCTTCAGCTCAGGTCATGGTCTCCAGGTCCTGGGATCAAGCCCCATTTTGGGTTCTCTGCTCGGTGGGGAGCCTGTTTCCTCCTCTCTCTTTCTCTCTGCCAGCCTCTCTGCCTACTTGTGATCCCCGTCTGTCAGATAGATAAACAAAATCTTAAAAAATATAAATAAAATAAAAAAATAAAAGCAGGTAAACCAGGGGCAGTCAGTTAAGTGTCTGCCTTCGGCTCAGGTCATGATCTCAGAGTCCTGGAATAGAGTTCCACATCAGGCTCCCTGCTCAGAGGGGAGTCTGCTTTTTCCTCTCCCTCTGCCCCTCTTCCCGGCTCGTGCTTTCTCTCTCTCAAATAAAGTCTTTGAAAAAATAAAAATAAATAAAAACAGGCAAACTAATCTATGGTGTTATCTATAAGGACAGTGGCTACTTTTGGGTGAGGAGCAGAGAATGGCAGGAGCATTAGGAAGAACTCTGAGGGGCTGGTGGTCTACTACTTTTTAATCCCAGTGGTAATTGTGGTAATTGTAGGGTTGTGTTTTTCTCCTCTTAAGTATTTTTTTTTTTTTTTTTTTAGTGTTTAAGCTTGCTTAATGAATAGCTAAATAAATGAAACAATGAATTAAATGAGGTGTAAATTAAACTGGAAAAGACACTCGCTTGTATTGGAAATGGGATTTGTTTTATTTTGGCTTGTTTTGGTTTTGCTCTGGTTCTGCCTCTAATGAGCTAGGAGATTTTTTTCAGCAAGGCATTTCCCTACTTTGAACTTCTGTTCCTAATTTCTAAAAATGGCAGACTGAATTAAGTGATCTTTACACACTCTCCAGTTCTGGTGATGTACTGTAAGAGCGTCCAGGAAGTCACCTGCATTTCTTCTTTCTGATGAACTCTTACTGAATGGGAGGACTAGCTGGCCCCTGTTTTTCTTTATATTCGACCAACATTGTCCCAATTATCCTTTGGCTTTTCTACGAGCTTCCCAGATGATCATAACACAGACTGCCTGTGCCAATGAATCATTATTTTTCTCATTGTAAATTACATTCTTTATCTGATTTGTGTATCAAACTTTCGATAGTGTTTGGCATAAATTTATGAGCATATATTTCTGGAACTATAAACCAGAGTAACAGTTTCTAGTGATTCCTCTTAAATGACCAGTTGGTTGTCTTCAAAATCACGGCTACATCACACTGACCAGACCATAGGGAAATCAATGGGAAGAATTTCAAATAATCCGCTGATGGCTCCTTATATAGGGATGGCACTGCAGACTCTGGAAAAAGCCCACCCTCTCTTCCTATGACAGATCCTGTTCACTGAATGCCCATTAACAATTCTCAATTTCCAGAGCAAGAGCAGGTCTCACACTTAGATGTTTATGTGGCTTCCAAGAAGAAACACTATATGCCAAAGTCTGCCGTGTTGCCCACATGTGTTCAAGTGACTGAGTTCTGTCAAATGAGGTGGGGGAAGAAATGACATGCCCACCATCTTCTTTGTGCTATTAAAGGACATCAGCACATCCTTCTGTCTCTGTTTTCTCTTGCCTGCTGGCTGGAATGTAGATGAAGCAGAGAGCATCCCTGCATTATAGATAGAGACAAATCCCTGGAAATGTTGAAGAGGCATTCCAGAAGATCAGATAACAGGGGCCCTGGTTCCCGAAGGATTTATAGGTCTCAGCTGCCACAGAAGCTTACACCTTTAGGAAAACGCAAACTAATTTTCTCTTGTGTAAACCCCTGTTACTTTGGATTTTTTGTCCCAAGGTACAGAAACTATATTCTAACTAATATACTCCTTAAATGTGTTACTGGAACTGCTCACCATGACTGGAGTGAGTCTATGATAGGGACAGTAAACGGGGTAACTGGACTATTGTTTTTCCTACAGTTTTTAAGTTTGATGTTAACGACAGGACTGCTTTTCTTCTCTAACTTGGCTCCGCATCTTTCAGGAGGCCCAACAATGAAGGAAAGATCATCCAACATCAGGGCTGCTCCTCATGCTGACCTTGAGATATGGGTTAAGTTACCATAGGCTGGACTGCTTGGTGGTCTGTTTTCAGAGAAGCCAGAGGAAATGGTTGAGGAAAAGACCAATTTAAAATGTAGGGGTTAATCATCTGAAATCATTAAAATCATCCAGTAAGAAAATAAAGAAAGTGGTTCTTTAGAGTGGATAGTTTAATGTGTTTTGAAAATCTCTCTTGTTGGAACAGAAAATGTTTCTAATGGTAAAGACCAGGCAAGAGAGAGGTGGACTAGAGGTGTGAGGGTCAGAAAGGAAACAAATAATTATAAAGGATTAGAGATGCGGTATAGACCAACACTCTGTTATTTACAGAATTGATCAACCTTAAACATAGTAAATTCTTTAAGGATATGGACATCTTTTCTCATACTTCCTGTCTGCTGTTACTTACTGCCATGGGAGGAAAAGGCAGAGAGGCTCCCGCTCTCAGAATTGGTTACGGAATCAACATGAAATATGTGGTGGGTACTCTCTGGCTGCCTGGTGAGCAGAACAAAGTCTCTGCCCTTTGCCACCTGAGCTCATGTGGGGGAAGACAAACAATAGTGATAAACAAACATAGACACTATGATGCCAAATACCCATAAGTGCAAGAAACAATAATAAAGCATGAAAAAGTACTGTGAGTGATGGGAGGGTGGGGTGGGAAAAATGCTGTCTTTGAATGAATGGGCATGTCTCTCTGACGAATCGATATTTGAACAGAGCACTGAATAAAGTGACAGAGAGGCTGTCTAGAGGAAGACCCTTCCAAACTGAGGGAACAGCAACTGCAGAGGCTTTGAGGAGAGATAGAACTAGATCTTTTCAATCACGGGAAGGCTGCCCCTCTCCCTGCTTCTGCCCAGGAAAGACAGACAACACAGGTATGCACCCTGCCTGCACCTCTCACCAGACTAGTACAGCCTCAGAATCCTTCTGAACTCAAGACGCTGACAAATTAGTGATAGGGAAGAGTAAGTGCAGGGATCACAACCATTTGTTATCCCTGTCTTAGAGTTTAGGCTTCTAAATTCTAGCCCATAGTCCTGTCTTCAGCTCATGTGATTTTCTAATGTCCCGGATACCACCTCCTGCTGTGTGGGGTTGGAAGAAGCATAATGGCCAGGAAAATCCCATTGCTAAGGAAACCTTCCCTAAATATTTACTATTAAAGTGAAGATATTCACTAGTAAATGTATTAAAGTATCTACTATTAAAATATTTACTCATTATTTATTAAAATTAAAATATTTACTCTTTATTAAGTATCTATTAAAGTATTTGTCAAAATATTTACTCTTTGGTATTGCTATGGGCACTCTGCTAAGTCTTCAGCAACTAGGAATAAAATAGTTCATGACCTCATAAATCAGAAAGGCATGAAAGCAAAGTCATTACAATATGGCAAGATAGTTACAGTAAGAACTCTGAGGACAGTATGCCTAATGTGACGAGTAATGGGACACTGTTGGGAAAGGAATGATGGTGACCTAGTAAAGGCAAAGGGTTTAGGAACAAATGGACTTGTGCTCTTTTCTCCTTTGCCATGTTTTAGCGACTCGTGTGACCTTTGTGGAATTCAGCTGACCTCTATGAGCCTTGATAAAACCCAATTTACCAAGTGGTCACAAAATATAAAAGGCAGGAAGCAAAGCACATGGCATAGAGCTTATCACATAGTTGATGCTCAATAAATAATAATTTTTGGTTAAGGAGAATTTGAAACAGAGAATCTGTATTTGTGATAACTGCTGGAAGTTCAGGATCATAAGTTATATAAAATAGAGAAAAAGAAGTAAGACAAAATCTATGTGTTTAATCAAAGAGACTTTGAAGATTTTCAAGGAATATGTCCATTTTGATAAGCTGTTTCTTCATCGGCATTAAGTTTTTATAATGTATATCTATTGTCTGTGAGTGTCTATAGACTCTGTAGTGATGTCGCCCCTTTCACTCCTGATAGTTTGTGTTTTCTGTCCTTTTTTTGCTTTGATGAATCTAGTAAGAAATTTATAGGGATTATTACTCTTTTTCCTTGGCTCAAGGGTCATTTAGAAGGATGTTCCTTAGTTTTCAAGTATTCTCAAGATACCTTATTGCTTCTGATTTCTAGCTTAATTCCAGTGTGGAAAGAGAATTTACACTGTGTGATTTGAATCCTATGAAATCTACTAAAACCACTTATAAGCAACAGAGTGTACTTTGGGGAATACCTCATATGCACATCATGTTTATAGTCAACTAATAATTGACTATTACCATAACTGGGAAATTTAGACTCAATGTACAAGTCCAAGTCCAGAAGTTTAGAATTTCGTATTGGTTTCTTTTTTTGTGGACTGTAACAACTATTTATAATATTTACTATTAAACCACTGTAAAACCTTGTACATAAAAACAAAGGAATTTATTTTCACTCCCTACTTTGGCAATGTCTTTCATTCTTTCCTGTCTTTAATCCTTCTGTTTTAGGTTTTACACAATTATACTCATAATGGGCATACCATCTTTGACACATGTAAGACAATTTTTTTTTATTTCTAATGAAACTGCATACTCTTTATTTTACAACACTTGTTTGTTTAAAAGTTTTCTGAGTAGTATTTTGAACTCTTTCCTCATATTTTAATAATATATTATATAACATATTATATAATAATATAATTATAATAACTAATTATTACTATTATTATTATTTTAAAATTTTGTTTGTTTATTTGACAGACAGAGATCACAAGTAGGCAGAGAAGCAGGCAGAGAGAGAGGAGGAAGCAGGCTCCCTGCTGAGCAGAAAGCCTGACGCAGGGCTCGATCCCAGGACCCTGGGATCATGACCTGAGCTGAAGGCAGAGGCTTTAACCCACTGAGCTACCCAGATGCCCCAATAACTAATTATTATTATTATAAATACCTTCTATCAATAGCTTTGCACATCTTGGGTTTTTTTCTTCTTTTGCATTATTTCCTTGAAATACTCTTCTAAGGATGACACTATTGGGTAGAGTGTTTGGGTCCATTTTGTATGTGTCTAATTGGCTCAGTAGCTCTTTAAGAGGCTGGACCACTACAATCCATTTACTACAGTAAGACGCCTTTCTTGCTGCTCTACCATTGCTCTTGACATTTCTACTCTCCCGCATTCCTGTCCTCTTAGTGAACTTCTTTTTTTATACTCTGGATGGACTCCTCCTGCTCTACCTCCAAACTCAAATGTCATCTATAAAATGTTGCAGAATTCCCCAGAGGCTTGGTCCCCACCCTCCTCCATTCTGATAACACTCTACGCCCATCTCAACTGTAACAAAAACTGCAATATAGTTCTCCCTGCTCTCTCCTTCCTCATATGTTGTCAATCATCTTATGAAAACCCTTAATGCCCACAGTGAGTGACACACAAATTGCCAAACTTTTGTTGACTGAACGTAACATTTCTCTAGCAATAATGAACAGACCCCTGTTTTGCACAGTCTGGCTGACTGTAAATTAGTTTTATCACTTTATTTGCCTCTTTATTGTTTAATGGCTTATATTTATGTTCACTCAGTAAAAACCTAGATAAAAACCAATCTGGGCTAGCTATTGTGATTTGTAACATGTAAGAATTTTACAATAGTTCAAAGAAGCTGATTTTACCCAGATATACATTTTTTCCCCTGGGTTATTTACTTATTTTTTTAGGCAATTAGGAAAATAAGGTTAAGTCATCTGTAAGGGATTTTTCTCCTATTTGAACCTCTACATTGGGTAGTCTCCAGATAAATGTCCAGCTGCTGCCTCTCCCCTAGGACAGCCAATATAGTCCTTCAGAAAGGCTATCACAGGTGCTAAAATGAGAACTTGAAGCCCGCTTGCCGCTGCCTGCACTCACCATTTAATCTAACCCATTCACCATCTCTTCAAAATTCATATTGATTTCTACAGAGAATTAACCATTACAAAATGGCCTGTATTAAGTGGAGCTACAGTGAGGAACAGAGAAGTTACAAAAGTGCCTATTCCATTATTTTCTCCATTTAAGAACAACTCTTATTTTGATCAAAATTTGGAGAAAATGAAGATAGGAAATTTCAAAATTGCTACAGCAATGACTTAACAAAATCCGCGGATTCATTTATGAGAAGGGAAAAAAAATTTCCTTCTCCGGAGCAGGAGGGAATCAAAAAAATATTTGTGTGGAATGGTAATCACCTAAAAAGCTTAGGAAGAAGGTATGGAAAATATAGTTAAAAAAATTACCCTTTGAAAGTGGCCAAGAAGAGATCGCTCATAAGTGATTCAGTCAGACAATAATATTAAATAAGGAAAAAACACCACTTAGCATGTAAGAGTCTTCTTTGATTAGGCTTATTTGGAAAGTTTATATATCAACTTTTCTTTCCATTTTATTTTACTTGTTTCCAGTGTTCCAGCATTCATTGTTTATGCACCACACCCAGTGCTCCATGCAAAAATCACTCAACTTTGGGTCAAGACGGAGAGCTGCTCAAATATTCCTTGCCTAGCAGTAGGAGGATAAAGAAGGGTGGAGAGATCCTCAGCCCACTGGGTGGCCGGCTCGTCATGGAAGATGAAGCTGTGTCTGTGGCTGCCGGAAATGGAGGGGACATCCTGTGACTGAGGCAGACAATGGGGGCGACTGCATCATGTGGCATTTAGGATTGGATGAGATGTCAAATCTAATCTGAAAACTGGAGAGATCTGAACAGTTTGGCATATCTGAGGGTCCAAAACTCTCAGATCCACAGTAGGTGTTGAAAGCTCTGATAGCTGCAGAGAGCCACAGTGAGAACAGTCCTATGAGGGGCTGTGGTGACCGCCTGAAATACATTTTGGTTTTGAGCTGTTTTCTATCTACCAGCCAGAGCCTGAAGAATGGCTGAATGGCCTATTTTTAAAGCCAGGAGTACAATGCATAAAGCCTTGGTAAATATTACCAAATTGTCTCCAGAATAATTTTATCAATTTATATACCCACCAACAGAGAATGAGTGACTATGTCCTTGCCAGGATAAGGATAAATCCTTTTTTATTTCCCTTTGCCAATTTGGCAAAGCAGAAAAAGGACATGTTGCTCTAAGTTGCACCTTTAAGGTACCAATAAATACATTTTATATATTGTGTTTATCTTGATAGAAATCATTCGATAGTCTTTTATTTTTTAATTATTTTTAAATTTTTATTTAAATTCAATTAGTTAACATATAACATATTACTGGTTTCAGAGGTAGAGGTAAGTAATTCATCAGTCTTATATAATACCCAGTGCTCATTACATCAAGCACCCTCCTTAATGTCCATCACCCCCACCCCTCCAGCAACCCTCAGTTTGTTTCTCATAATTAAGAGTCTCTTATGCTTTGTCTCCCTGATTTCATCTTATTTTTTTCCTCTTTTTCCCATGCTCCTTTTTTTTCTTTTCTTTTCTTTCTTTCTTTTTTTTTTTTAAAGATTTTATTTATCTATTTGACAGACAGAGAGTACAAGTAGGCAGAGAGGCAGGCAAAGAGAGAGGAGGAAGCAGGCTCTCCACTGAGCAGAGAGCTCAATTTGGGGCTCGATCCCAGGACCCTGAGATCATGACCCGAGCCAAAGGCAGAGGCCTTAACCCACTGAGCCACCCAGCTGCCCCCTGTTTTGTTTCTTGAATTTCACATATGAGTGAAATCATATTGTCTTTCTCTGACTGACTTATTTTGTTTAGCATAATACCCTCTAGTTCCATCCACATTATTGCAAATGACAAGATTTTAATTTTTTTGAGGGCTGAGTAGTATTCCATTGCATATATATACCACATCTTCTTTATCCATTCATCTGTTGATGGAAATCTGGGCTCTTCCCATAGTTTAGCTATTATGGACATTTCTGCTATAAACACTGGAATGCAGGTGCCCCTTCAGATCACTACATTTGTATCTTAGGGGTTACCACTTAGTAGTACAATTGCTGGGTCATAGGGTATTCTATTTTCAACATTTTTTTTGAAGATTTTATTTATTTGACAGAGATCACAAGTAGGCAGAGAGGTAGGCAGAGGGGGGTGGGGGAAGAAGGCTCCCTGCTGAGCAGAGAACCCGATGTGGGGCTCTATCCCAGGACCCTGGGATCATGACCTGAGCTGAAGGCAGAGGCTTTAACCCACTGAGCCACCCAGGCGCCCCTATTTTCAACATTTTGAGGAACCTTCATACTATTTTCCAGAATGGCTGCACCAGCTTACATTTCCACCAGAAGTGTAAGAGGTTCCTTTTTCTCCACAGCCTCACCAACATCTGTAATTTCCTGACTTGCTAATTTTAGCCATCCTGACTGGTGTGAGGTGGTATCTCACCATGGTTTTGATTTGTATTTCCCTGATGACAAGTGGTGGTGAGCATTTTTTCATGTGTCTGTTGGCCATTTGGATGTCTTCTTTGGAAAAATGTCTGTTCATATCTTTTGCCCATTTCTTGATTGGAGTACTTGTTCTTTGGGTGGTGAGTTTGATAAGTTCTTTAATAGATCTTGGTTACTAGCCCTTTGTCTGATAAAACATTTGCAAATATCTTCTCCCTTTCTTTGGTTGTCATTTGGTTTTGTCAACTGTCGCCTTTGCTGTGCAAAAGCTTTTCATCTTGATGAAGTCGCAAAGGTTCATTTTTGCCTTTGTTACCCTTTGCCTTTGGAGACGTGTCTGGCAAGAAGTTGCTGTGGCCAAGGTCAGTGAGGTTGTTGCCTGTGTTCTCCTCTAGTATTTTGATGGATTCCTGTATCACATTGAGATCTTTCTTCCATTTTGAGTCTGTTTTTGTGTAAGGTGTAAGGAAACGGTCGTTCAATTCTTCTGTGTGTGACTATCCAATTTCCCAACACCATTTGCTGAAGAAACTATCTTTTCCATTGCATATTCTTTCCTGCTTTTTTGAAGATTAGTTGACCATAGAGTTGAAGATTTATTTCTGGGCTCTCTATTCGGTTTCATTGATCTCTGTGTCTGCTTTTGTGCAAGTTCCATACTGTCTTGTTGATTATAGCCCTGTAATACAGCTTGAAGTCTAGGGTTCTAATGTCACCAGCTTTGTTTTTCAACACTCCTTTGGCTATTTGGGGGTCTTTCTGGTTCCATACAAATTTTAGGATTATTTATTCCAGCTCAGTGAAAAATTTGATGGTATTTTGATAGGGATTCCATCAAATATATAGATTGCTCTAGGGAGCATAGACATTTTAACAATATTTGTTCTTCTAACCCATGAGCATGTCTTTTAGATTCATGTTTATTACTGCTTTAATCTGTCCCTTATATTTTACATAAACTCTAATGTGTTAAAAGTTGTTATATTTATTGTATACACTGTTGTATTTATTGAAATCTTCTTCTTGATCTTCAATATGTATTTTAATTCTAGTTATGACCTCTAACATATAAACTATTGTCAAACTTCTCTCTTCAGATTTTCTTCCAGTGTATAATTTTATATTTATAGTTCCCCCCTCCCTAAGCTGAGGTCATGTAAGAGCTGACATTCATTGTCTGATTGTTTTCTAAATGGCTTTACTTTCTATAATCAAATACTCAATTATCATAGTTTTATTTTGACCAGAGGCAATGATATGTACTGGGCAGACAACAGATCCAGTTGAGCAACTTAAAGCAGAGAGAGATTTACTAAGAAGTTCAAGTTAATTCACTGAATTATCAGGAGGGCTAGGGTGCCAACAGTTGACAGCAACACAGATAGACAACAAAATTCCCAGTTGTATCACAGCATCATGGGAGCATAGAGGGGAAATTCACTATTGTTGAGTGCTGGGGACTACAGAGCAGAACTGCCCCTGCCCCCCACAGGGAACCCAGAACTATCAAGCATCTCTGCCATGAGACCCAGCTTCTTAGCAAGGCTGCCACTTCATGATGCCCGTTTCTGTGTTCCCAACAACACATAGTTATGTCTCCTGGGTAACATGCTAGCTGTAAGGGAGCATGAAAATGCAAATAGTGGTAGTTAACATGATGCCACACTTACTGCATGCCAGACATTGCTCTGGGTGCTTTTACCAGTATTTCCTAATTTTTACAATCTCCTACAAGGCAGGAATGATTGAATCCCCATTTTGCATGTGAGAAAACAGAGACACAGAATATAATCATCCAGTACCAAACAGCTTATGGATGGCAGAGGTAGAATTTGTACCCAGGCTGACAAAGCTCCAGAATCCGTGCTCTTAACTGCTGTGTTATATAGCCTGTGGGTTCGGGCTTCTCAGTCTCTAAGGCACAAGAAGCCAAGCTAGAAAGAAATGGGAGTGAGTGGTAAATGAGTCTATTTGCCTAGTGGTACACAGACACTGATCTAATTTTTTAAAAGAGCTACTCAATTTTCCAGGCCATCCATTGAATAATCTTGCTTTTCTTATTGACTTATACTAATGACCATGTGCAGTGAGTGGGCACTCATGAATTTCTGTTGACTGACTGATTAAATGAATATTTTAGAGTCTTATTTCAAGACTATGTATTTTGGCTCATTGTAAATTTTGGCATTTAGTGTGATATCTTCACTTGGCATTCAAGATAAGCTCTCTCGATCCCACTATGTCCACTTTGATCTCTTCCCTATCTGCTGACCTCTGTGGATGGCATCAACATGCTTCTTTGCTCCCTGGCCCCTGGCTGGGAGATATCTGGGGAGACAGAGGAAGGAGGAGTCCGGATGGAGTATGGGTTGACATGTCTTCCTCCTGGTCATGTGACCAGAGTTAGTCTGCCCCTCTGCTGAAGGACTCAGCTCCTGTCCCATGTCCCTCCTGGCTACTGCTTTGGTTTTATAACTGCTCCCTCCCCCCTCCCCTTCAGGCCTGAGGACTCTCCACCCTTGCTGGCCTGGAGTACTGCATAATTCCTTTCTGCTTTCTCTAAAATCTGCCCACCCTTTTATAAACAGTCCTTTTATTTAACTCTCCTCAAATTAGCCAGTTTGTGTGTGGCATCCGTTTGAAGGAGTCAGTCATAGCACGCTGTTTTAATCATTGTCATTTTCAAATATGTTTTAACATCTAGTAGGAAAAATAGTCAAGATATCCCCCAACCTCAAAACTTCCTTTTCCATGTGCCTGTTCTTCTAGATTAGAATCACTCTTAATTTTCAATATAATCCACTGAATTTTAAAACTTAGGATATTATTAAACCTACAATTAACTATTTTATTCCCTCCAACCAAGGACATAAAATGGCTTTCCATTATTCATGTCTCCTTCATGACAATATTTTTGGTTACTTCATTTGGCCTTCCATATTTCTTGTTATTCCTGTGATATGTTAAAGGGTCAGTAATATTTTTTCTATTGTAATCTTATTTTTCTCCCTAGTAATTTCTATATAGTCATATCTGGTATCTTTAAGCATTTCATCTTTGTGTTTTTAAAATCCAGTCACATTACTAAACTTGCATTCATTTAAATAGGTTGTTAATTCTCCTGGATATCCTAGATAATTAATTTTTTTGTTTACTATATGAGCAATCATATATCTTCTACCAATGATCATTTTACTTCTCTTTTCTTATGTCTGCTGCATATATTATTGAACTGCCTAAAGCTTTTTGAAAAGGTACAATAATGGCCTTTAAAAAAAAGTTTGACTTGTTCCTAAATTTAATAGAAATACCTGCAATTATTCAACATTAGTATTCCATTAATTCTTGATTTTGATATTCTCTGTAACATTTAGGAAGTGTCTTTATAATCCCACTTCACTACAAATGGTTGGATGTTTACTTCTTTCTCTCATTAATCTGGAATGGGTGGGTGATACATTTCATTAAATGACTTCATGGAACTTTTACAGATGATTAAAAATGTTCCTTCTCTAATACATCAATAAGATGTATTAATATAATACAACTCGTTTTATATAATTTTTTGTCTCAAGAATAAAACTTATACAGTCACACTATACTAATCATTAAATACAATTCTAGATTTCATTTTCTGGACATTATACAAAACCCCCCCTCCCCCATCTATTTTTCAGAATTGCAGGGGGAGATTCTGGCTCCCTTTTCTGTGCAGTCATTGTCAGGTTTTAGTGAAATAAATTTGTAACTATTTCTGTCTTTCCCTTGCTTTGGAATAATTTTAATAGCATACGAATTATTCCATGAAAAGATAAAATATGTAAAACTGTCCAAGCCTGGCATCACTTAGAGGCATGAATTTTCCAATTTTTTTTCAATTCCATGGTTTATTCAGGTTTTTCACTCTTCTGGAATCACTTTTAGTTATTCACATTTTCACAGAAAATTAGCTTGTATTAAAATGAGATGATCAAATGTGTTAGCATAGAGCTTTCTATGATTTACTCTTAGTCTAAATTTGTAAAACTGTGTTTTGAATTTACCAATTTTACCTTTCATTTTCTAAATTAAGTCCTTTCTCCTTATCATTGCCTTTTCTCCCCTATAATTTCTTCAATGTTACTGTTCCTGTACTTACTAAAATTCCCCAAATTTCATGCTCCACTAAAGCATTTGGATCTTTGAAACAATTAAATTGTCAATATTATTGACTTCACTATGAGTACAGCTTTGGTTCCATTCTCTATCTTTCCCTTTGTGCTATTTTTACAAGGTTTCTAATATGCACCTATACTTATATCCATTCAAGCATAGGAATTATTTAGACAGTACTTTTTTTATAAGATTTATTTATATGAGAGAGAGAATAAGCGAGGGGAGCAGGCAGAGAGAGAGAGAACCTCTAGCAGACTCCCTGCTGAGCAAAGAGCTGGATGAGGGCTCAACAGGGGCCTCGATCTCAAGACCTCAAGATCATGACCCGAGGAGAAACTAAGGGTTGGAGGCTCTGCTGACTGTACCACCCAGACACCCCATTTAGACAGCCCTTTTAAGTAACTTTTTATTAGTATCTCTTTACTTTGTTATGCTGTACTATTAACTCCTAGTGTTACCATGCCCTACTGGGCTAACAGGCAGTAACACCCCCAGTGTTTTCTTGTCAAAGTTTAAGAGCAATGTAGTTATGACTTGCTCGAGTATACCCTGCTGCTATAATATTATTACCCCTAAACCCTGAGGTCAGGCCTTTAAAAAAGAATTGAGAGGGAGTGGTTAAGACCCAGTCATGGGCAAGCATATTTGTTCTCCACACTCTGCAAGGGAGACAAAGGCTCAATCCAAGATTGACTTGGGGACCCATAATCTCTGCTCTTCCATTCCTCACACCCACTCTATAAGCGCCCACATGCTAAGGCAGATAGGGGTGTGCAGTGCAGTCTGCATTATCCGAGTGTTAGAAAAGACAGTCTCATACACAGTCTTTTGCCCTTCACTCAGACACAAAAGAATGGGCCTTGGGTCTGGAAGAGCCAAGAGATAAAGAGCCCACACTGTCTGTGCCAGGCTTATCACCTTGCCTGGGGCTATCTTTCCTTGTTGCAGGCTCAACCAGTGTTCTTTTGTTCTGGTTAAACATGCGCATCAGTGGCCCTGACCACCACCCTGCTTCCAGTAGCCCACACTTTATAGCGTAAGCAGAGAGCTCCTTCCATTGCATTGTGAGAGGGATATATGCAAGCTAGATGCCATGTATTGCCTTCCTGGGGGGACCTGCTGACCATGGGGGACCAACCCCCATTACCAAAGCTGATCTGGCTCTAGCTCTTTCCCATGTGGGTAAAGCTCGTTCCACTCAGTTTGTGACTGCACTTTGTTTTCCTTGGTCACTTCCAATACAAAGACGCAGGAGGAAGAAATGTGGACTTAAATTCCTAATGGCTGCCACGGTGAGGATCTTTGCTATCCTCCATGTGGTGGGAATTCTCCTCAGGCATTGGGAATTGGTGCCTGGTGTTCCACTCAACACAGAATGGCAGATGACTTAGTTTCCATGTCTTGTCCGTTGTGCTGAGTGGACCCTGCCCATCCCTAAGGAAATTACTAGGAGAGATGCTCCTACCATTCTGTCCAGATCATTAAGCCTTCTACATGTCAACTAGATCAAATTAAATAATGGATAAGAACAATGTCATCTTACCGGTCCAGTGCTATGAAAATGTAGAAAGTAATTCTCTAAAACTGAATTTGTTACATGATAATAAAATAATAATAATATATAGCTTTGTAAAAATTTGGAATATATTTTTCCAAATGCTTTATAATACTTCAAATAAGAACAATGATTAATTCTGAAAATTGTATACTTTTCTGGGATTTTCCAAAGTATTTGTTTTTATATTATTTCAGGCCACCATTTCAGACCCAGTGTGGTATGTAGGGATTTGCATCATTTGACAATGATGAAATATTAAGCATCAGATAACAGATAAAATATTAAAGACTGAGAGTGTAAATTCTATGCTTAATTTCACAAAGATAGCAAAAATAGCAAAAGAGGACAAGATTGGCCTCAAACTTTTGTAATCATTCCTTTGAAATAACCCTGGGCCCACCTATACCTCAGATGCAACCGGGGCTGGTAAGATGATACATCCTAGGACCCATCTAGCCCTAGCTCTTTCATATTTTAATTTTCACAGCACTCGCATGCCATCTCCCTGTATCCACTGTGACTTCTTATTTCTGGAAAATTAGCTTTATTGAATTTGCCTATTCTCCCTATCCATCTAGACCAGAGCCTCCTTGGAGAATGGGTTCTGTGAATATATAGAATAATTTGCAGAGCAAAACATGCCAAAAACACGGGTAGATCGATGGAAAGCCTGGTGCCAGGCATAGAGCATTAGAAAGTTTGCAGACCAGTTCCTTTGGCAATGAAGGCCAAAGAAATAGAGAGGACATTTCAGCCAATTCTGAATGAGAAACAATCCTCAACAGAGAATCATGTGAAAGTGCTTTAGAACTATTTGAGAAACACATAGGAGTCAAGATGAAAATGTGAGCTTGAGTGAGGAAGATGTGGACCAACAAAGCTGCAGCTGGCTTGGATGAGAGCCAAATGTGCTTCATCCTCTGTTCCCTCTGCCGACCCCTGCCCAGCGCTACATTCTCTCGGGGCACCTGCGTGGCTCAGTGAGTTAAGCCTCTGCCTTAGGCTCAGGTCATGGTCTCAGGGTTCTGGCATCAAGCCCCATGTGGGGCTCTCTGCTCAGTTGGGAGCCTGCTTCCCCCTCTCTCTCTGCCTGCTTCTCTGCCTCCTTGGGATCTCTCTCTCTCTGTGTCAAATACATAAATAAAATCTTTGAAAAACAAAACAAAAAATTGCATTTACTGTCACCTACAGTCTTGGGGCATTGAGGGATTCCCACACCAGGGGCAGAACTTGCATTAATGACTTAATACGTGGAACAGAAGCTGGGGATACATCTGTCCTACGAGCAAAAGAGGGGCTATGGATCTTCAAGGGCCTATTTCCAGCGGGGATCAATCAATCTCTTCTCCTCTGGAGATGAGATGGTAAAGTGGAATAAATGATAGGCATCTCCTTGAGCTTCCAAGAGTGGGGGATCTGTTATCATGAGCCAGCTGCATACGCCAGGAGAGAAAGAGGGCCCATGAGCATGATTTCCTAATAACTGCCATTCAGATCATCAGTGACTCCCTTAGTGGTTTCTGGTATGCCCCAGAAAAGGACATGAAGTTTTAGGAGATAGACTTTCAGGGCAGGGGGAGTTGCACTGGGGTATAAGTGGTGATGGGAAAGGAGAGTACAAAATGATGTGTGAAGGCTCCTCACAGGAAGTCTCTATCATGAGCTCTGCACCCCACCCTGACCTGCCTGCTACCCTGTATTTCAGCAACGTGCAACATCCGAAAGGTAAAAAGTCAAATATGAAGGAAAACAAACAAGTTCCAAAATATTTACAGCATGACAAATACACATTATTCATCAAGATTAAAACCAGAGCCAAGATAAATGATCAGCACAACTGTGGAGTTCTAACTTATATTGTCTGCTTCCTTTTAATTCACTTACACTGGATAGACATGGCAAAGGGATGTGAGGAGAAGGTCGGGTCAAGGGCTTCCGAATTTGCATTTTGGTATGTGATATACTCCTTTGAGACTATATTTTTGGATTGAAATATATTCCCTGGAAGTGTAAGGAAGTAGAAAGAGGTACCAGAAGGGGTATCAGGAAATGCGGTTTCTAGTTCCACTCATATAACTTACTAGCTGTATGACCTCAGGCAAGATATTTGATTTCCCTCCGTATCTAAGTTATTTCATTGGTAAAGTGATGCACTAGAAGATGTCAAAAATGTCTTTGTGATTTTAATTTTATACAGTACTTTCAAGTCTATTAAAAGTC
The DNA here is from genome assembly GCF_022355385.1 of Mustela nigripes. Classification (NCBI taxonomy): domain Eukaryota; kingdom Metazoa; phylum Chordata; class Mammalia; order Carnivora; family Mustelidae; genus Mustela; species Mustela nigripes. The sequence continues at coordinate 10,244,531 of NC_081563.1, forward strand.
AATAAAACATAAAAATGGGTATCAGTTGGATATGTAGAGAGAGCTCTGTTGGATTTATGTAATCTCATTTCACCCTCCCAAAAGCCCTGTGGAGTAGGTTTAATTATCCCCATTTTATAGATGAGTAAACTTGAGCTCTGAGGGGTTAAGTTGTTTGCCCAGAGAAGTGGGAAAGCTGAAATTAAAACCCATATCTTACTCCAAAGTCTCACTCTTCATTTTACCATGTACTCTTTTAAAATAGCATTTGCAAATTCAGGCAAACTTTTAAAACCATTCCGTGACCTTGAACTCCTATGATCTCAAGACGTTCTGATTTCAGTTCCATTTTTCAGAGGAGCAAACTGCAGCTCCCAGAAAGTGAGCTGCCCAAGGACATTAAGGTCGTTAGCATCAGAGCTGAAATTTCTCCCCTGTGGGCTGAGCAATGTAGGGCTTTTTTTCTGAGGCAAATCACACTTGGCCACTTCTTCCAGAGCCCCCTGTCCCTCAAAGAAATCCCAGTCACTATGGCGGGCATGCTGCAGCCATTTTTGACACAGGCAGACAATGCCATTCATTTCCTGGGAGGGAGGTTTCTGAAATAACTCTTTTCTTTGACACAGTCATATCTTCATGAAGCAGTATTTGCTGCCTCTTTGATTAAACCCATTAGCTATTCAGACACAGCTGCCCTTCCAGAAGCAACATGCCTCCAAAGCCACACATTTGGCAGCTAAGTGCTTCGGGACCAAACCAGAGAGATCTAAGCCATCCAGCAAATAGTGGCAAATGTGAGGGAGGCACACAAGATCAGAGTTGGAAGGGCCTTTGAAGTCATAAAAAAGTTTCAGATCCCTCATTTTACAGATGGGGAAACTGAACCCCGAGATCAAGAAGGGAGAGCCTGAGTCAGGCACCACTGGAGGCAAGGTCAAAAAGACCTTCTCCCTTAAAGTTCAGTGTTTTTCCAGCTGGATGTTGGGGATCTCAATACCACAAGATGAAATTCCATTACAAAGTGGCCTGCAAATGGGAAAGACTGTCCGCACCACTTTCATTTCCACGTAGGGATAGATGCAAGTCTCAAAGCTCTCTCGTGTATCTTGTCTGATTTCGTTTTCACAGCCACACCATGGAGTTGTTTTTTGTTCTGCTGCAGCAACAGATGATGTGGCTTATAACAACACAGATTTCCTTCTCACCTACATACACACCATGTGACTCTGCACCACAATATTTTCAATCCAAAACTCAGGCTGACAGAGTAGCCCTATTTGTGCTGGTTGTCTTGGATTGAATTGTGTCCCCTCAAAGGATGTTAAAGTCCTAACCCCTCAGTACCTGTGAATGTGACCTTATTTAGAAATAGTGTCTTTGTAACTGATTAAGTGAAATGAGGGTCCTAGTATGGGCCCTAATCCAGTATGACTGGTGCCCTTATAAAAGGGGAAAATTTGGACACAGAGACAGACATGCATACAACGAGAGCACCACGTGAAGACAAATCAGATGATACATCTCCAATCCAGGTAATGCTAAAGATTGCCAGCAAACTACTAAATGCTAGAGGAGAGTCAGGGAACAGATTCTTTTTTACAAGTCCAAGAAGAAATCAGCCCTACTGACACATCGATCTCAAATGTCCACCCTCCAGAATTATGAGACATTGTCCATTAGGGTGACCAGCTGTCCAGTTTGCTCAAGACTGAGGGATTTCCCAGGACATGGGTCTTTCAATGCCAAGACTGGAAATCAGGATGGTTAGTGAACGACTGGGTGGGAGAGTGGCTCAAAAATGGTCCTCTTCCTGGGTGCCTGGGTGGCTCAGTGGGTTAAGCCGCTGCCTTCGGCTCAGGTCATGATCTCAGCGTCCTGGGATCGAGTCCCGCATCGGGCTCTCTGCTCAGCAGGGAGCCTGCTTCCTCCTCTCTCTCTGCCTGCCTCTCTGCCTACTTGTGATCTCTCTCTGTCAAATAAATAAATAAAATCTTAAAAAAAAAAAAAAAGGTCCTCTTCCTAAACGCAGCTTGTTGAGACCAGAGGAGTGCAACCTTGCTCTGGACCTCAGGGTCTTTCCTGTCTAGGATTTCTAAACTCAGGGGACCACCTCTGCAGTGTCCTTGTAACATCAATCACCAATAGAGAAGCTAAGCCCCTCTCTTCTACTTCTCTAACTGAAGCCGCTTTGCACAATAATACCAGACAAAGAGAATGCAGCCAGCTCCAGTTCTGCCCATTGGACTCCATGCCCCATGCCGGTGAACTTGTTCTCTTTATCTGACCAGAGTGCTCTGCCGCAATTACAATGTCTGGATCTCAGCCTCCATTTTAAGATCCTAGTCCCTGGTCCTCAAGGGGTATGCTGCTTAGATTCTTATAAGACCCTTCTTTTTAGTGGAAATAGTACAAATTTTAGAGCTACCAAGACTGGATTTGAATCACAGCTCTCCCACATAATGGCCACCTGGCTTTAATAGTATCACTTAATCTGTAGTAGCTTCAGTCTCTCTTATCTACAATGTTGTAAGGGTTGAAAAAAAAAATCACTGGGAGAAAACACAGTGCCTGATATAGTAGTTATGTAATATAGTAGTTATGGTAGTATATAGTATAGTAATACACATGGGCAGCAGTAGGGCCTATAGTGGTTATGTATTGAGTGATAGGTTTGTTTGTCTGTCTTTCAATGATGTATTGTGATAACTAGTTTTCTCTGGTTTTACTCCAGGTCTTATTCATTACCATCATGACCAGGAGCAATGTACTTAAAATTTCTGAATATCTTTGAATATCTTTGAAACGAAACGATATTTCTGAATATCTCTGAATATCTTTGAAACGAAAATTATGGATCATAACCCTCACCTTGCAAGGTCACTGTATCTGAGTTTCTATCCAATGGATACTCAATAATGTATGTATTCTATCCAATGGGTACTCAATAATGAATCCAATGGGTACTCAATCATTTAAGCTATGTTATCAAGATGGCATTGGGTTGGAACATAAACTCTTTTATTCCATCTATTACAACCCTTCCTACCCAAGAAGTTCCCAAAGAAAGAGTAAACAGTGAAAACAGTAAATGGCAAATAAACATATTACTTTGAAGTTCCCATCATCCCAAATGCAGCACCATGGAAAGCTACTTTGGGTAAGTTTTCTTTGCTTCCTCTGAGAACAGAAGCAGAGTATTCTTCTAAGATCTTCCATGTACCTTTTTTAACATAAATTTATTAGAATTATTTAACTTTTTTATCTTTCCTCTTACTCTTCATATGTATAGTAATATATCAGTTCAGATTAGTTTGGCTGCATTTAACAAGAAAACCTTATGGGACACTGATTAAACAAGATGGAAATCTATAAAATAAGTAGAGACTCAGGCAATCTGTGACTGCTAAGGCTGCTGGCCATTCTCAGAGATGCTGGGTCTCTCTCTCTTTAGGCTGCCATATTTATCAACATGCCTTTTCATCCTCAAGGACTTTCCATGGTAGCAGATGGCTCCAGCTACTATATCTGGATTTCAAGCAGGAAGAATAAGAAGAGGGTAAGGCCAAAAGCCCTATCCCACTAGCATCAGGCACATCACATCACCCTTCTCTAGCTACAAAGAAATCCAGGAAAGGAAGCCCCTTTTACTCAAAGTCTAAAATGAAACATTAGGCTGTGTGATTTCTCTATTCTCTGGTTCTTAGTATTTGAGCTAAAAAAAAAAAAAAAAAAAAAAAAAAACAAACAAAAAAAAAAACTGTATTTCCTGGCTTTCTTTGTAGCCAGAGAAACATATCTTTAGGTGAGCGGGACTTCTGGAAAACTCTTTAAGGGGCCGACTCAGAGAGAAGACATTTTACTTGAATACACTGCTGCTCTATATAACATGAGGGGGTCTACTGCAGAGAAAGGTGGGACAATAGAGATTAGATAAATAACTCGTGGATTCATATAAAATACAATTTTGCTATAATAATATATTTTATATTCAGTAACTTTATAAGGTATGCTTATTCCCAAACCCTATCTCTGTTGTTTTTAATATACCATAAGAGTTACCTGCTATGACCAAAGTTAGTCACTACATTCGTATTCTTTGGTGTGAAACCTTTGTAGGATCAGTGGAATTCAGATCAGATGAATTCTCCTTATGATCTGACTATGTCAAAAAATATTCAGTTGGTGAAGCACATTCCCTCGGTCATCTACTTTCACACAGATAAAGAGTTGTGTGAGTTTCTAGCTCACATGGCACATGATTGTTCCCGTTTGTTCTAAGTAATTCTCACACAGTGTTCACTTCAATGCATTCGGTAGATGGAAAGCTCAACTCAATCTACCCCTCCCTAAAAATAACACATTCCCAATAGAAACATAATTGCCCAGGACAGTCAGAAGTGGATCTGGTCTGGAGGTTTTATTAAATTGTCTACATTATTTGATATTATTCTATGGATATTTTAAAACATCCCAATTTTAATACTATATATATGAACTTCTTTTCTAAAAAATGATTTATTTTTGAAGTACAAGAATTTGAATAGCCTATAAGATAAAGTAGACTGTACTAATAGCCTAATATATTTATAAAACTTCAGATACAGCAGAAAGATAATGCAACACCTGCAAAGAGTGTCACCCAATAACCAGGAGATGGTTCGTGAGGTTGGCTATACAGCTATTTTACTGCTATTATCCTCCTAATTTTAAATCAAAACAACCAAGACCCTAAAAAGCCAAGTGACTTCCCCCAAGACAGTGATTCCCTACCCCCTCTCTTTGTAGAACATCTGAAAATTTTGAGCTCATTCAGTTTGGGGCTTTTTCTGGTTTTGCTGTTGTTATATTATGAATCAGGCACTTTTGACAATCCCTTTTTATGAAAAATGACTCATAGTTTTCAGCAGAAATACAAAGCCCAACCGTGTACAGCACAGTATTCGGAAGGGGAAGTTAAATTTATCCTCCAAAGGAGGAAATGCAGAAAAATGAAAACTGCTCTCCAGCACCCTGCCTCAATGTCTTGGGTGGTCTGTACTCAGTCATGAAGAAAGAAAAAAATAATAAAATAAAAAATAAAGAAGGCAAATAAAGAAAAAGACAGTAAGTATAGAAGACTCTCAAAGGTGAAATATGCTGTAGAGATGAGCTGAAGATGTTCAAGTCATTTACAAAAGAAAATAAGTCTCCTTCGTAATGGGATACAGGACACAAATGCAACAGTGACCTATTATGCAGGCTATAATTTGAATTGTGTCTTGAATGCTATCAAGCTGCTTGTCAATGGTTCTGGAAACATTCTTTTCTTTAGATCAATGAACAACAGTGTTTGCTGAGAGTCTACTACATATCCAGTCCCGTGCTGGGTGATGGAGACAGGGTGAATGCAGAGAGAGGATCCATGATATGGTTTGAAGGGCTCCTAGGAGCCTCTTCTTTCTCCCCCAAATCCCTTTAGAATGCCTCCTCCAACTTTAATCCCCTTTGAATTCAAATCTACCTTTAGAAATGCAATGATTAAATCAAGGCTCTGTGCCACCTTGAAGTGCAGACACAGATACTCTATGAACAAAGCCAATCTTGAGTCCTTATCAGTCACTTACCTCTTTGCATAAATGGGTTTATGGAGTGGAGAGAAGAGAGAACATGGGACATAGTGCAGATCATTCCTCAAGGACTATTCCAGAAGCTGTAGTGAAGATCCCTGCAGGTATAACCTGCGCCTTCAGTTATGCATCTCTCAGCACTAACCAGCAGTTTCCAGGAGGAAATAATAAATAAAATAATAATTCTGCAGATGGCGAGCAACATAGTATATCTGCAGCCATCCCAAAGGTCCCGCTTTGAAAGCTCCTCCCCAACATTCTCATCATTTGTACCCCAACGGGTGTGACAGTCTGGGGGTTATTTCTCCCAAAGTGCAGAAATACAAAGTCCATTTTTGAGATGACAGTTCTCAATTTTAAAAAGATATTCTTTTCTACTATCTCATTGGAGCCACACAACAATCCTACAGAGAATGTATTATAGATGCCATTTTACAGATGCAGGAGCCAAGAAAGGATATCCAGAGAGAGACTGGCTGCAAGCCACCCAGACCGGCTGAAGTTTTTCTAACCTCCATACTATCAAGCTGTCCATTAAAAAAAAAAAAAAAAATCCACCTTACAGTTTTATAATACATTATTAGTTCACGAACTTTTTCACGTATTATCTCACTAAATCCATCTGATTGAGCAGATTTTTTTTCCTTCTACTTCTCTCCAAAGACTTCCTTAGGCTGAACTTGTTTCTTGGGCTTTTGCCATAAGAAAGCATAGGGAAAAGGCAGACACATAGGGTGGAAGTCTATTTCCATAAAACACACATCAAGTCAGATAATCAGATATACTGAAAAAATAATGTGGTTAAAAGGGCAGTGGTTAGGACACTGGGACCCCAGAAGTGAATCCCAGATTCATAGCTTGTCTTGGAAAAGTCAGATTCTCTGAACTCTTTCCGAAGTTGTAGCATAGCACTCAGAAGAACAGATAGCTGTGAAAGTGTTCTGTAAATCATTCTGCACATGACAGAGCTTGTCAACATCACAAACAGTGTCCACTGCAGGGAGGGCTTGGAAGGCTTGGGTTTATTAATCTCCACAAGATGTAGCATAAAATGGTCCAGTAAATTTTTTGAACAAATGATCAAATGCACAAATAACCTGTGTAACAATGGGGAGGCAAGGCCTGGAAAGGTGACGGAGAGAAACAGTTTTTGTCAGGTAGTTGCAGAGAGGCTGGTTATATGACATGCAAGATGGTTCCTTCATCTTGTCTAAAAGCCCTCAGCAACTTTGATGCAAATTCTCTCATCTGCTATACATCCCTGTGAGGTCACCCATGGGCTCCACATTGCTCCCTTTCATCCACGGAAGACTTCCAGGTCACTCTCTGATTCTCCACCTCTATTCGTATATTCATTCATGGTCATTTCAAAATCTGGGGAGATGATCAAATCAATACACGAGTCTCTCAATTTCTTACCTCCAAAACACATTCAACTTCATTTATCATTTATCATATTAAACAATACACAGGTCTCTCCATTTCTTTTTTTTTTTTTTAAGATTTTTTATTTATTTATTTGACAGAGAGAAATCACAAGCAGACGGAGAGGCAGGCAGAGAGAGAGAGAGGGAAGCAGGCTCTCTGCTGAACAGGGAGCCCGATGTGGGACTCAATCCCAGGACTCTGAGATCATGACCCGAGCCGAAGGCAGCAGCTTAACCCACTGAGCCACTCAGGCGCCCAGGTCTCTCCATTTCTTACCTCAAAACTCATTGGACTTCATTTATCACTCACTCTCACTGCTACACCCTTAGACCTTGCCGTTGTTGATAACATAACTTCTTCCATTCTTCCAACATTTCTATTTTACCCATCCCTATCTTTGTCCACATATCTCCTTCCAACACACACACACACACACACACACACACTAGTAGCCTGACTCCAAAAGCCCCATGGCACTAGCAGTTGACCTTTATACCTTCTCACATCCTCACATGGTCATGTCTTCACTTCCGGCTTTGATTTATGGTCTATCGTTGTAGTTCTCTTGTATAAAGCCTGACCTCTCTTTGACTTCCTTCTCTAACCTGGCAGCATAAAAACTCTGATTAAACCTAACCCTCCTTTATACTCACATTCAAACAGCTAAACAAAACTGGATGAGAAAAAAAAGCATACTGATCAATCTCAATCTAAGTTTATTATCACAAACATCAATTGGGCCTTCCAGGCTGCCCCCTAATACACATATGTTTCCATTTGCTCTCTTATTCTTCAGGGTCACTGTTGCATACCTTATCTTTCTTCCTCAGACCTCAAAACATTTTATTCTTTCCTCCCTCTCAGCTGCTGATATTTACTTCTTATTTCACTAAAAAACTAGAATCATTTCATGAAGTGTCTACATTCTCCTACCACCGAATGTATAAGCCTAGTCAATATCCATACCTAAGTATGATTTCTCAGAATTTTAACAATGGTACAGCTTGAGCATTGATGCATCTGCATAGACAACAGCTGTGAACAACCTGAATTGTCCCAACAGGGCACAGTGCTGACATCTCAGCCCAGTCTCAGCCACATGCACTCCCTTCCCTCCTGCGATAGCGGACGTGCTGTCTAGCTCCTATCCTTGGGCCATCCCTTCCTCCAGCACTTAATCACATCCCTTCTCATCAACTGAAGGATATTCCTTCTGTGATTCCCAATTTTTCTTCTACACCATCATATTTTTCTGTCTTTGCTGGCTTATCCTCATATACATATAAGCATCCTGGAAGATCTCCTATCATAAAAGAATCTTTGATTCCATCTATATCCTTATTTTTCTGCTCCCCTTTGCCTGTTCTGTCTCTAATCTCCCTCGAAACCATTCCTATTAGGCTTTCATATCCAGCTCATTCATTGACTTTCTAGACGAAATATGTTCCCGGTCCATGTCTGCCCAATTGTCCCACTGGTTGCTGATTCTTCTTTATCATACTGCTCTCCAGCGGCTGGGTGCTCCAGAGCTTATCTCTCTTGATCTTCTATTTTCAATCTATTCACATTTCTTAGGTGACCTCATCCAGAATCATGGCTTTAAATCATTTTTCCAATATGCTGGCAACTCCAATCTTGTATCTTCAACCAGCTTTCTCCTCTGAACTCAGGATTCATATATCAAATTTCTGTCCCCAGTGTTTATATAATTGTCATCCTAAAACCATTTTGTTAAGCAAAAGAATCATTTAATTTCCCCTCCAAACCTGCTGATTCCCTAGTATTTCCCAGTTACGGTCAACAGTCTCTTCATTTGCCCACTGCTCAGTCTAACAGCTTTGTTTTTGTTTTTGTTTTTGTTTTTGTTTTCCTCTCATTCTCCATATGTAATCCAACAACAAATCCCAATGGGAACTACCTTTAAAACACAGCCCAATCCACTACTCCTCATTCCTCCATAACTCTATATAACTATATTCCCAGTCCAAGGCACAATCATCTTCTACCTAGAATCCTCCAATAGACCCATAATTGGTTTTCCCTTCCTCCCAACATTCAATGACTTAGCAGGCAGGATTTTTTTAATATTGTTTTTAAAGCATAAATCTGATTGGGCTTCTCTTCTGCTCAAAACGCTCCATGTTTTCCTATCACACATGGTATAAAACCTGAAGCCCTTACATTCATGTTATGGCCACTGGCTACCACTCTTGGCTCTAGGACAAGTACAGGCCCTGCCTTCAAAGAGCATGTAGTCAGCTGCTGCTTATTCTGATTGTACAGTATTTTAGAAGCCTTCCCAACCTCCAGTCTATGGGAAATGCTAGCTATTTCTTTCTCTCCCGGACTGGGGTGCAAATATAATGACACCACTTGTATTTTTCTCACTAACCACTCAGGTCTCTTCCTTCAGGAAAACCCATTGCCTTCCACTAGAGATTTTCGCAACCTTACCTGCCCTCTTTACCTGCCCAAGAGCTCTAGAGTTTACTCAACATTAAGGGAGAAGCAACTTCTTCCCTGTCACCGGGCCCTGGCATTTGTGTGCACTTAGCTTTGTTTCATCCCCAAGGACTAGCTCTCCTTACCACCAAGGGAGAAGTTATTAAGCTTCTTAAAAATGAACAAACAAAAATCACATTTGTCTCATCCTTCTCCCAATGCAAGGTTTAGTTACTTATTATAATGAAGAGTATCACTTTGTGGGGCAAAAATAAAATCAGTTTCTCTAGATAACATTCAATTGTTACATATGTCACAGATATTCCATATATTTGTTTACAAGATTGTCTTTCCTGTTAGAATGCAAGATCTAAGATTTAGATTTAGAACATAATTCATGGTAAGATTTAGAACATCACTCACAGTAAGATTCAGAATGTACGTAGTAAGTATTAGCATCAACACAACTGAGTGGTCATCTTTTACAAATATATCAATAACTAACTTTATCTAAACAAGTTACAATAGAAACTGATGGTCATAGATCTTTTTTTAGGAAGTATAACTGGTTTATTGACCATAGTTGTGTGTACCTTTCACTTGCCTCCTACCTCACCTTTAAACTATATTTAATAAAATTCATCTTCCTCTGATTATTAGAAAGAAACTGAGCAGATCCCAAGCCTTTTCTAGCTTTCTCAGAGATGATAGATTCTCTCACTTTAAATCAAAGTCCAGCTTCATTCAGAAATTAGACTGCATCTAGTTCAAGACACTAGTCAAAAATTGGATTTTGCTTCCTCCTCCAGGCTAAGACCTATGGTAGCCTCTCTCGAAGGAAGAAAGAATAAGAGGGCCCGTGTTTTTCCCATGAATCCCACCCCATTCCCTACTAGCTCACCGCTCCTTCCAACTTGCCAGGGTGCAAGCTGGTAGTGGGAGAAGAAATGGGTAATAAAAATTTCTTACATGACAAGTGGCTTCCTCCTTTCTGGTCTGGCTGAGGCTCCAAGATTAATCTTCCTCTTTTAATGGGAAATCTCATGGTGGAGAACCCTCACCAAACCATTCTTTGACCTGGACATGCAACTTCATGCTCAGCTTCCCAGACCCTGGCTTTCTAGGGTAGTTCATTTGACAGAAACCAAAATGACATATGATAGCTCTCTCTCTAATATCACCATGTCTGATTCATAGGAAACATTCACACATCTATTGCTTTGACTCTGTGGAGTACAAGACAGCTTCCATTATCTTACTGCCCAGGGCCCTTGTTTTCCAGTCTCTCAACTTCAGGGAGTTCTTTCAAACTCTATCAAGTTGTCCCATGCATGTACCATCACACACACACACACACACAGCTGGCTGTCTCCCATTGGTATGGAAACAGTGGAGACTCATAGCATGGCAACTTATCTTTCTCAAGAAAATGTCATGTAATTCACTCTGTCATCACAATAATCCCCTCTTTCTTTGGGAATGTCAAATAATTTATGATTGTATATCACATACAGACTTTAGCTTGCCAGGTGCTAGAATGTGTGTCTGCCACATGACTTGGGATCAGACTGATGCTCTCAAAGCTTGTTTGTGAAGTTTCTTAGGGCATGTCTAGAATGGCCTCTAGTCTAAGTAACTAAGGCTGTATTAAGTACTAAGGTTATGCCCTTCTGAGGACTTTATCCACTTCTCTGTGATTGATGAGGTATCTTCCCCTCCTCAGCTGCTGAGAATCGGAATTATTTCCAGCCCTCCATGAGCCCTAAGGGTGGTTTGGCCTTGTGGAGTTTGATCACATGCATGTATACATCAATACTCTGACTGAAATTTGAGGGGATAACCCCACAGACTTTTGTAGCCCCTTTCTCTCTAGTAACTGTGCCTCCCAAATTCCAGTTGGCTGGGCATTCCATCTCTGCCAAATCAGGGAAACTGAGGGCTCTGCTTGGGCTCTTCTTCCATAGGCTAGGATTTGGAAGCTGCCTCCAGGTAGAAAATGGGGTAATCATGGGGCTCACTTGACTTATTTCCCTCTTCTCAGAGATCACACCATCCTGCACAGCCTGTTATCCAGTGTCTTGAAGCAATTTTTTATACATTTTACCAGTTTTTCTGTTGTTTATGGTGAAAGAGCAATTCCCAGTGTTCACTCCTTCATGGGCCAGAGTGGGAGCCATTCTGACTCTTTTTCGTGTGTCTCATTTCACTGATCCATTCAAGACTCCAAGATCCAGTTCTCATCCCTCTTCTATAAACCTGGCATATGGTGATTTGGCTTTGACATTTTGGATTTTATTTTATCTTCCTGTCTCTGGGGGAATTTTAATTTCAAAGACCTATGTATGGACCAAATGGAGGAATATGTGGCATAGCCCTTTGGAAAGAGTAATGCTTTAACCTGAGGAAGGCAGGGAGGAAATGCAACCGTGTCTATGCCCCCCTCCAAATATCAGTAACTCTATGGTGATTAATATTCATTATTTAATGTAGACCATGTAACTATCTCCTTAGAAACTCATAATATTATCACCCCTTTTTGCTTTATTATTCTTGAGGCAGCCATTGAGGGTATGAAAAGTGAAGAAACTTATTCTTTTCGCAGAGGTACTAAGGAATAGAGCGGGAATGTGAACACTGTATCATGCTGCCTGGTTTTAAAACTTATCTATCTCGGATATAAAATGCTCCTTTCCTTTGCCTTCAAAAGCTGCCTTTTTTAGTCTTTCATGGGCCCAGTGGCATGTCTGCCATTTGATATGTGTATCTGTAAGAATGCTTAAAGATACACTGCAGTGTATTCTGCGTTTCACCTTTAACATGGCTGTTGTCAGAATTTTGTCTTCACCCCCGAGAAATCCTAGTTTACAAATTGTAGCTGTGCCAACCCACAATCCTTAGGAGGTTCCCTTGGAACATCTTCCATAGAAATCAGATCACTGCTTATCTTAAGTTTCAAGACCTCAGCAAACTTTTTCTTTTCACAAAGACGATCAAACCCTATGGCCTACCTTCTCCCAGCTTGTCAAACTCAGACACAGCATTTGCAAATCCTTTCTGTGGCAGGATAGCAGGGTTAGTGAGACAAGTTGGATGCCAGAAAAAATGAGGACTGGACAAACTCCTAATAAATGTAAAGTGAAATCCAGGTTTGACTGCTGACTCTGCTGTCAAGTATGTGAAGAGATGTCATAGGGAAGACAAATGGTTATTCTGTAGGAATTCAGAAAGTAGCAAAAGGACCTCTGGTAGAATTGAAGGGAGGTACATTTCAATTAGATAAGAGGAACATTTTAGGAAGTAGAAGGAGACCAGAATGAGCTCTCTGAGGACGCCTTAGGTTCTTTCTCACTGGAGAAAGAATGGGAAGGGAACGTGTGGTCAAGGACCACATCGTAGGGATGTGAATACAAGAAGTCCTCCACTTGCGACCAAAGAAACCCCAAGAGCCTATGAATCCCTTAAAATTATGTGTAGGAACGCAAAAGTTCTTCAGGGGAGGGACTTTATAGCTCTCCTTAGATAGTCAAAAATCTCCAGACAATAAATCTAAGAAACACAAGGATATCATATTATACTTTAATTCTCAGAGAAGATTCCTATTTTGGGAAGGAAATTAGATTGTTTGATCTTAAATAAATCTTGAAGAGTTTTAAGCTATAGCTCAGATCTACAGCTCAACATTAATAAAAGGAAAAATTCAAACTATGTCTTGGCCACGTCTTGGACCCACTTGCCAATAATCAAGATGATTTCTCCTAAATAGAAGAACAAAATTAAGGTCTGCTTCTGGCCATTGTCCAAAACATGCCATCACTCAAGAATTTGATTTTGAAAAGTCACTTAGAGGAATAATACCCTAGAATTGAATGAACTGACTACAAAAGAGTCCAAACTAGTATCTCCCTTTTGAAAATGTAGGGACTTGAAAAGCATCAAAGTATTTAAGAAATACAAGCAACAGATTTTAAAATACCAGAGAATGAAAAGACCGATTCCAAGTGAAAATCTCAAACTGTTTCCTGCGTCAGAGCACCCCAGAGCACTTGCCACGCTGGATCTTCACAGTGGTCCCGAAGCCCATCACGCATCTCTTCTCACCTCTTTGTTTCCTGCTTTGCCCAGAAACAAGTTTCCTCTAGCATTTTGATGGGTCTTGCCGTGTACACATGGGAGTCCTGACTACCAAATCAGGACCTTTAAGCCCATTTACAGAATTTGCATGACAAAAATGGACATAGATTTCCAGAGCTCTCAGCTTCTGAAGCATATGATTTAAAAATATGCCTTGTACATTTCAATTCCTCATTTAAAAAAAAAAAAAACCTGCATTTACATAAAAAAAACTTTCACTTCTATTCACCCAGGAGGATGACTCACTTCCCTAGGCTCCTAAGACTTTTTTTAAACTTTTGAATCTCAATCATAAAGAGACTGCTCTACCACAAGCTGTTTTAAGTACCTTGTTTTTTTGTCCAAAATATAGAGGAATTTTACAGGAAAAATCAATATAAAAAGGGAAATGTTGAATAATAATCATAACAAAAAAGTACTGTTTCATCCAGTTCTTCCTTTAGTAAGTTATATGCACAAATTTTTAAACTAAACTCTCTGTGAGATCTGGCCATCAAGATCTCAGAATCAAGATCTAGATACTTCCTGGCCACAACTAGGACAAAAATAGGTGGAACTGAATAGAAGTAAAGAAAAATAAGTTGAGAAAGTAAAAGAAATTTCCCTCAGGTAGTCAACAACTTAACTCTAATGACTGGAAACAATATTTTTATGAGATTAAGGTAGACAATCACCCAATAATAGTTAAGTTGACGCTTCAGTCATAGAAAAAGCACTTTAAAAATTTAATGGACTTTGGCATATGGTGACAAAGAGAAAACGTGTATGTGGTGTACAAGGCAGAGGCAACTTAGAGAAAATAAATCCCAGAAATCAGAACTCACGTGTGGGAGCAACAGAAAACGTGGCCCAGGAGTTGCACTGTGAGGGCACTTGGACTTCCAGCTACAAACTTGTGTTTCATGTTGGAGGCAATCTGAACCCCTGAACGTCATCGTTCCTTTCCTGGAGATGCTGTAACAGATTACCACAGAGTTAGTGGCTCAACCAACACTTTCTGATTGATTATCTCACAGTTCAGCACATCAGAAGTCTCATGAAATCAGAGCATGGGTAGGGCTGTGTTAGGCTCAGAACAGAAGATGTTTACTTGCTTTCTCCAGTGTTTAAAGATTTCCTGACTGTTCCTCTCTCCCATCTTCAAGGTCAGCAATCATAGAACTCTCACCTCTGCTTCCCTCTGTGCACCTCTTCATGACTGAACTGCCTGCCTCCTTCTTTCCCTTATGGATAGGATTATATCAGGTCCAACCAGAGAATCCAAGATAACATCCCCACCTCAAAATCCTTAGTTTAATCCCATTCACAAAATCTCTTTTGCTATGTAAGGTAACATTCTCGGGTTCCAAGAATCAGGATCTTGAGGGAGCCATTCTTTTGCCTACCACACCCAATTACAGTCAATGAAATGGAGCAAAAATAAATAGAAATAAATCAAATATATAGAAAGCAGTTGTTTCATACATATTATGTACAAGGCATTATTCTAAACACCTCATACATATGAGTTCATTTAACCCTCAGCACCATTTCAAGGTATCTGAGACACAAAGAATTTAAATCGGTTGGCCAAGGTCACAGTTGGGAAAGAGTAGGACAGAGATACAAACCCAGGCCATATGGTACCATAATTGTAGTACCACAAACCACAGTTGTAACTACCCCATAATGTCCTCTCTGAAATAATGTGAAAGTCAGAGGAAGAATCTTTGCTCTTACTCAATCTTATTTCTTTTCCCTTTATATACTTAAGCCTCTGCCTTCATTAGCAGTGAGAAATCATTCCAACAGAATGTAAAGAGTGACAACAGCCCAGACTAAGCAGCCTTTCAGGGTTGTTTGCTCACAGTAGGGTCCTCAGCAAACCATAAAGCTACTACAGAACAAGAAGATAATGCCTGTCTCATAGCCAAGAAGGATCTGAAGCTTTGGTCTAAAAACTATTTAAACACTCTAGTTACACTATAGCTTCCAGGATCTATTTGAAGAGGAAAGGTTCTTAATTGCTTTCCCCAAAATGAAGAATAGAAGAAGGGATTTAATGGATCCTCTGAAAACCTGATTTCCTTACATTTAGTGATGCTTTTGATACAAATGGACTTCCTACAGTTGCTAATGTTTGTTAAATACTGTGGATTCTGGAAGAAAATGAAAAGGCAGAGAAAGTAGCCCAGAAGAAAATTCACAATGAGCTGCTGATAAGATACACAGGGTATTTCTGAGAGAATCTTTAGAGTTGGTGGAATTAAATTACTGTTCTGGGTATCTATTTTTTAAGGAAAATGTGTATTTGCCTAATCCAATTTCAGCATAATTCATATCCCTGTAACACTCCGAGAACACTGGCATATGGTTACATGAGATATAAATTGGAAGTATGATTAAAAATCACTGGCGTTTCGATTTCAATTATATTTCACAAAATAGACTCTAGGGAAAAACTGCACAAGCCAGACCACAACCCACTGCAATAAGAGTGTGGAGAAAAATCTAAACACACACACACACACACACACACACACGCACACACGCACGCACACACACACACCTAAGCACAGACACATGCACATACCAGTCTGCAGATCTGACCAGGCACCAAATTCCCCAGCTGAAATCCCAACACTGCTGGCTTCCTCTAGGTAGCCAGCACTGGCCTGGTTTGACTAGATGTCTCAATGATGGCTGAGCCAAAGAGCAGTTCAGTCTTCTAGAAATTCAGAATCAGCACCAGGATGAAATCATGAGGATCACTGTTTGACCTTGGGCAATCTAGTGAATTTTTCTTTAAAATGACCTTGAAGAATAATTTTGAAGATGAAGTGAGAAAATGCTATAAATCTCTTGACATACATTAGGTGCAAAATACAATGTACTTAAGTCAGGAGAAGTTTTCACAGAACTTAGATCGGACACCTGTTTTATTCATCTTTGTATCCCTAGAGCCTGACAGGATTTCTGGCACAGAATGAATGCTCAACATATTTATGGAATTGAAAATAAGGGTTCAGGCTATCCATTTTTCTACTCCTAACCTCTCTTATCTCTTCAAAGGGGTATTGCTCCCAAGTGATATAAAAGGGGAAAGGTGAAAAGGAATCACTTTCATTAAAGTAAGATTTTAAGGGCAAAAATAAATTCTTCCCTCCTTAATCTTGACAGATGGGAATTTCAAGTTCCTCATTTTGTTTTAAGGAGCTAATAAGGAGTTCATAAATCTCAATTACTTCTGCAGAGTTAAAAGCAGCCGCAGGTCTGCTAAGCATGATTCCAATCTCTGATCAGCCCTAGCACCTTTATTAAAACACTGAGGGAGGTGAAGGGCCAAGTCATATTTCAACCTTGAGCTGACATTACAGCAATGAAATCTCCTTCTCAATCTGGTCAGAGTGAAGGAGGAACACAGATCAGGCCAGGTCCATGATGCCATGTCACACATGAAATTCTACTTTGCCGGCAGTTTAAGAAATTGCCTCACCTGGGTTCCTGGAACTGGCCAATCTGCACGCCTCATCAATGAAGAGATCAGTTAACAAATATTTATCCTTTAACAAAGCTCATTGTCTTTTCTTTCACAACCACCTACTCTCTTATAAATACACAGATAGGGAACCCTCTTCTCTCCATCTCTCCTTGTATTGGTTTGCTGGCGTGGTCACAACCAAATACCACAGACCAGGGGGCTTAAATATTTAAACAACAGAAATTTATTTTCTCACCATTCTGGAGGCTAGAATTCTGAGATCAAGATGTTGGCAGGGGTGGTTTCTTTTGAGGCCTCTCACCTTGGTTTGCAGATGGATGCTTTCTCCCTGTGTCCTCACATGGCTATCCCTCTGGCTGTGTCCTCATTTCCCCTTCTTAAAGGGACACCAGTCAGATTAGATTAGGATCTGCCATAATGCCCCCATGTAAACTTGATTACCTCCTTAAAGACTCCATCTCCAAATACAGTCACATTCTGAGATAGTGGGGATTAGAACTTCAACATATGAATCTGGGGCAGATACAGGTCAGCCCATAACATTGCTTAAGACTCAATCAGCCCCTAGTCTGGCTGATTCTACTTTCCCAGTGAATCTGAAGTCTGTCCATCCTCTAAACTGGACTGCCCTACACCTGCCTTTCCAGACTCACTTCATATTTTATTAATCACTTCTTCTCCCATACACAAGGCTATAGCTAAGGCATTTTTTATCACCTGAGTACTTTCCCCCAAAAAATCTCTCTTACATAATGTTACCCATATGTCAAGCTCCAATCCAAAAAACAGATTCTTCTCTAGTTTTAACCAGTGTCAAACTTTCTAGTCTCTGCTCTCCTTCATCACTCAGTTTCCACTGTACTAGCAATTTGCATCCAAGAGGCAGTGTGGTACAGCGGAAAGAGCAGGCACTCTGGGGTCAGGTCGTCAGAGCTTAAAAGTTCATCTCTGCCACCACTAGCTGTGCAAGTTTGGGCAAATCACTAAATCTCTCAAACAGTCTCCTTATCCATGAAAATGGTATGACAATGCTTACCTCCCAGGATTATTGTGAGGATGAAAATAAATTAAATATATTAAATGTACTAAAATGTCTGAGCAGAGCAGGCACTCAAAAATAAAAAACCACATTGTTGTTGTTGTTGTTGCTACTAGCATTTTTTTTTCCATTTTTTATTTTTATTTTCTACCCACCATTTGCTCTCTGAGCACAAGGACTGTAATTTAATCACCTCTCCACCTACAGCATGCTAAAAGCCCAGTGACTTTCCTATTTTAGTGGTCCACAAATGTTCATTAAATTCACGTTAAGCTCCTCTTCTGAGACCCCCTACTATCCATGCTACATTGCCTGGCACTATAAGGAAGGTATTTATCTCCATAATTGGGATGATCACCATAATAACTCACAAGACTGCTTCGGGGATTAGATAGAACCATCTTTATAAATTATCAAGTGCTATACAAATGTTAACAACTCTTTAGGAAAAAAAACTACACAAAGAGAGCTTAAGAGATGGAGTCGGAGTCGTGTAAGATCGGAAGAAGGTGAGAAGGGCAGGTAAGGCTGAGTACCTGCGTGGAGGTTTCTGTGAATGTTGCAGATGGCGGGCAGTGAGCCTGACTGACACAGAGGTGGCATGCCAGCAAGTGAGAGCGTTGTATTAGGCACAGTAGAGCTGTAAATTCTCCTCTGCACAGTAAGGGATGGGAGGATCTATGGTGAACTCAAGACAGAAAGAATCTATGCAGATGACAGGTGAAGACATTCTAGGCTGGGGCTGAGAATCCACAGGAGTTCTGTCTGAATGGCAGGTAAGCTGTAGAATAGGGTATCCAAACTGCGGGGCAGAGACAACGAGTACAGCAAAAATAAACTCATCAATTGATAAAAACTGATTGATTAAACTATTTGTTAAGAAGGATGCTAGGCACTAATGTTACAGAAATGCGTGAGTTCCTATCTTTATAGTCTAGAGAAAGAAACAAATGTTTAAACAAACAAGTACAATAAAATTTTCTAGGTGCTATGATAAAATTCTGCAAGAGATGGAGTGAGGCATGGAGGGAGGAGTACTCTGTCACACCTGGGAATAACACTGGAGGTTTCATAGAGATAAGTCCTCCACTGAGTCCTGAAGAATCAGTTATGTGGTGAAGAGCAGGAAAGAGGACGTAAGAGGCTAATGAGCAGCAAGAACAAAGGGATGGGTGCCATGTTAATTACACTAGTTTCATTTAGCTGGATTACATTAATCAGACAGAGGTAGCGAGAGAGGAGGCCGATGTGATTGGCAGAGATGAGGTCACAGAGAGTCTTTTACAACAAGAAACATAGGCTGGGTTTTCACCTGTAGATTATGGTGTGCTACTGAAGGACTTAGGAGAATAACATGAGATTTGTGTTTTAGAAGGATTACAATAAAATGGAGGCAGTATATTCTAAATCCTATTTTGACTCATTAATAAAATGACAGATATTGAAAATATTTTTTTAGTCCTTTAAGCAGCCAGTATAGTGCCAGGTATTATGCAAGGTAAAGGAGCTAAGTACCGTGTGTGTGTGTGTGTGTGTGTGTGTGTGTGTGTGTCTGTGTGTGGGTGTGTCCATAGTCCCTTGGAGGTCAGCCAGGGATGGACTAATCAGGGGAAGTTCCATAAGGAAAGAAGGAATTGAGTTGGGCTTTGAAGACATATCAAGCTAATGA
Source organism: Mustela nigripes (assembly GCF_022355385.1). NCBI lineage: Eukaryota > Metazoa > Chordata > Mammalia > Carnivora > Mustelidae > Mustela > Mustela nigripes. The sequence continues at coordinate 10,264,306 of NC_081563.1, forward strand.
GAAAGAAGGGAAATCTGAATACTTAACCTTGCTAAATCACATTTCTTATCTGTAAAATTCAGTTAGTCATAAAACCCATGTTATATGATTGTTAGGAGTAACTGACCAAATGTGCATAAGAAACAACCACAGTGCCCGGCCCATAACAGTCTTTCCTAATCAGTGGTATGGCAAGAGAAGAGCAGACTTATAGAGGGCACGGATTGCATGGAACACTGGGTGTGGTGAAAAAATAATGAATACTGTTTTTCTGAAAATAAATAAATTGAAAAAAATATTTTAAAAAAACAATGTACTGAAAAAATTGCAGTGATCTGAGTCAAACTGAGTTAATATCATGCAGGACTTACTAAGTGCTGGTGTTGGAGCAGAGTCTCCTTTAGGTATCACAGCATATCATATAATCTTTATGACAGATGTATGGTATAGGGACTATTATTAATATTCTCGTCTTACATAGGACAAAGCTGAGCTCTAAAGATGTCAGAGTACCAGCTCTGGTATTTACTTGCAGTGTTACCTAGGCAAATGTTAACCTCTGAGGGCATTTCTTCACCTGCTTCCACAACCTGAGCCCAGCTCTATACTATCTTTCTTGACCTCCATTATAATTGGGATTAGCCATAGGACTGAATTCCAGCCAATGAACTATGGGCAGGAGTGATGTATGCTGTAACTAGCTGAGTCATATTGGTGGTGGGCGTTACCTAATGTTGACTACCCTTAACAAGGTATTATGATAGAGGATCTCAGTGAAGGACTGGCTGGTTTATAAGTGGAAATCAAAAGGAAGGGAGCAAGTTCAGAGCTCTGGGAGTATACAGGGTTAGAAAAGCCAACTGCACTATTTCTAAAATTTCACATTTAATCAGTTATAAGATACATACTTTTTCATATTTTAATGTCTCTGAAATTGGGATGTGCTTCATAATCCCTGTCATTTCACAGTTGTTATTAGCCAGGTAACAATTTTGAGTTGTCATTTCCTATACATATGTAAACTTAGTACTTACTCCTTTGTATTACTGGACAACAGCATCCCTTAAATGTTTCAACTGATAGACCATTAAAGACCATTTTAGGAAGAAATATAAATAAGGATTGTTGTCTGAATGTCTTCTACTTACAGGTAGTCAACCTCTTGTAAGATTGAAAACAGAAGTGAAAAAGTACCTCATCAAAGCTTATAGCATGTTTATTATTAGCTAGAAAGAAAACACTGGAGACAATAGAAGAGGACTGTTTAAAAAAACATTGCATCACCAATGTTTTTGGAGATATAAGAGATGAGATTATTTAAAAAAAAAAACAGACATCCACAAATAAGTCAAAAAGTGATTCAGAAAATGATTCTGAACTGCGAATGTGAAGGCTTTTTGAAATTATTTAACCAAATCATTTGTTAAACTTCTATATAACATATTTAAAATGATATATAATATTAAATATATGTCAACTTTCTTTATGGTTATAGCTGAATGAGGTCCTATCAGAATTATCCTCCAGGAGATAACAAATACAAACTTCAGAAAATAATGCAAACAACAACAACACTGGGTGATTAATAACAGACACCAGAAAACAATAAAAAAGCAGGAATATTCTGGAGAAAAGCCGAATCTAAGAAATGCATTTGTTGACACAAGATGCCTTTGTTGGCTTTTAGCCTGATGGAAGACCTCAGCCTCTTCACTAAGAGAAATTCTGCAACCTTTTTAAACTACAAAATTAGGGGATAGGATGTACATAGAACACCCCACAACAGCTGGAAAAGTGAAGGAAAAATTCCAGAAAGAAGAGAGGCAGAGCCCTGAATTCTGTGTATAGATTCTACCTCAAATCTCTGGCTACATCCTAAATTTTAAATGCACATGGAAGACTGTAAGCACCTAAATTATGAACAAATGAACTGAACAGAGGTTTGAACTACCAACAAAAAGATCATTTGAGCCCAACCAAGTTAATTGCCAGATAAACCCAGCTTCCCCAAACTGAATAAATAACATTCTACAGAAGACTACAATGTAATCTAGAGTTTTACAACTAAATATCACAATTCCCTAGGTATAATCCAAAAATACTTGACACACAAAGAAACAGGAAAATACAATCCGTTCTCTGGAGGAGGGGTCAGCAAAGTATGGTCCATGAGCCAAATCTAGCCTTTGGCCTGTTTCTGTATGCCTTAGTAGCTAAGAATGGTTTTAACGTTTTTAAAGAGTTTGTTTAAAAAGAAGAAGAAGAAGAATGTAAAGCACAGACTATGTGAGGCCTCTAGGAAGTAAACTCCTCACTATCTGGCCATTTACAGTAAAAGTTTGCTGACCCTGCCTTCAGGAAACAGAGACTAACCCTTGGATGACCAAGATACTAAAATAAGCAGACAAGGATTTTAAAGCAGTTATTATAATTGGTCATGTTAGCATAAAAGAAATATGGACATAAGAAATGAAACAATAAATCTTAACCAAGAAGAAGAAACCACTAAATTGGACATTTTAAGACTGACAAAGGCAGTATGGGGTGGGGTGGGGGGAAAGTTTAATAGGCTTAAGAGCAGAATAGAAATGACAGTGGACAGAGTCATTAAATTCAATGGTAGAGCCAGAGAAATTATCCAATATAAATAACAGAGAAAAAAGGATGAAGGAAATAAATTAAAGGCTCAGGGGCCAAATAAGGTAATATCAAAAATTCTAACAAGAAATCAGATTTCCCAAGGAGAAAAGAGAGACTGGGACAAAGGAGGTGGAGAGATAATGACTGCCACAACCCAACTCTGGAGAAAGATAAGAGCTTATAGATTCAAGAAGCTCAATGAATCCCAAGAATAATAAAAATGAAGAAAAACATACCTAAGTACATTACAGTCAAACTGGTAAAACTTGAAAAATAAAGAAACAACTTTGGAAGTAGCCAGAGGAGGAAAAGACTAACTATAGTTCTTATATATGTATATATATAAAATACACATTTTGTCAGAGTAACTATATAACTATATATTATTCCCTATTAACCATAAGAAAATGATGATTAATTATTTGTTGATGACTTCTTACTAAAAGCAATGGAAGAAGAGAGTGGAATATAATCATTAAAAGACAGAAAGAAAGAAACCATATGCATAAATCTAGGTCTAGACAAAATACCTTCAAAAATAAAGCAAAAATAAAGAGAATTTATTTCTAAAAGAAATGAACTCCAATAAAGGCAAAGGAAGTTCTTCAGCCAAAAGGACATAATACTAGATGGAAATTCAAACCTTCAGGAGAGAATGAAGAAAAAATATATATATATATATATATATAAAATATTTATTTTTTAATGGTAAATTAATGGTAAATACTTGAAAAAATAGAAAAATGATTTTTAATGCTTATTTTCCCTAAAATAGTTAGAACTTTTTAACATTTACATTGTCTTAGAAGCTTTATACTTAGTACATATGTAATACACATAAGAGTAAATAGAGATACCATAAAGAAAAACGATATTGACCTATGTAGTTGCAAGGGTTCTACATCTCAGGTGAAGTAGTATAATATTAACTCTAAGGAGATTGTACAAAGTTAACAATGTGTAAAGTAACCCCAAGCACCACCACAAAAAAATATGATATACAGCTAAAAAGTCAATAACTGAAGTAAAATGAATTATAAAATATAATCAAATCACCCAAATGGAGAAAGGAAAGATTAACAGAACAAAAAACAGAGAAAGTGAATAGCGAAATAATAGAATTTAACCCAACCATACCAGTATCACATTGTACACTAACAGACTAAACATTCCGGATAAGACAAGGATTATAAAAACTAATAAAATACAAGATCTAAATATTTACAAGATACACACTTCAAATAAGAAGACAGAGTAATTAAAAGTAAATGAGATGCAAAAGGACAAAATATGCTAACAGTAAACATAAGAATAATAGATCTTATATTAATATCAATATTACTCAAGGCAAAGAGCAGTACTAGAAATTAAGAGGAACTTTGCATAATGATTAAAGGATCAATGTATCAAAAAGATATGAAAGTCTTAAATGTGTACTTGCCTAAATACAGAGTTTAAAAATTCACAAAGCAACAAATGACAGAATTCAAGGAAAAAACAGCTAATTACACAATCATAGCTGGAGATTTAAGCATCATTTCTCAAGAATGGATACAACAAGGAAAAAAATCCACTGAAAATCTGAACAACACTATCAACTAGCTTGGCCTAACTGATATTTATAAAACACTGTACTTGGCAATTGTAGAATAAACATTCTTTTCAAGTGTGCTTGATATAGTCACCAACACTCAGATCATATGCTAAGACAAAACAATTCTAATAAATTTAAAAGCTGGAGTACCTGTGTGGCTTAGTGGGTTAAGCCTCTGACTTTGGCTCAGGTCATGATTTCAGGGTCCTGGGATCAAGGCCTGGGTCAGGCTCTCTGCTCAGCGGGAAGTCTGCTTCCCCCTCTCTCTGCCTACTTTTGATCTCTCTCTCTTTGTCAAATAAATAAGTAAAATCTTTTTTTTTTTTAAGATTTTATTTATTTATCAGAGAGAGAGAGAGGGAAAGAGAGCAAGCACAGGCAGACAGAATGGCCAGCAGAGGCAGAGGGAGAAGCAGGTTCCCTGCCAAGCAAGGAGCCTGATATGGGACTCCATCCCAGGACGCTGGGATCATGACCTGAGCGGAAGGCAGCTGCTTAACCAACTGAGCCACCCAGGCATCCGGTAAGTAAAATCTTTAAAAAAAAAAAATTAAAAGCTGTGTTCTCTGACCCCAACAGAATTAAATTGGAAATCAACAGAAAATTTTCTGGAATATTCCCAAACACCTGGGAATTAAATAACACACATCCAAATAATCCATGGATTATAAAAGATACCACAAGAAAATTTTAAAATATTTTGAACTAAATAATAAATGCAAAATAAAATGTCGCAATTTAGGAGTATAGGTGATACAGTGATTCACAGGAATTTTATATTTTAAATGCTTGCTTTAGAAAAGAAGAAAGATTCCACATCAGTGTTTTAATAGCCTAGGAGATAGGAAAAAATAAAACAAACACATAGTAACTTTAAAAAAAAGGAGGCAAAATCAATTTTTAAAGAGCACAAAATAGAGAACATAAAACCAAAAGATTTTTCTTTGTGAAGATGAAAAAAATACTATTAGTTTTTAAAAACTGAGTAAGAGAGAAAACAAACACAAATGATCAATATTAAGAATAAAAGAGTTCTTCACTAGTTTTTAAAGAATACTGAACTTTATACATAAAATTTAAGAAACTATGAAATGAAAAATTTCTTGAAAAATACAACATATCAAAACTGACACAAAATGAAACAGAAACATTCGGAAAACCCTAGCATCAGTTAAATATATTAACTTACTTATAAAAAATCTTCTCATAAAGATAATTTGAGGCCCAGATGGTTTGACTAGTAAATTCTATCAAACAATGAAGGAAGAAATAACACCAGTCTTCTTTTGATTTAAATTTTAGTTAGTTAACATACAGTGTAATACTGGTTTCAGGAGTAGAATTGAGTGATTCATCACTTATATATGACACCCAGTGCTCATCATAATAAATACCCTCCTTAATCCCCATCACTCATCTAGCCCATCCCCTACCCACTTCCTCCATCAATGCTCAGTTTGTTCTCTATCATTAAGACTCTCTTATGGTTTCTTTCCCTCTCTTTTTTTTTTTTTTTCTTATGTGTTCATCGGTTTTCCTAAATTCCACATATGTGTGGTATCATATAGTGTTTGTCTTTCCCTGGCTGACTTATTTCACTCAGCTTAATACATTCTAGCTCTATGCATGTCATTGCAAATGGCAAGATTTCATTCTTTTTTTAAGATGTATGTATTTATTTATTTATTTATGAGAGAGTGAGTGAATAGAAGCAGAGGGAGGGGCAAAGGGAAAGAGAGAAAAAGTGCGGCTGATTCTGTGCTGAGTGTGGAGCCTGACATGGAGCTTGATCTCATCACGCTAAGATCATGACTTAAGCCAAAACCAAGAGTTGGATGCTTAACCAAGTGAGCCACCCAAGAACCCCTAGATTTAATTTTTTTTGATGCCTGAGTAAGATTCCATTTTATATATATATATACATATATATATATATATATGTATATACACACACACACATATTCATACATACATACACACACACAGACACACACGCACATATACCACCTCTTCTTTAGCCATTCATCAGTCAACTGACATTTGGGCTCTCTCCATGGTCTGGATATTGATAATGCTGTTACAAACATCAGGTGCATGTACCTCTTGAAATCTGTGTTTGTACCCTTTGGGTAAATACTAGTAGTTCAATTGCTGGATTGTGGGGTAGTTCTTATTTTTAATTTTTTGAGGAACCTTCACACTGTTCTCCACAGTGGCTGCACCAGTTTGCATTCCCACCAACAGTGCAGGATGGTTCTCCTAACCCGGCACCCTCCCCAACACCTGTTGTTCCTTGTGTTGTTAATTTTAGCCATTCTGACAGGTATGAGGTGGTATCTCATTGTGGTTTTGATTTCTATTTCCTTTATGATAAGTGATGTTGAGCATTTTTTCATGTGTCTGTTAGCCATCTGAATGCCTTCTTTGAAAAGTTGCCTATTTGTGTCCTCTGCCTATTTCTTAACTGGATTATTTATTTGGGGGGTTTTGTGTTTGCTAAGTTCTTCAGAGATTTTGGATACTAACCCTTTATCTGATACGTCATTTGCAAATATCTTCTCCCATTATGTAGGCTGCCTTTTAGTTTTGTTGATTATTTTCTTCACTGTGCAGAAGCTTTTTATCTTGACGAAGTCCCAAGAGTACATTTTTGCTTTTGCTTCCTTTGCCTCCAGCAATGTGTCTAGTAAGAATTTGCTAGGTTGAGGTCAAAGAGATTTCTGCCTGTGTTTTCTTCTAGGATTTTGATGGATTCCTGTCTCACATTTGGGTCTTTCATCCATTTTGAATTTATCTTTGTGTATGGTATAAGAAAGTGGCCCAGTTTCATTCTTCTGTATGTGACTATCCAGTTTTCCCAACACCATTTGTTGAAGAGACTGTCTTTTTTTCCACTGGATATTCTTTCCTGCTTTGTTGAAGATTAGAGGACCATAGATTTGTGTGTCCACTTCTGGGTTCTCTATTCCATTCCACTGATCTATGTTACTGTTTTTATGCCAGTACCATGCTGTCTTGATGACTACAGCTTTGTAATATAGCTTGAAATACAGAATTGTGATGCTTCTAGTTTTGTTTTTCTTTTTCAGGATTCCTTTGGATATTCAGGGTCTTCTGTCATTCCATACAAATTTTAGGATTGTTTATTCTAACTCTGTGAAAAATCCTGGTGGTATTTTGTTAGGGATTGAGTTAAATGTGTAGAAGACTTTTGGTAGTATAGATATTTAATGATGTTTGTTCTTCCAATCCACAATCATGGAATGCCTTTCCAATTTCTTTGTGTTCTCTTCAATTTCTTTCATAAAGTGTCCTGTAGTTTTCAGAGTACAGATCTTTTACCTCTTTAGATTTATTCATAAGTATCTTATTGTTTTTGCTGCAACTGTAAATGGGATTGATTCTACAATTTCTTTTTCTGCTGCTTTGTTATGATGTATAGAAATGCAACAGATTTCTGTACATTGATTTTATATCCTGCAACTTCGCTGAATTCATGTTATTAGTTCTAGCAATATTTGTTTGAAACTTTCAGGTTTTCTACATAGAGTATAATGTCATTTGCAAATAGTGGAAGTCTGACTTTTTCCTTGCTAATCTGGATGACTGCTAAAACTAAGACTTCCAGTACTGTGTTAAATAGTAATGGTGAGAATGGACATCCTTGTCTTATTCCTGACTGTAGGGGAAAGGCTCTCAGTTTTTCCCCATTGAGGATGATATTAGCTGCGGGTCTTTCATATATGACCTTTATGATGAGGTATGTTCCATCTATTCCTACTTTGTTGAGGTTTTGTTTTGTTTTGTTTCTTTGTTTTTTTTATCAAGTATGGATGCTGTATTTTGTCAATTTTTTTTCTGCATCTACTGACAGGATCATATGGTTCTTATCCTTTGTTTTATTAATGTGGTGTATCATGCTAATTGATTTGTGAATACTGAACACCTGCAGCCCAGGAATAAATCCCACTTGATGGTAGTGGATAATTCTATTAATGCACTGTTGAATTCAATTTGCTAGTATTCTATTGAGAATTTTTGCATCTATGTTCATCAAGGATATTGGCCTGTTAATTCTCCTTTTCAGTGGGGTCTTTGTCTAGTTTTGGAATCAAAGTAATTCTGACTTTGTGGAATGAGTCTGGAAGTTTTCCTTCCACTTCAGTTTCTTGGAACAGTTTGAGAAGAAAGGTATTAACTCTTCTTTAAATGTTTGGTAGAGGAGTGCCTGAGTGGCTCAGTTGGGTAAGTGGTTGCCTTCAACTCAGGTCATGATCCCAGGGTCCTGGGATAGAGCCCCACTGGGCTCCCTGCTCCATGGGGAGTCTGCTTCTCCATCTCCCTCTGCCTGCTGCTCCACCTGCTTGTGTCCTCCCTCTCTGTGTCAAATAAATAAATAAAATCTAAAAATAAAATGTTTGGTAGAATTTCCCTGGTAACCATGCGGCCCAGAACTTTTGTTTGTTGGGAGATTTTTGATTATTGTTTCAATTTCTTTGCTGGTTACGGGTTTGATCAAATTTTCCGTTTCTTCCTGCTTCAGTTTTGGTAGTTTGTTTCTAGGAATTTGTCCATTTTTTTTCAGATTTCCCAATTTGATGGCACATAATTTTTCATAGTATTCTTATATAATTTTTTTTTATATTTCTGTGGTGTTGGTTGTGTTCTCTCCTCTTTTATTTGTTATTTTATCTATTTGAGTCCTTTCTCTTTTATTTTGATAACTCTGGCTAGGGGGTTTATCAATTTCATTAATTCTTTTGAAGAACCACCTCTTGGAAAATAGCACCAATCTTACACAAACTCAGAAAACAGAGGAAGAGGAAACACCTCTCAACTCACCTTATGAGAACAGCACAACCCTAATATTAAATCCTGCCAAAAACTTCATAAAAATTTTAAATTATATTCTTTACGAAAAACTAATGTAAAAAAATCCTGAGCAAATTTTTAAAAAATCAAGCTTAATGATGTATAATAAATCATGTCAAGTAGGATTTATCCTAAGATTACTAAATTAATATAACATTATAAAGGAGGGAAAACAATATGATCAATAGATGTAGAAGAACACTTAACAAAATTTATCACTAATTCATGATATAAAGTTTATATTATACACTTTCATCAAAATGAGAATGGATGGAGACTTCGTTAATATAATATAAGGCATCTTTGGAAAACCTTGGAAACCAAGAAAAATCTTGGGACAACCACATATCATTTCTTGATGGTATCTGAAATTATTTTCCCTTACATCTGAAATACAAAGATGCCCACCCTCACCACTCACCACTTGTGTTCAAAACTACATAGAGAGAACTAGAGATTGCAATAATGCAAGAAAAGTAAATAGTTTATATATAGAGAAGAAAAAAGAGAAACTATCTCTACTTGCAGACTACATAATTGTTTCTATGGAAAATCCTAAAAAATCTACAACAGAATTTCTTGGAGAGAATTTAGGAAGGACACAAGCCTCCTGGGAAGTGTTGAAGGACAGAGCTTCAGTGAGGAGAAATAAAGTGTCTCTGTAAGCTTGGTAGTACAGGTCCATTGGTCTTCAAACCATGGAAATCAGTATGATTCAGCTACAGGGAAACCCTATCTCTATTCCTTTCTCAGCTCAGACCTCATCATTTTTCTCTCACTGCTGATTGAATTTCCACCCACTAAAGAATAATGTCCCTGTGAACTGGGTTCTGCTTGTTTCTCAACTCCATGTCAGGCCTCACTCCTGTCCTTCCTGTGCTTCAGTCACACTAACTCTCTTTTGTTCCTGCATTAAATCCAATTCTTTTTGGCCTAGGGCCTTTGCACATGCTGTTCTCTCTGCCTTGAAGAAATGTCTCACCTTAACTCTTCACACAGCCAGCTCCACTAATCCTTCCACTTAAGTGTCACCTTATTGAGATAATACCCAATCTTTCCCCAAACAGCATTCTCAATTTCAGCCTTTGGCTTGTTTTTCTCAGAGTATACTTATCACCACTCATAGTTCATTTTTAATGAGTTAACTTTTTTTTAAATCTTTTTAAAAAGATTTTATTTATTTATTTGACAGAGAGATAGAGAACACAAGTAAGCAGAGCAGCAAGCAGAGGGAGAGAGAGAAGCAGCCTCTCTGCTGAGCAGGGAGCCCAGTGGGTTTGATCCCAGGACTCTGGAATCATGAAGCTGAAGGCAGACACTTAACCAACTGAGCCACCCAGGTGCCCCACGAGTTAACTTTTATGATGTTTCTTAGAAATAAGAGATCATATATGTTATTTTCTCTGTTTTTAAGATTATATTTATTTATTTGAGAGAGAGAAAAAAAGAAAGTGAGAGAGAGCATGAGGGGGAGAAGCTCAGAGGGAGAAGCAGACTCTCCATGAAGCTGGAAGCCTGATGCAGGACTCGATCCTAGGACTCTGGGATCATGACCTGAGCCGAAGGCAGCTGCTTAACCAAATGAGCCTTCCAGGTGCCCATGTATGTTATTTTCACTTTTACATAATTAGCAAACAGCATAGTACTTGGCTTTTAATAGTTACTCTAAATATTCATTGGATGACAGCTGAATAGCAGTAACACATGGCTTTGAAGATGTTGCATAACTCTACAATCTACCACTTCAGCCACCAAGGAGGAATCAAAATATTGAGTCCTCCATATTTGGATTTATAAGAGGATGTATTTTGAGTCAGATAGCTAAGAGTTTTAAACCTGGAATTATTCATGAGATCTTGTGCACATTTATTAATATTTCTACGTTAACAGTCCCTTATTTCAGGCTTTTCTTATAAAAAAAAACAAAATCCATATAAAGCCAACCTTATTCCATAAAATTTTATAAGAATCAAAAGCAATAATTCATATAGAACATCTGGCATACAGCAGCATTATTTTTGGTTATTATCATGACTTCTTTTTTTCTTAATCTTTACTAGATGCTAATGAAGTTCACCTGATATTAATGAGGCACTTGGTCAACTCAGAGTGGTGAGCCAGGATTCATCCTCCAAACACCTGAATTACAGAGAAGTTCAACAATGTATGTTGGAAGCTGGTTTGACATTTTAAGATTCTGACACCATTGCTTCCATCTTGAGTTCAATTACATGTAGAAATGTGTCATCTTAACTCTAAGGAAATTTAGAGTACTATGGTTATATCCCTCATTCCCATGTGAATACCTTTGGTAAAACAGTCACTAGAAACTATTCTGTACTCCCTAAAAAGATCTATTTAAGGAAACTTTTCTATTTGAAGGCAGAACAAGACTTCTTTGGGAATTAAAATGCGTTTGTTGACATTCAAAACAGAAAAGATATAAATTTGACAGATTTTAGTAAAAATGTCATTTCTATACCTAGATTATTTTCTAGTGATATATTATCATTAATGACCAGTTCAGAGATAAGATTTGGATTAATCAGCCTTTAAGAGTAGTCAAAGGACAAACCATAAGTGACTCTTAATCTCACAAAACAAACTGAGGGCTGCTGAGGGGAGGGGGATCGGGAGAGGGGGCTGGGATTATGGACATTGGGGAGGGTATGTGCTATGGTGAGTGCTGTGAAGTGTGTAAACCTGGTGATTCACAGACCTGTACCCCTCGGGATAAAAATACATTATATGTTTATTTAAAAAAAAAAAAAAGACCAAAGGGGCACGTGCACCCTAATGTTTATAGCAGCAATGTCCACAATAGCCAAACTATAGAAAGAACCTAGATGTCCATCAACAGATGAATGGATCAAGAAGATGTGGTATATATACACAATGGAATACTATGCAGGCATCAAAAGAAATGAAATCTTGCCATTTGCGACAACATGGATGGAACTAGAGCGTATCATGCTTAGCGAAATAAGTCAAGCAGAGAAAGACAACTATCATATGATCTCTCTGATATGAGGAAGTAGTGATGCAACATGGGGGCTTAAGTGGGTAGGAGAAGAATCAATGAAACAAGATGGGATTGGGAGGGAGACAAACCATAAGTGACTCTTAATCTTACAAAACAAACTGAGGTTGCTGGGGGGAGGGGGTTTGGGAGAAGGGGGGTGGGATTATGGACATTGGGGAGGGTATGTGCTTTGGTGAGTGCTGTGAAGTGTGTAAACCTGGCGATTCACGGACCTGTACCCCTGGGGATAAAAATACATGTCTATAAAAAAAAATAAATAAATAAATAAATAAATAAAGAGAGTAGTCAAAGGAGTAGCTTTCAAGGGATTCTCCAAGAGGACAGCAGGGTATGTTCAATAAAACTAGCATTTAGAATTAGATTAATAGCTGAATCCCAGTTCATTTACCTACTAGCTATAGAATTTAGGGAAATTTCTTTAAATTCTCAGTCTAAGGTAAAATAGGAGTATAGATACTTACCTACAGTTCTGTGTATGAATGAGCGTATATGAGGACCAAGTGAAATAAGTAGTATACAGATGCTTTAAAGGTTCTCACCATGCACTTACAATCTCAGGTGATGGAACAGTGACAGCAAGACTACCAAGTTCAGTGACAATTATGGGGAAAATGCAGTGATGTTCAGGGGTCCAACCTTTCTCATCTCTGTCCCATATATCTCCCAAGACAGGAATCAGAGAGATTTCAGTAACCCATTACTCACCTCCTTATTTCTCTCTTTAGTCCCTATCTCTGCTCAAGGTCTCCCTGACCTCACAGAAAATAGATAACACCATGGGTTTGAAGGATTTGACTCCTGGACATTTCACTCTTTTGTCAAAGGCCAAACCCAAAACTATGCTACAATTTCCCAACAGACCCCCACCTTCAAATACTCTAAAGTTGTACATATACTCTACTGGTCTTCAGTATTCCATGGTTTATTTTTTCCTTTTTTGTCTTCTACAGAGTCGAAAGGGACAAAAATTTGAAGACCAGTACTACAATGACATTTCTGATAAGATCTGGCTGGTCTTGCCATTTCCTTCATCGTTTTTAAGCTGGACCGGATTTAAACATAAGCACCTCATTAAAAATACCTCCACTCCTTTAAAACATACATTGGAACACATAAATCATAAATTGGAACACATTCAGCAAAACCCACTTATACTCTTCACACAATGAATTGAATTCTCCAGGTAACAGAAAACTGAACCAATATTTTATTGTCATATCAAATGCCATTATTTTTGCCCAAGTTCAATTCAGAACAAAGGCCCATTGAAAAACAAAACAAAACAACAGTCAAATGAAGACCAGAAGAAAGCCAGGAAGGCATGGTCTTTTTCTGATAACTTTCTAGTAACTGCCAATTTCCATCCAGAAATTAATCTCTATTCAAAACCTGGCGATTCACAGACCTGTACCCCTGGGGATACCTGTTTCACATGGCAGGTATCTTGGCAAGTTAAAGAAGAGTGGTACCTACTGGGAAAAGATGATGGTGAATTTTGATTGACCTTTGGGTCCATCCAGGTTTAAGTATTTCTGCTTCCAAAGCACCTCAATGAAGTTCTTCACTGAGGTTTTATAAACAAGTCTTCTCTATTAGGCTCCCAAGGTTGTTGTAACAAATAACCACAAACTGCGTGGCCTAACCCATAGAAATTTATTGTTTCAGAGTTGTGAAAGCCAGAAGTATGAAATCAAGATGTTGGAAGGGTTAATACCATGGGCATTCTCAAGGAGAGAATATTCCATGGCTATGGTTTCCAGAAATCCTTGGCATTCTTTGGCTTGTAGACAGATCACTCCAATCTCTGTCTCTTCATTCATGTACTCAGTGTCCTCTGTTCATCTTATATAAAGACATCAGTCTTACTCCAATGTAACCTCTTCTTAACTTAAATTACATCTTCAAAGATCTATTTCCAAATAAAGTCATATTCTGAGGTTCTGGGCGAACATGAAGGAGGAAGTAGTCCTGATTCAACCCCACACAGCCTCTTTTAAGAAAAATGAAAATATGTGTACAGATGTACAATGTAATTCTATCCACTTTGACTCATTAAGTATCTATTCATCTAGTAAAAAAACAAACAAAAAACCAAGGCTTTGCACTTATAACTTGAAAGCATTTGCTGCAGTGGTTATAACTTTATGAACTGATCTGAAGTCAATACTTTTTAGCAGACTGGGCAATGTTTCCATCCATATACCTTCCTTCTCCACTGGCTCTCACTGTTTTTATGGCAGCAAGCAGGAGAGAGAGGTTGATGTCAGATTCTCTGTCAGAGGAGCCATTAACTTGCAGGGAATCGATAAGAACCCTCAATTTCGTAGTTCCACTGGGAAGTATCTCCATAGGAACCCAAATATTAAATGACAGTCCCTAGAGTAGTACCAAATGCAGAGAAAGAACCAGATTTATTTCGATCAAACCTAAATATGAAGCATTTCCTTCAAGAATGAAGTTAGAATATGAACAGAGGTAGTTAAATTGATTGGTAGGTAACGTGACCAAAGAGGGACTCAATTTACAAATTCAGCTGAATAAGAATTTTCCAAACAACTTTCATGGACCAAGACCTATGGATTTGCAGAACTGGAAAGACATGCTAGGGGATGCAATGAAATTAGTTTGGCACACACATAAAAAATGCTGACGCTAGGCAAGCTCACGTTTCATAATTCCATATGCTTCTAATTTATCTGCCCCTTTCCAGCTCTGAAGATATTAGAGATCCCATTTGTACCACAGATACATAGCAATGATGATAGCTACCATTATTATTGAGCACTTACTATATTCCAGGCACTGTAAGTATGCATTTGACATACATTATAATATTCAATCTTTAAGGCAAGAATTGCAACCTCATTTTGTAAACGAGAATATTCAGGCATATGACCACTTTTTCCATCATGCCACACTGTCTCATCAGTCCAGGCACTAGGAATCAATATATTACTACTGTAACTTTTAGAGCAAAGATGTTTTATTTGCTGATTTGTTGGCTTAAACTTACATTTGAATTCAGGGACTCAAAGACTGTTCGATTGGGAAAAGACTTTATGGATCATTTAACGTAAAAATAAATACACATTTTATGAGTAGGAGAATCAGAGCTTGTGAGTAAATGGTTTGCCAAAGATCACACAGCTAATTTAGATGGAACTAGACCTAGAAATTCAGTTTCCCTTTCAAAATGTGGTGATGACCTCAAGTTGTGCTTCTCAATCTCAGCACAACTGTTGATGTTTTGGGTCAGATAATTCTTTTTTGTGGGGGAATATCCTGAGCATGACAGCAGTATTGCTCCACCAAATAGAAGCCAATAACAGTCTCTTGGCATCCAGTATGACAACCCAAAATATCTACAGGCATTACCAAATGCGGTCCCTGGTTAAAATCACTACAAATGGCTAACAGACACATGAGAAAATATTCATCATCATTAGCCATCAGGGATATTCAAATCAAAACCACATTGAGGTTGGGGTACCAGGTGGTGGGTATTATAGAGGGCACGGATTGCATGGAGCACTGGGTGTGGTGAAAAAATAATGAATGCTGTTTTTCTGAAAATAAATAATTTAATAAAAACAAACAAACAAACAAAACCACATTGAGATACCACCTTACACCAGTTAGAATGGCCAAAATTAACAAGACAGGAGACACCAAGGGTTGGAGAGGATGTGGAGAAGGGGGAACCCTCTCACACTGTGGGTGGGAATGCAAGTTGGTGCAGCCACTTCGGAGAACAGTGTGGAGTTTCCTTAAGAAATTTTAAAAAAAGCTACCCTATGACCCTGCAATTGCACTACTGGGAATTTACCCCAAAGATACAAATGTAGTGAGAAGAAGGTCCATCTGTACCCCAAATATTCATAGCAGCAATAGCCACAATTGCTAAACTTTGGAAAGAGTCAAGATGCCCTTCAACAGATGAATGGATAAAGAAGATGTGGTTTATATACACAATGGAATATTATGCCTCCATCAGAAAGAATGAATACCCAACTTTTGTATCAACATGGATGGGACTGGAAGAGATTATGCTGAGTGAAATAAGCCAAGCAGAGAAAGTCAATTATCATATGGTTTTGCTTATTTGTGGAGCATAAGAAATAACACAGAGGACACGGGGAGATGGAGAGGAGAAGTGAGTTGGGGGAAATCGGAGGAGGAGACAAACCAGGAGAGACTGTGGACTCTGAGAAACAGGGTTTTGAACGGGAGGGAGTGGGTCATTGGGTGAGCCTGGTGGTGGGTATTATGGAGGGCATGTATTGCATGGGGTACTGGGTGTGGTACATAAACAACGAATTCTGGAACACTGAAAACAAATTTTATTTAATTTTAAATTTTTTTTTTAAAAAATCACTCCAGTTAAGAATGACCGCTATAAGGTATCTTCAGGAAATTCAGTGACATAATGAATGTGGCTTTGCTTGATAAGCAACAAAGTACTGGACATCTACTGGAGGCTATTATTAGACCCAGCGGTTTGTCCACGGAGTGTTGTTCTCTCTCTTTTTGTCACCTAGGAAGTGCTTCGTCAAGAGAGAAGCCCCCAGGGATAAACTGGAAAAAGAGTTCATGCTACCTTCGACTTTAACCATGGATTCAGCTTGGGATGTTTAAGATCACGACTCCACTCTGCCTAAGGAGCCCACCCACACGCATCTGAGTTTGGCTAACTCTCAAGCAGCTCCTTCTACGAAGTCTCCCTGAAGCTCCACTCTGGTTCTCAGGTTAGTCACCTTTCTTTGTGTTACCACATTCCATTGCCATGCTCACCACACCGTTACAATGATCTGGTCACTTGCCTGTCTCTCCTCACAGACATAAATCCTCCTTTACATACTTGTGCAGGGTACAATCTAGAAGATGATCAGTTAAACATTTGCTGCACAGATAAATAAATGAGTGATGGAATAATTTTTAAAAATAAAATGAAAATAAAACGAAGGGAACAAGCTTTAGAGATGCAAACATATACAGGCTTTAGAGGTATGTTTTACTGTAAATCATAGAGTGAAGGGTTCCCAGGCCAGGAGAGATTTATCTCTGAATTCAGCTGGACTAAGGAGCAAGCCAGCAGGTAACAGCCTATAGTACTGATTCAAAAGTTTTCTGAAACATCCTTGGGTAAAAAGTGTGTGTGTGTGTGTGTGTGTGTGTGTGTGTGTGTGTGTGCATGTGCACATGTGCTCGTATTAAAAGAAGATGAAATTAATCTACGAGAACATACCCTGTGGAGCAGTATGTGGTTCGAGGCAGTATTATGTTAAGCCGGGCTAAGCTAATAATAGATGGTCTTTAAGCTGACTTCATAGAAGGTAGATGCAGTTTTCTGCAAAGGACTGTTTTGCAGAGTGGGGGGTGCAAAGTTGGGCCAGAGAGGAAGAGCGGTGGAATGGCACAGAGGCTGAGTGCTGCCATCGGGCTCCTGCTTTGATGCTTCTCCAGACAGAGCTTGACTTCTCCTCTAAAGAAGTTCTGAGCAAATATTTAAAGAATGTCATTTTGAAGAGAAGCCAAGTGATTGTCCTAGCCTCAATTTTAATGTAATTGGAGGTATTGTCACAATTAAAGAAAGATGCAAGGATTGTATTGGGAAGAATGTCAACAATGGTAGGCTTGGGAAGGTACGGCTGCTGAGGGAGATGCTGAAGTAGCCATCCAATGTCCCCTAGGGCAACAGTTTGTCTTTTGAGACCCTCAAAGCATCCATCCACCCAACAGTGAGCATCACAAATGGTGAAAGTGGACACACGAGGCCCCACCACCTAATGAAACTGTCTTTCCCAGATTCCAAGCTTACCAGGAATCTTAACTTCCTGGGTAGCTGGCCTACAGGGAGCATACTGGTAAGTCCAAAAGAAGCGATGCCCTGACAGTTCTGTATCTCCTGGTAAATAAACAAGACTGTTCTTGGTGTATATACCTCAGTTTACTCAGTACGAACTGGCCTTCCCAGATATGACCAGCTCTGGGACATTGGCTACGCTGAGTCTTGTCCTGTGGGACTAGGAGCCAGACCTGGGACTTCTGCAGTTTCACTAAGGCAAATACCAAGCAGCAAGGCCCCCAGTAGCCAGCCTCACTCTGCTACCACATCTGTCCTTGATAATGCCTTTCTTTCCGATTTCCCCACAGAGCATTAAAATATCCATCCTTGGGATTCAGTCCAACTGTTTCATAACAAATTGCAATTATAAACTCCTACATTATGTCACAATAGCATCAGTTCAATCATGATTTTCTTGCCAAGTAAGCTCTCCTGAATATAACCATGATTGTTTTTCTACAGAAGCCACTCCATCTGGGAGGCACAGACTCAGGGAGAACAGTGCATCTCCAAGTCTGACAGACTTCAAGACAACTCACTTGAAATTTTGTTGTCACTGTTTTGTTTTGTTTTGTTTTTGTTTTTTATTGTTGTTTTTTTTTTGTTGTTGTTGTTTTTGTTTTTGTTTTTTTTTTTTTAAAGTGCCAGCCTTCTCAGGATTCTGGGAAATGTTCTGGTTTTGTCGTTTTAAATCTGTTCTTTCTCTACAAATAGGATCTATTGGTTTGTGATTGACAAGTCTTAGAAAATACAAAAGAAAACTTAGACTGACTAATGCATTTTTAATATTTACAGGGCACAGACCATATGTTTGTATTTGGTCTGCTGTCTAGTGCTTGCTGGAGCTCAGAATATGAAATAACAATCACTCGGAAAACCTCTCATTAGCACAGGGCACAGTATACACTCTTCCCAGAATACCTTGCAAACGGTTAACTCCCAAAATCACCCTGTGTAGAGCAGATGTGGAAGTGCTAAATAAAGCAGCAGAAAACACCAGAGCTATTTATAAATACTGAGAGGATCAAGGCAAAGAGTAAATGTCAAGACCCAGAAACATCTTCTAAGTTTTGACTTTCTCACTCACCACCCTCCTCCTATTATCTTCTTCTAAACAGGGTTGAAATTGGTTCTCTTCCAAACTGGGGGAAAAGCAGGCTTCTGAGCCATTCAGCAAATATCCCAGGGTCACTGCCGAAACCACAGGACAAGCTGTGTCATCTCTTTGGTATAACCCACTGCCTCCACCATCAGGGCCTGTCAGCTTGTTGTCGGAGGTGTGCTCTCCCCCCCCCCCGCCCCCTGGAAAGGTGCCTCCTCCACCCAGCCACTCATTCCGCACCTCTAATCATCTGCACAAGATCTCTGTTACTGCCGCTCAGCATGGAGTTGTCAAAGAAAATGGCCGTTCTTAGGAAAAGGCGAGATAATAAAGCTTGAATAGGAGGAGTTTCACAGAAATACAGCCACATTTCAAAGCCAAAGTACCCGAGATAAAGGCAGAGCTGCAGCTGCACGGCCCCAGTGAGGGGACCCAGGAAGAGGGAGACACATCTGTTAGCTCCTGTTTGGTTGCTGTATTAAACCTGCCAGTCCTCAGACGGCAGTCATTAAGTGCTGCTAAAGCTGTCATTCCACTAGGTAATTAAGTTACCTACCATGCTCCAATACCAGACTTTGTTGGGGAAATATTAGGTTGTGGCAGGAGTGTTTAAAATATATTTTTTTCCCATGGAGTTCATATTAAATATTTTATGTTTGAATTCTTAAATTTCTATTTTTGCAATAACTGATATTTTTATGGCATTTCACAGCTTATAAATCACTTCCCTATGCATTCTCTTTAAAATCTGGTCACTAAGCTAGAAGAGGCGACTATTACATAAACGCAGAAACAAAGGCTCACTGTCATTAAATACAATTTCTCTGTGATTACTCAGAAAGGGCAGAGGCAAGACTAAAATCCTGGACCTCTGATTCCAAGCGCTATTCTCTTCAAATCTTGAAAGGTATGAAGTTTAAGCAAGTAGGACATACAGCTCTGTAATGGGTGTTCTCAGACTGTGTGAGGCCTTGCTTTCTGTTCTAAAGATTCACCTGAAAATACCTAATTTGGATCAGAGCAGTTTTTGAGGCTTACTGATGTCCGTATATTATATAATGTGTGCACACATGATATAAATACATGCATATACACATACGTGTGTGTGTGTGTGTGTGTATGTGTGTGCATTAAACCACTGGGTATTTTTGTTTGCTCAAACAAAACTATAATACACTCTTTTCTTAGACAAGTTGGGGATACAGATGACACTTGGGAATGAAGATGGGGTATGTCTGGCTCTAAGAACTACGGGATACAGAAGACCAGGTCCAGAGTAGCTGCTACTCAACCAGACCTTAATCAATGACACTGGCACATACAAAGAAAGAATATGCCGTTGTAAATGAATGGCAAGCATGGAAAGAGGAATTGAGAAAAGAAAATTGCCATAACCCTGGGTGGAGCGTGGTTGATCACTAGAGGATTCTTCCTTAGAGGGAAGTGGGAGCAAAAATGCTTCATACAGCAAGTAATCGTGCTGACCTGGTATGGTATCTGAGCACACAGGTGAACAGGCATGAGCTCAAGTTCCTGAAGTTCATAGTAAGTGAAGACAAAAATAGACCATACGGTACAGTGTGGTAAGTCTGCAACAGAGAGAAGCACAAGGGCCATGGGAGGACAGAAAGAGGACATCCATGCCCCATCAATGACTAGGGGTCAGAAGTTCACCAGATGAACACAGATGGTGGCACATCCTGGGCACAGAAATCTGTAAGTGATTCACAGGAGTAGGTAAGGAACTATACATGGGCCTCATCTAGGTGTCGGGAGTGAAGGGTCCATGACAGGAAGTGACAGAGGAAGGATAGAAGAGATCATCAAGATCTGGTCGTGACGTTTTCCTAGTGGTCCCTGGATCACTGGGAGGAATGGGATGGAAATGATCTCCGCATTTTAAGCTTCCACTGAGGGACATGATCATATCGCACTCAGGAAGACCCCGTAGCCGCAGTACCTAGTGTGACTGGAAGAGGGGAGATTAGATGTAGTTGGTCTGCAGACATGTACAAAGGACTTGAAGTATCAAAGCTGGGCTGAGGAGAAAACAGGTGGTCAGTGAGCCTCATGTAGTTGCCTCCCCAGCTGAGAGTCCCCACATTTTCTGTGCTCCTTCCTCTGCAATCAGACCACACCCACAGAGGCCAAACTGGGCTCACTTGGTACCTTACTGCCCTTTGTCACAGTGATTGGTCCCAGGAATGAGCACGAGACTAAACCCGGGCCAATCAGCAGACTTCTCTAAGACCTTTCAACCCTGGAAAGAAGATACCCCTTCGCCTAGCAAGACCCAGAACAGCTAGAAGAGATTTCTCCCAACGAAAAGTAGACTCTTTCCATTAAGTGAGAATAAAAGCCACACAGGAAAATCTAGAGGGTCAGAGAATGGAAACAAACTTTGTGGCTTCAGGGTCTATAATTCTAGCTGTTTGTAAAGCCAACTCAGCCTGGAAAGTGTCAGTTATCCCCCTCCTTTTCTGCATAGGTTTCTTTGACTTGGGGTTATTTGCAACTCTCCAAGGTTCTTAAGTAGAATAGTGTAAAGAGGGACAGAATTGGGAGCCCTATAGAAATGGAATTGCAGGACATGGAAACAAAACATAAGGTGCACAGAGTCTTAATATGGACTAGATCATGAGTTGGCAAACTTTCCCTGCAAAATGAGATAGTAAATATTTTAGGCTTTGCAAGCCATATGGTCTTTCTTGCAATTTCCCAGCTCTGCTGCTGCAACACGAAAGCAGCCAGGGACATATGTAAATAAATGGGCATGGCTGTGTTCCAATAAAACTTTATTTACAAAAACAGGTGGCAAGTCAGATGTAGCCCGAGAGCCATAGCTTTCCACCCCTGGAAGATTAAAGATCACCTTTTTTTGCTTAAATTCCAAGCTCATCAAGCATGCTTTTGTTGCCGGTTATATCTCCCAGGTCACACTGATATTAACTGAAGGGGTACCCCAGGCTGAGGACAAGGGCATCTTGGAAAAGGACATCTCTGATTGTTGGTTTAAAAACTGGCATCTGTTTTGTACTCTACTCTCTCAGTATGTCACTCAGTGTTTGGCCCTAAGCATTAGCTATCTGCAAGTGTACCAAGAAAGTCCAGGTCCTGGCCCTCAAAGCCTGAATAGAAGAACCCTCATGATGGCAAATCCACGGAAGCAATGATTACCAGAAAGCCTGCCTGCTTTCTCCTCCCACTAGCCCCCCTGTCACACTCACGGGCACCTCTCCTCTCGCAAACTTTGTGGGCTCTTGCGAAATAGAATAGCACTCTCTCTGTGACTCTGTGGGAGGTGTGGCATCGAGAAGGGGCCTGCTACCCTATTTCCAGATGAAGCTGAATTTACCCCCTGCCTACTCTTTCTTAAACTTTCTATTCCATCTTAATACTTTTTACCTTCTGTTCACTCTGTTTCAAACTGCTAAAAGGTACCAGATGCTAGATTTTTCACTTTGGGCACATCTCTTAGTTTCTCTTAATGCCACTGTGCTCATCTGCGAATAGGGGAACTAATCTCTCTCTCACAGCGACGCTCAGCTAGTTAAATTAGATAATAAGTATGAGAATGTCCATCACAGTAGCTGGCCTGAAGCAGTTGCTCCGGGCAGGAAATGTGGTCCTTGAGGACAGAGAAGGTCCTGGATGAATTACACAGACTCCATGGCCTTTGATCCTACCTGCCACCCCCAGAGAGGTGCTCAAAAATTATTCATTCAAGTGGCTGTTTATTCTTCATGTGTAGCCTGGAACCTATTGGAACAGGACTGATCTGATACCCTGCCTGCCTCTGAAGGAGAGAATCTAGAGGACACCAGGCATGGATGTTTTGTAAATAACTATAGTAACAGATGGGTGGAGTTAGCTATTTTGTCAACACAGAAATCACTTTTCCACAGTGAGTTTCCCCATCTAAGGATAGTGCCCTTGATTTCTACAATTAAAAATACCTTCCATATGTTAAACTCTTTTGCAGCAGCTCTGAAATGAAACTACAAATTCTTCAGAATCCTTTGTTCTGTGCAGGCAATCAGAATTAAGTCAGTAAGGAGTCACATCCCCTCACCCTGGCGCGGCTCTCGGAGGGTCAGCGGAACATGCTCCATTCTGGGCCTCGTTTCCTTGGTGGTGAGCAAGGAGAGTGAGTCAGTGATTTCTAACAATCTCTTTCTAGCCCGTCGCAGGCTGACACAGGCATAAAGATGAGACTAAAGAGCAGAACAGTCCCTCATTCTGGGAAAGACTCCATTGGCACGGCCTGGAGTACAGGG
This sequence comes from Mustela nigripes, assembly GCF_022355385.1. NCBI lineage: Eukaryota > Metazoa > Chordata > Mammalia > Carnivora > Mustelidae > Mustela > Mustela nigripes. Next base: position 10,287,658 of record NC_081563.1, read on the forward strand.
GTGGGGATGTGCATTCCGGGGAGGCAGGGTTCATAAGCACAAGAAGTTTGGGCTGACAGTGAATCTCCAATGGATACAGCTCAGAAGCCCGGTCCGTGGCCACGTGATACTGTGGCCTTGAGTCTCACAGACCTTGGTTTGAATCTCAGCTTAGCCACTTATCTGCTACGTGAACTTCAGCAAATGTATTTATTCTCAGTAAACTCATCTTCACAATGACCATAATAAAAAGCTTACTTTCCAAGGTTTTTATGATGATCACTAGGTTTCAAATGATGCCCTAATTCCCCAAGACAAGTGATTATAAACCTGAATTCCAGCCTCTCTGAGCCATTCCTTCCCCAAAGAGGCTAGGCTCTCCCACTTCCCAGCCGTTGCTCAAGGGGCTCACACCTGGAATGTCGTCACTGTCCTTTTTTAGCTCACAGAAATTCAATTCTTCAAGAAATAGCTTCAAGAAATAATTCTGCGATCTCAATTGTCACTCCATTCACCTTTCCGTTATACTTCCAATTTACTGAGTATCTACTATGTCAGAAAGCATGCTCGTTAATAGGAAGGCTCATGAGGGTCCTGGCTTTTGAGAGTACTCAGTCTGATGGGAAACAGGAATATGTGGTCCGCCCATAAATGCCACAAACCAGAGACTGAGATGGAAGACAGAAGCATACACAGATTAACCTGGTGGGGTCCAGAGCAGAGCAAACTGCCCGGGATGGCCATGGAAGGTGTCACTCCTTTCCCATTGCATCCGAAAGCTGCTTGTATTACTTCCCTGGTTGCTGTGATGGTTTTGTCTGCCTGAATCTCTCACTTACAAATACGGGAACTCCTGGAGATTTTCCCCTGCTCCTGGGCCCCCCAGCATCAGGCCTGAGTGTGAGTGTGAGATAGATAGTGCAGGACATTCTATCCTAAGCAGTCAAGAAGGCCCTGGTGCTTGGCTACAGCCAACTTCCTGGTCAACCTCAAAGCTGTCAGGCTTGAATTAGCAACACTATTGAGCAAAATGAGCCAGCATCAATGACAGGAAGAAAACATACCCTTTTTTGTTTCAAATGGCAAATCATTGAGTTCTTTTTTTTTTTTTTTTTTCTTCTTCTTCATCATTAAGGAAGGAGACTGACCTAAATTCCAGCTTCCAGCTTGGATGATTTCACGCCACATTTGGCATAGGCAACAATGAAGCCATATGCCCGTGCAGGTCTGTGTCTGGTGTCAACAACAAGTACCCAGAAAGACGCCTTTTATAAACATGTCATAGCCAAAGTTGGAGGACACTTCAAGCTAGTAACATTTCTGTGAAATTTCTCTGGGACTGATTAAAAAGACAGTCACGAAATGCATTCAACCCTTATTATCATCAGGCACACTATCATGTATATGGAAGTTTACAACTTACAGAGTATTTTCACACATGCTTTGGCATTTGGGCCTCACAAATTTAAGAAATAATATACCTTCACAGGAAGTGACACATAGACAAGTCAGGTGGATGGTACAAGGCCATGCAGGTCCATATCCCAGGCTCTCTGCTAACCAGAACACACCTCTGTGTGCATGAGCACATGTAAGAAAACCCAGCTTCCAGTAATATCCTATTCCCCCATGCTATAGTGTCACTAACTCTTCAGTGTACAAGTATCACTCTTCCTTCCAGTTGAGGCCCCAACAAGTCATCAAGAAGAATGGGGATGCTGAGATCCAAGGGAAGTAACAGATGCTCTTGAGAACAAGAAGGCCTTCTAGAGAAAAATGGACTGACTCTGTGTCTCTCCAAAGATCAGAATAAGAGTCCAGGAATGAGTAGCAGGTAGATAAGACCAGGCTCCACCTAAAGAAGAACTCTCTCCTTCTCTGATATTTACAACTGATTACTTTCAGAAGTGGTGGGCTCACCATGGTCAAGGTCCCCAGGCAGAGAATGGGAGATGTCTTGCTAGCAAGCTGTATCAGGGATTCGAGCATCAGCTGGGCCTGGACTGAATGACTCATTTTAAATCTACTTGTCCAGTGGACTTCTGGGGTCCTTCTGTTATATCCTATTGACTGCAGAGCATGCCTGCCTCTGTCTCCCTAGGCCTGCAAGTCAGAAGAGATGTCATCTAAAAGGGACTACTTCATCTTGATGACACAGGTAGAGAGCAAGCCCATGCTCACATACACCTGCATGCTTTCTTTCTCTTTCTCCACCCCCCCCCCACCCCGTCTGCCTCTCTTTCCCACCCATTCTTGTTGTCTGGCCCCCAAAGAATTAAGTGCTGAATGATAGGTACCAACAAGTTCCATCACCTGAGTGTCAGACCCAGTACAGTTCAGGAACCCCATAGGCCATTCCTAAAAGAATGCTAAACTCTTATCCACATAGAATCCTCCTGCTTTTTAAAGCTCATCTGTATACCAATCGGTGTAACTTGCATTTTATCAGCTCAGTAGATCTGATAACATAAATTGAATGACGTTCTCTTCTATTGCTGTTTCTCACAAGGAAATAGATATGAATGACACAATAACTGTTGTCCCTTTAATAAAACCCCGCCATATATCAAAAACCAAACTGTGGAAAGAACCAAGATGCCCTTCAACAGACAAATGGATAAGGAAGATGTGGTCCATATACACTATGGAGTATGATGCCTCCATCAGAAAGGATGAATACCCAACTTTTGTAGCAACATGGACGGGACTGGAAGAGATTATGCTGAGTGAAGTAAGTCAAGCAGAGAGAGTCAATTATCATATGGTTTCATTTATTTGTGAGGCATAACAAATAGCATGGAGGACATAGAGAGTTAGAGAGGAGAAGGGAGTTGGGGGAAATTGGAAGGGGAGGTGAACCATGAGAGACTATGGACTCTGAAAAACAATCTGAGGGTTTTGAAGGGGCAGGGGGTGGGAGGTTGGGGTACCAGGTGGTGGGTATTATAGAGAGCACGGATTGCATGGAGCACTGGGTTTGGTGCAAAAATAATGATACTGTTATGCTGAAAACAAAAAAATAAAAAACTATGATAGAGATTTCACATAGTTAACCCTGATTTTCACCCTGCAAGTCATCTGAGGACCCATCTGTTTACAGATGCTCACAGAAATGAAGCTCCCTGACCAGGCCGGTCTGACTTCAAACCCCACACAGTTCAAACTCCAAAAAGTAAGAGATGCTTCCATGGACATCACAGGCTGACGACAGAGCCGGGATTCAACCCTAAGTCTGTCTGACTTCAAAGTCGGTGTTTTTTTCCCACCGCAACATTCTTAAAGGTGAAAACACAAGGTCAGTCTGGGTTCTAAGTTTCACATATGAAATATAACTTTTATTTCAGAGTTGCCATGAGGAAAAGCGTGGTGGAAGGGGAAGAAATATGACCAAAGACTGAGGTCCCAACACCAGATCGTGTGGTTATTTATTACAAATGCTGTTACTCCCCCCCCCCCCCTTCCATTATTTACTTGTTCAGGGAGCTAGAAACAGGAAAGCAGCCCTGGCTATTCAGCGGTTATTTAAATAGCACAGTACGGGGATTGTGCACTCAGGCCACTGTAATTGGAAACCATTTCTACCTCGCACCAATATTTCAAAAGCAATACAACCCAATTCTCTGGCTCATGAATCAGGGTTTTCCCTTCTACCAGCATGAAAGATTGGGGCCAGGGAGGAGTAGAAGGAAGATTTCTCTTAGGCACAGCTTTTGCGGAAGAAAGCTGACAAAGGAGAATCTCGTTGCCTGGATTTTTAATTGAATATCAGGATAAGCCAAATGCATGGCATTAGCTTTTCTCATGCAAGGACTACGTGCTTGGAAACAGGCTCTGTATTCTTCAAACTGAGTCACATACTTCCCTGAACCTATAAGGGTCCCTGTAACTCAGTGCCTTGAGACAAACTCACTTAGCCATAATTATTTATGCTCAAGTACGATACGTTGCTAGCAAAGTCCTTCCCTTTCAAATTCATGATAATTTTCCTCTTATTCAAACACAGTGATTTAGATTCCAGTATCCCTGGCCACCAAGATCATCTTTGGGGAAATTAAAATTATGGGATTTGAAACTGAGCAAACCTGACATTACTGCATGGCATTGGATGGGATCCTTCATCGCTGTTAGCCTCAGTGACTTCATCTGAAACATCATCGTAACTGCTTATCACAATAGGGAGCTCACAGAGTAAAGGAGGTGATTAACATGCAAGGGTTAGCGTGGTGTCTGATGCCTACTCAGTAGGTACTCAGTAAACATCACTGCTTTAGGATTAAAGTACAAGGATCATTTGGGGGTTATGATATTGGATATGGACACATCTACATGCAAACAACTGTCGATAGTCTGGGCCTATTCCTAATCCACAGGAGGACTTGCTTTCTCCTTTTTTTCCATTCGTAACCAGCACTGCCTTCCCTGGCTATCGTACACAATCTGATGCGTACACTAACCAGTGAGTCAATACTATCTCTCTTTGACAGATGAAGAAACTGAGGCTTACAAAGGACAGGCAGCTTGCCTGCAGTCGAACAACCAGTAAACAGCATCACTGGGGAGGAATCTGGATCCATGTGGTTCTAAGCTTACGCTTCGGTCCTCTTTCTAAAAACCCTGACGTTGGGACGGTAGTTCTCAAGTGAAAATAATGTGGTCCTCAGGGGACATTCAACCATGTCTGGAGATACTTTTTTGATTTCTGAGCTTGAGGATGAGGGAAGATGAGGCTGCCGTCATCAAGTCTGTGGTCCTGGCTGCTGCTACACAGGTCACGATGCAGGAGACAGCCCCCCGCGACAAAGAACTCTTTGGCTCAAAATCTCAGTAGTGTTGCTGCTGAAAAATCCTGCTCTGGAATTGATCAAAATGTGTCTTATTTTAATGTAAGTGACCATAATAGCCTCATATTTCTGAATTCAGACCTTCCTTCCTGATTGATGTGCAGATCCGAGAAGATCTTATTTTTCCAAGTCCTCCGAGGGGTATAAATCTCCCCACAGTGTGTCCTCCGTGTTCCTACTGTAGTTTTCACTCCTTTCCACAGCACAACATCTACTGTCTCATGGTTTCCATGGTAAAAGGTTTATCTGTTGGTGGCTTAGATTATTTTTCGCTTGTTCATGCCATTTTGAAAACATTTTTAAAAATGAAACTGCCAAGGTCAAATCGAATATATTCTTCCCTCCTTTTCTGTTATTTTTTCCTACATAAAGTATCCAGCATGCCATGCAATTTAAACAATTCACAATATCTGTAAAGTGTGTACCTGTTCTAAGATAGGAGAGAAGGGATTATTTATAAAATAGAAAATGGTACAGCTGATAAGCTTTGTAGAAATCGAGTTGACTCCCCAACTCCGTTTGACAGAGAAGGAGCCAGAGCTCTAGGTCAGTTGTGATGGAGCTGGAGTTAAACAGCTCTTTGGCACAGGGCAAGAATAAGAACACAGGCATTCTGTCTTCTGGGCTGGTGCTTTCTCATCACGTGCTTGGGGTTTTATGTTATAAAATGCAATCAGTGCACACCGGCTTGGTCATGTACACGCAGGGACAGACAAGTGCATCCACGCACAAGTGCACGTGCACCCACACACTCTTTCTCGTTCTTAATTATACTTTCCCTCCTTTTCTTTTAGAAGGCTTCAAATAATAAAGGCTACAGATGTGTTAAATGAGAACCTGAAGTCATGAGTTAATTGTCCCCTGCTTACTGAAGAGATGAATTGGGCCTTTGGACAACCTGGAGTACAAAATGAGAGCTTGGGATACACAGACCAATTACTCCAGACACCTGAAGCCCTCAATGGAGTTGTTGGCTTTTATTAAGCCTGACATAGCATGCAAAGTGTGATATTGGATTGCTTTCCATCGCTCTTTCCCCTTACATTCCCCCACTGCCTCCAGGATTTCCTTTATGAAATATAAAAATGATACATCGCTGCCTGGGTCGAAAGACCTGAACTGCCTCCCACTTCCTAGATGAAAGCTACGATCTTCAGCCTGGCAACTTCATCACAAGATGATCTCACCTCCCTAGTCTTCCCCAGATATACGTCCTGCTCCCACCATTATGCCCAAGAGCTTCCAAGAGGATTGCCCCTCATGGGCCAGGGAGCAAGTTCCTCCAGACCTTTCCACCTGGCCTCCTGGGCTAGTCTGCATGCTTCTTCCATCTACAGCTGTTGACTCCTATCCTAGCCACACTGGCCTTACTGACAGCCTGCTTGGACCACAGGGAGGGACACTGGTCTCCTGAACTTCACACAGCAGAACTCAGACCTGAGATACATACCCAAAGATTTAAGTAAAGAGAGAGAATAATTGAGCAGCTATACCCCTAAAGCACAAACCCAACCTCAGAATCCCCACCCATACCCCACCTAACTTCTTGGCAGAGCCAACTCTAGGTTTTCCCACCATATTTTGTAGGCTGTGAGTTTAGACAAACTTTAGGACATAAATGTCTTAGTCCATTCAGGTTGCTTAAACAGAACTAGTGGGTTAGACTGCCATAGACTAGTGGTTTATAAACAACCAAAATCTATTTCTCACAGTTCTGAAGGCCAGGAAGTCCAAGATTAAGATGTAGCAGATTCCATGCCTGGTGAGAGCCACTTCCTGGGCTGTCTTCTCGCTGTGTCCTCGAATGGCAGAAAAGAGGAGGGAACCTTTTATAAGGGTAAAATCCCATTCATGAGAGCTCTAGTCTCATGACCTAATTACCTCCAAAGGCCCCACCGCCTAATATCATCACACTGGGGGTTAGGATTTCAACATATGAATTTTGGGGGGACAAGGACATTCAGTCCATACCAACAAGAAAATCTTCCTCTCCCTATTTCTAAGAACCATAGCCTTCCCTGCTCAAGGATGGCCAAGAGTGGTTTGACACACTGTGGGAGGAAGTCCTCGCCACAAAGGTACAGTCAGACAACACCCCACTCCAAACAGAAATCACACTGGTCTGTGGTACATTTTCTCAAGTCTAGATTATTCAGTCCCAGAAGCATGCCTCATGGGCTGAACTCTGTCCAGTTCTTTCCTCCAGACTGAGAGGCGTGTGGCCTGACCCTCCCCTGCTCTCCAGGAACCAAGCCATCTATTCAACATCCCCGTTTCACAGATGAGAAAAATGGGGCCAGAACAGACTTGCCCCCGGCATCCAAGCAGGCCCACAGAAAGGCTGGGACTAGAACTCAAGTTGTTCAAAGCCCAATCAAGCACTCTCTCTCCTTTAACATGTTCCTGAAATCTCAGTAATGAGACCTTTTAATTTTACATGAATATACATATGAGTAGTCAGCAAGTGAATGGATATGAAAACCCCGGGAAGCACTGAACACAGGAAACTGAATCTGGGTCACAATATTCCTTGGAGACCCATCAGTCCTTGGCCACAGACGCAAAAGCTGAAATGGGAAGGTAAATTTCATGGCAGGGGTACAATACATACTGTAACTGATTTAGAAGATGTATTTAGAGACTGTTAATAATGCATGTAAGATGCTGAATATGACTTCTCTCATTATAAATATTTAAGAGCACCTAGGTTTTAATAGCACAAGATACTATATAGTGATCAGCTTGCCTAAATGACACTACCCACTGGATACATGAAGCCCAAGGAAAGACATCATTTTCTGTACCTGGAATGATCATAGGAGTGACATTCTGAAACAGAAAAATAAAGTCCATTCTGGAAGACCTCAGTGCTAAATAACTTTAATTCAAGGTGAATCTATCATCCCTTGCCACAAGAAGCTATACAGACTCAGTTTATGTCATACAAACACAATTTGCCCATGTCATCTCCAGGGTGAGTTTCCTAGCTTTGCCTTTTCAGTGAGGTTTTTATAGCAATCATCACACTGGAAATTTCTTTCTTTGATTCTTTCAAAGTCAAGAAAAACTTTGAATCTTTTGAGGTACCAATTCAGCTGCAGGTTTTAAAAGAGAAAAAAAGAAGAAACAGAAGAATTCGCAGCTACAGGAGTGCTAATGAGAACTAATTATAAAACTTGATTGAGTGGTCTGGTCAATAAAGTTGGAACAAATACTGGTCTGCCCTAGTGGAAAGCACCCCCAACACTACTCAGATGAGCTCTTCTGGCAGGGATGGTCGCTGCTGTGGATGCTGAGTGACTCATCGGACTGTAAGACAGTTGTACCCGAATCAATACGCAGCAATGATTTTCCTAGAAACAAGCCCCTCGTTGTCAACCAGTGGGAAGAAATACAGCAAAGAGCCAGCCACAGAAGTCAAACATGTGTACTCAGAATTCTAGAACTCCGATCTCCTAGCTGAGTGACCTGAGCCAAGTCAGTCTTCCCAAATTTCAGCTTTCATACAAGTAAAATAGAGGCAGGAACACCTAAGCTCTGTTGTCGGGAGGGTTAGAATCAAGATACTCCCTACTGCCCACAGTGGGACACAGAGCATCTGGAGGAGACACAGAGCAGAGTCCTGCTCTAAGGACCAACGGGGCCTACCTCACCTGCTGTCTACCCCCACCTGCTGCACTTCGGCCTTGTGCACACAGAAGGGGTTGACATTTTTCGTTAATCTGGAAATTAGAGTTTGTGTGACCAAGCTTTCCTCATTTTACCTTTTTTTTAAAAAAAAATATGTTTATTTATTTATTTTAGAGATAGAGAGTGAGCACACGCTGGGGGAGCCGCAGGCAGAGGGAGAGGGAAAAGCAGGTTTCCTGCTGAGCAGGGAGCTCCACGTGGGGCTCAATCCCAGGAACCCGGGATCATGACCTGAGCTGAAGGCAGATGCTTAACCCACTGAGCCACCCAGGTGTCCCTACTTTTTAAAATCTTCTTCGCCAATGAGAAAAGCCCAGGGACCCTGAAGACAAAACTAGCTTGTCAATGTCACTAAAAAATGGAGGTCGCAAATCACCCGCCCACAGACTGTGGTGTGTGGAACCAAGGAATGATCTGAAAAGCAACGCTGTGTCGAGCAGCCAGATACAAAGGCTTACGCACACCCTCCACGTAGCTGGCCAGTCTGGGAGGGCTAGATGCCAGCTGTACAGAAAAGCAGAGAGACAGAACAGGAGAGGAGGATCTGAGCAGAGAGCCAGACGAGGCTCGAGAACTGGGACAAGCAGCCGTGCTAGGGACCTTATTTCAGTACCTGCAGCGTCCAGCACGGGTGTGAGGGGATGGTGGCTAACCATCCTCACGAGACCCAGACCAAAGAGATTTATGGGATCCAGTCTTCGTGTCAATATTTAGTGTCTCAAATAGAAGGAAACGAACTGCCTTGTTCTTAATGTTCTTCACAGTCACCAGTATTCTCACAGGGAAGTTTTCTCCTGTCCCCTCATCCTTCCCCCCAGGACAGGGTGTGGTGGCCATGAGACTGCATGTCCCAGGCCTTCCACTATCGGGAGCATCACTGACCATCACCCATCTGCCTTGAACCCCACCAGTGCTTACACTCGGTCCACATCAACCCCTCTGTGCCAATCAGGGCCAGGACCGGTGGGAGGCAAATTGCCTTGGCTGCAAAATTTAAGAGGTGCCAAAGAAGTTGGTGATAAATATAAACGATACTTGATATAATATTTTCAATAAAAATTAATGCAAAAAATCCATGGCAAACAAAAATACCCAAACTGTAAATAAAATCATGATTAGTATTACTGATTTTCCTTTTGCCTCAGGATCACACATGACTTCAGCTCCAGGACTTATTACCAGCTTTACTGAACCCTCCTTAGACAGGTCAGCAGTGTCGGACATCCCCACACAAACTCCTCCCCTGTACCTCACCCTGAGATGGACCTGCCGAGGGGGCTGACTGCTCTCTTGGCCTGACCTGGTTCTCCCCACTTCTGCACATGCATTTGCCTTAATAAAATCTTTGGGTATTCAATCCTGCCTCAGTGTGCGTTTCTTAGAGAACCAGCCTAACATAAAAGAGGATTTCCTTTCCTTTTCTCTGAATGGCAGGATTGGAATAAAGTTTACTACCCAAGCACGGTCTGGCAACCTGTCTTTCCCAAGAGGTCAGTATTCTCTGTCTTTACTCCTCCATATAGAAGCATTCATTTCTGCATCAGAGCCCAAGCTCTGAGATGTGTGTGTGTGTGTGTGTGTGTGTGTGCATGTGCACGCGCAAGCTTCAAATGGTTGTACCTTCTTGGGTAATTAAACATTTTTTTCAAGCGAGCTTTTATGTTTTATTCACTGATGAATAAAATGCATTCCTCAGCCAGGACTATAAACCCATGAAATCTATATTAATTATGAGATGATCATTAAAATGAAGATTTTACCTTTAAAATACTAGTGCTACCAGTAAGTAAGTGGCTCTGGGTTAGGGACTTCAAAAAGATTCTTCTTTATCTTATGATAAATGAATTCCAAAGCCAAGGAAGGTGTTTTGGGATTTCTACTATGCATTTTATTTGTCCATAACCTCTAAGAAACAGGTGGCCACTACCCAGTATCAAGTTACCTTTGGCCATGGTCATGGATTTTTTTTTTAAAGATGATTTTTTTCAGATTTTTTTGTTTATTTATTTGACAGACAGAGATCACAAGTAGGCAGAAAGGCAGGCAGAGAGAGGAAGGGAAGCAGACTCCCCGCTGAGCAGAGAGCCTGATGCGGGGCTCGATCCCAGGACCCTGAGATCATGACCTGAGCTGAAGGCAGAGGCTTTAACCCACTGAGCCACCCAGGTGCCCCCATGGTCATGGATTTTTGATCCAGACCATGGGTTCAACCCCAGAGGTATAGATTTTATCAACGAATTGTTTTAGGGGAGTGAGGCAGGAATTTCTGATTGTCTATCCACACCCAGTTCCTCCCTCCTACCTTCCAAGCAGAAGCTCCCTCTACTTAGTTACCCCACCTCCCCCGGACCTCATGTGCCTCAGGAGAGGCAAAGTCCCCCAGCCACAGAAGCAGTCCTTCAGAATGGACATAAGATTCAGTACAAGACAATTTTATCTGAGGAAAAGTTTATAGGGGATTCTCTACAACAGTTCTTCCCTGTTCTGAAAAATATCTAGAGGGGACCATCTAGTCTTTTTCTAGAGATTGCTGTATATGGATATGAGGGTCAACCTGCAGAAAGCAGGCTAAGAAGGAAACCAACCCAAAGTGAAGGGCATTGCCAAGACAGGCAGACTGACGCCAAATCCCTGGCTCATTCTGAAGTCTATCCTTCCTCTGGACTTCCAGATATGTGAACCAATAAATTTATTTAATCCAAATAAGTTGGATTTTGCATTGCTTTTACCCGAGAGCAGTCTAAATATCATAAGATACTTTATCCTATAATTAAATAAAACCCCTCACTGGGCTAAGGTCTAGAAAAACTCAATGGACATAAATATTTGGAAGTTTCAATCTCTAGAAATCAGATCTAATAAGGGGCTCAAGAGAGAATGGTCTCAGCTCATAACAGAAAAAGGTACGGGCCTGAATCTTTCCTTCACAGGAATCGCTGTGAGTGAGTACATGAAAAATGAAGAATGACATCTTGATTGAGCTGGAGGCAGAAAGAGATTTCCCTTGGAGACAGGTGGTGAACTTTGAGGCCAGGCTCAACAGCCATGAAAAGGGAAAAGAGAGACGTCCGGATGGCACTTCTTTCAAAGACAGAAGAGGAGGCGTTTCAGCCATTACTCCACCAGCATGGGAGCCCTGAATCCAAGAAAGCCAGCGGTGTAAAGGCTGTTAGAGCAGAAGGGTAAATAAATCACACCCCTTTCCTCTTCTGAGTTCCAAATCCCACCAAGAAACCGAAACATATATCCATTCAGGTTAAAAATGTATTAGCATTATCACTAGAGGCTCTGGTTTAGGGGACAAAGCTTTAGTCTTGGCCACATACAGTTCTCGTTATGTCCCTACCCCACACCTTACCTCGCCACGCCAAAGTAACGGAACTTTTCTACTCAGGCACAGGTAGAACAGCTAGACGGGTTCACACCCTTCTTCCTGCCCCTTTCTTCCCTTGAAAGGACAGAATCTGCCTCCTGGAAGGTCTGTTACACAGAAGAACAGAGAAAACTAGAAAGACCAGAAGGTCTGTTGCATGGAAGAATAGAAATTCATTATAGCCAAGGCAGCTCCTCAAGAAAGAATCAGCCTTGGGCATCGGGAACAGTGTTGTCATTTTAATCTTGCCTGAATGAGAAAGATGGACCAATGATGCTCGATTCCTGACCTTCCACCCATGAGCGAAATTACTCTTTCCCACTCAAAGAGGCATATGGGGATGACAAGGGGCTGTAAGTGCTGTTCTAGCAATGTGTCTAGGGGTCATTCTTCATGGACACATAAGGACTGGGGCCTACTCTCCTCCTGAAAGGAGGCAAGAATTCTAGGAGCACATTGGAAGGAGCCAGTTCCAGAGGGAGCCTTAATCTCTGGGAGGGATGCCCCTTAAAGCTGTTGAAGAGGGTTCACAGGAAAGACAATTGGGAAACCAACCTTTTAATATTAAGAGAGCTATTTCAAGAAGATGCAGAAAACAAATGGAATAGGGAAGATAGGGAGTATAAGTGTAGAAAATATCAAGCATCATTAGGTATATTTTAAAGTAGTAAGATCGAGTCCCTCCCCTTCCTATCTCCACCTCTGTTAGTGGGACTGCAGTCACTACCCCGCCTCTACTTCAATTAGTGAGAAACAATGAAGCATACTTTAATAGTGTATATAGTTTTGCCCTAAGTTTTATTTTTGACTGAAGGAAAGATGGGTCTTGAGTGATGACTTTGAACTCAAGAACGTGAGAGCAAATGGGACTTAACTGAGGAAGAGATGTTTAACAGATCCAGAATTCAATAATCTAATATACCTCCATGCAGGAGAACCCACCCACAAATAGAATCCAGAGGATTCTGTTAGGAAACCAGACAATGGGCCCCAAAAGGAAAGGAAGTCAACTTCTTCATGTGGAAGAGAAAGAAAAAGAATGATTTACGGAACAGGGTTACATTTCTAAAACCCAGCAAGGCCTGCTTGAAAGGAACAGGAGCAGAACAGAAAGGAAACATAAGCAGGGCAAGAGGTGGCCAGGAAGCCTGTCTGCTGCTACTAAAGGAAGAGAAGTCACTTGGAGTGAACAATTCAAAAGCTGAAGAAAGATAAAAAGAAGGGGGCAGAGGGCCACCCTGGACCCAAGAGTAATAATACATGAGTCCAGGATCTGTGAAGCATGACTGTTCAGCTAAGACAAAAAAAAGAACAAGATAGAACCTACCAGGGGAAGCTGAAGTCTTTAGAGACGGAAGCAGTAGCAGCAACCGCTAGGACACAGAGTTCCAAACGGATTGGGGCCACGCAGAGAAAAGGACGAAAAGGAGGATGCGGGAACCCCACCCATGTCTGCTCAAAACAGGGCAGAGTCAGAGCCTTGTCTCTGACCATAGCCACGTTCCCGAGAAAGCTGGAGACCAAGAAGCCCAGAGATCAAAGCGGAGGTGGGGATTTAGGCACTTGGATTTAGTTTAAAGGTCTCCTAAAGGTTTGAAGAATCCTAAAGCTGGGAGGCAGGACAGGGAGGAAGGCGACCAGGTAAGTCCTGATGACAGGGGGTGCCACCAAATAAAACGTGTAATTGTTCCGGAAGTTAGGGATGCTTCCATTTCCAGTGTTAATCTCAGAAAGAGCCGGCTATATGCAATGGGTAGATTTCACCCCAAAGGTAAACACTGCCACAACCTCTTCATGAAACACTTCTGCCTACTGAATTTTAGCCTACATGTTAGAGGATCTCGGGACTGCTGGCACAGTTCGAAAAGCATCCTGGCAAGACGGAAGCATGCCGTTGCTGAGTTGTTCTCATTCTGTGGTCTCTGAATCATTTTCTTCCTCTAAATACTGCTAAATCTTTGCTAGGTCTTTGGTTGGATAAAGCTATGTTGGTCTGGTTTTTATTGTATATTTAATTTTAGAAACATAATCTGGCTTGAGATCACTTCAGTAAGAACTGGGAAATTGTCTTTCTCTAATATTCTCTAAATTTTGTGAGTGTGTGGCTGTTATGATAATTTCACCCCATGGGTTTTTCAAAAGGTGGGAGATAAGGTGCATTCCGGATTGGTTTCATTCAGTTTAGGAGGTACTGAAGAAATTATATTCATCTTCTCATTCCAGTGGAAGAAATGCAGACTTGACCTCCTGTAGGAATCCCAATTTTTTTTTTAAGATTTTATTTATTTAGTAGACAGAGAGAGAGATCACAAGTAGGCAAAGAGGCAGGCAGGGAGAGAGGAGGAAGCAGGCTCCCCGACAAGCAGAGAGCCCGATGTGGGACTCGATCCGAGGACCCCGAGATCACGACCCGAGCCCAGGACCCCGAGATCACGACCCGAGCCTCTGCTCAACCCATTGAGCCACCCAAAGCGCCCAGGGATCCCAATTCTACCTGAACATGTGAGTGAGACCATCCCTGCCTAAAACTGAGCAGTATAGAATGTTGAGAACAGGATTTTGCATATGGATGGCTTTAAACTTTAACTTCTGAGACTCAATTTCATCACCTCTGAAAGGAGGAGAGTTTAATCAACCACGTTGGTTACTATGAGATGAGGAAGAGCTAATATCTGTAAAGCATGTAGCCAGTGCCTGGAATATAGAAACTCTTCTAAAATAATCATTATTTAGTTCATATCTAAAATGCCAATAATCCAATCCTTGCTTGAATAAACGCGATCATAATTGCCAATGGGATAAACAAAAGCAAAAACATCCTTTTGATCATTTCCAAAGGGGGAAGGGAGAATCTGGATGTGGTTGAAGGTGACTACCTGATTCAAACCTATAATGATCTGATCAGCAAACATTTATTAAGCGACTACTATGTCACAAGCATTGTTCTAGACAGTCAGACTACAGCAGTGAAGAAATTCTCTCCTTCTTAGGGCAGAAGATGGAACTTCAAAAAAATTTTTTTAAGATTTTATTTATTTATTTGACAGAGAGAAAGAGAAAGCACAAGCATGGAGAGGAGCAGAGGGAGAGGGAGAAGCAGGCTGCCCACTGAGCAGGGAGCCCAATGCGGCGCTCCATCCTAGGACCCTGGGATCATGACCTGAACAGAAGGCAGATGCTTTACCAACTGAGCCACCCAGGGACCCCAACAACTTTTTTTTTTATTAATTTCTTTTCAGTGTAACAGTATTCATTGCTTATGCACCACACCCAGTGCTCCATGCCATATGTGCCCTCCATAGCCCCAACCTCCCACCCCGCCTGCCCCTTCAAAACCCTCAGATTGTTTTTCAGAGTCCATAGTCTCTCATGGTTCATCCCCCCTTCCAATTTCCCTCAACTCCCTTCTCCTCTCCATCTCCCTATGTCCTCCGTGTTATTTGTTATGCTCCACAAGTAAGTGACAACTTTTTATGCCACTGTAGAGTTTTTTTTTGTTTCACCTTGCAGCCAGCCGAATGTATGTCCAAATGGAGACCCAAATACTAACTGATATTTTGAATGCCCAGCTATGGTCAGCCCACATCTCCAGCTTCCAGGGCTAGGGCTAACTGGGAGATCACGCTCTGGGTTTTGACCACTCTGTTTTCCTTAACTTTTTGTTCATATAAGGACACTCCTTACTCTGATGCTATGTTTTGTATTTATTCACTCAATAGTTAGCCTCCTTCTCCCAGTCTCAAAACATGACTGGTTAAACTGGTTTCCAAATCAAAAGGTGGAGGACGCAATATTATCCAAGTGACTCATCACAGTAAGTCTCAGCTCTCATTCTACTGGGATACCCAGATAACCAAGAATAGAACACAGGTATTATCTTAACATCTCAGCAAAGAGTGACAAAGGGCAAGGAAACACCAATTAGCAAACACCTATTACAGGTTGGATTCAGTATTTGCCACAGAGCTGAGAATAATCCAAGGACGTTCCAGGCAACACATTACACTAGCACAAATCTCTGTCCTCGCGGAGTTCACATTTGAGTCAAGGGAGGTAAATAAAGTAAACAGACAATCAAAGAGTTGTATATTCACACACACACGTGCATATGAGAGAGTTCAGGGAGCTGGAACACCATGAGAGAAACACCATCAGGAAGGGACATAGGAAGTGTTGGGTGGCACCTTCCATGTTGGTGGCCTCTTGGCCTCAGCGCCCCTGTCAGTAAGGTGAAGGTTCTTTCACCACTGGCATTCTCTGAGACTGTGACACGCTCCATCCGCTGATGGAATGACTCACTGTGAAATGCTTCCCAAAGGTACTCACTTGAGAATGAATGACAGTCTCTTGTCAATGGATGAAAGGCATTCCCGCCAGCATTAGCTCACTTTGCAGGTCACTTCTCCTCTTAGTGGCTCCTTGTAACACCATTTTCTTCTTCATGGCACTAGTCACAGTTGCTGTTTTATATTTGTGTTATTAATCACCTTTGATCAAGTTCTGCTGCCCCCACTGTCTGTTTACACTCACAACTACTGCAGCAGCTCACATGGTGCATGGTGCCCAGTACACGCTCAACAGAATCATGGTTGAGTGAATGAATGAATGAATGAATGAATGAGGGAATGAATGCCCTCTATCTCATCTTCACTACTTCAATTCTAAAGGCACTGTACGTTTTATTTCTTCTTTCATTCTGTCATTGGGTGCTCCACGGACATTTCCCAAAGACTGCTTTGCAAAATGCGTGCTTTCAAACCCAGAGGACCTAGGCACATGTTCATTCGTTTTCCAGACAGAGTCAAATTTTGTTTACATACCACGGGATATGTGAGCCAAGGCGGAGATAATGAATTTGTATGCAGTAAACTCTGAAGACTTCCTGACAGGGAATGGACTAGAACCTAAGCATGCACACATACACACACACACAAATTTCCTCTATTATTTATAAAGGGGAAGGTGAGTGTAGAGGCCAGATTTATGTCCTGCCTCAGGCACCAGCTGTCTTTCTGCAGCCTCTAAGCATCTCTCCACAGACCCTTCTACACAGAGTCGATAATCATCAGGGCTATCCTGAAATGCAGATACCTCAGCTTTTGAGGAGACAACGGAGCCACGAGAACAACCAGAAGCATTACGTGGCAGGGGATGGCTGGACTACGTGGAGTCATTACATCTGGAAAGAACTAAAAAAAGACTGGTCATTTGGCAACTGGTATCATAAGGACATCCAGCTCAAACCCTTCTGGCGTATTCAGACATGTATTTATTATTTATTCATCTTTCTGAAAATCCTCTACAATGCAAGTAATTTTCTATGTGTCAACAGTAAGTACTTACTATCCCACAATGTAGGTTTGGCCATTCCCCACCAACTCTACAGTGACATTCGCAATCCTGAAGAGCCACTCTGGGTGTTGTGATATTAAGGCACCCAGACTTGATAGCCCCTGGTTGGTGGCTAGAGTGGGGTTCTGGGGTCCCAGAAGCCAGTTTGGGGCAAAAAATACCATAGGTCTGCCTCCACCAGCCCTCTTATGATGCTTCGATTCTGACAGGTGGGTTGTTACACAAAGGTAATTGACATAACATCTGGGAAAAAGTCCAGACTCAGACCTTCATTGTTTTCCAACAACAAAGGCAAAAATCAAACAACCATAAAATTCCCCCCCAAATCGCCAGTGCTATTTTTCCCTGCTAACAAGAAAAACAGGGTGACAGGAAAGACAAACCTTTTTCCAGCAGCAAGTTTTAAGAGGCAATCATTACAGAGAGACTTACGTTAGGGACATGGGACAATGGAGGGGGGAGGGACTCTTCAGTGGTGTTTTTACCGAAGATATAGAAACATGCTTTATCTAGTCATTTCTTATATGGCCCCTCAATAAAAGGAAAGGACAGCCTCTTAAATAGCCACTCTCTGGAGACATTTTTACGGGTGTGAGAGTAATGGTGAGACCTCTAGCTGTGGGAGATCTGACTTGATACAGGATGAGTCTGCTGATCCTGAAATGGACAGAACAAGGCCACACTTCCTGCCTCAATTACTGGGTGAGTCCTCAGCGGGGCTGATGACAGGAGTTGGTTCGTAGTGGTTCCAGACACAGAGGTCAGGTGGAGATCTGGACTCTAAGAATCAGGCTTCTTAGGGGCCGTACTCAATGCACAGATGTCATTCTTTTCTCCTTCCCCCTCTAAGCCTTTTACCTCTTCCACCATCACTGTGATTAAATGTTCTCCTTTGTCTAAACACAAAATTGCTTCTAAATGTGTCTCCAGAGAAAGCAAGTCACTGCCCTGATGCTGGAGTCTTGCTCCAAAGCCAGCAACCTCCAAGGCTTGACCTGGCTGGGTGTTTGGAGACTGAGTGTTCTCTCGGGTTACTGGACCAAAGAAATCAAGTTTATCCCATTCATTACAATCACTGTGCTCTCCCCTCACTGGAAGCTGTCACATAGAGAAGTCTACAGTGACTGAGTCTCAGTTGGTCAGACAGTCCTTGAAGTGGGGAACTGTGTCCCCTAAGATGATATGTTGAAGTCCCAAGCTTGGGTACCTCTGAAGGTGACCTTCTTAGAAAATAGGGTCTTTAGAGATGTAATCAAGTCAAGATGAGTTTGCACTAGATTTAGGGAGACGCTTATGCAATAACTGTGGTCCTTATAAGCAGAGGGAAATTTCAGCCCAGAGACAACACGGGAGAATACCAAGACCGGAGTGCTGCAGCAGTAAGTCAAAGAACACCAGCGATTACTCGCAACCACCAGAAGCTAGAAAGAGGGGAGGAAGGATCCTGCCCTAGGGCCATCAGAGGAAGTATGGCTTTGCAGATATCCTGATTTCAGGATTTTAGACTCCTGAACTGAGAGAAAACTCTCCCAAGAGAGTAGGTTTCAGTTATGTAAAGCAAGTCTGTGGTACTTTGTTACAGCAAACCCAGCAAGCCACAGTCCCTGAAGTGCCCTCGAAAAATAACCAGAGAGATGCAAAAAAAAGAAAAAAGGGAGAACTAGAAGCGTCTGAGTTTACAAAGGATTTCTATTTTTCCAAGCCCATGACTGTCTGGAGATCTGCATGATCCCGTAAAAATAACTGTGTTACTAGCGGTGATGCTGTAACCTCACCAAGTAGTCTTCTGCCCGGAGATCGGGAGAGCTAGCCTGTTTCAAGTCTCAGGTTTGTCTCAGAAAGGGCGGCCTCCTCATGCTTCACTTCACCAGAAAACAACCAGGACGGCATTATCTCTACTCACCTCTCAAGGGCATCCTGAGGTTCTGTATCTCTGTAATGTTTGTCCAAGAAACTGGGGCTTCGTGGAGGACTGTCACGGGCTGAATATAAAGTGTGTTATTATCCCCCAATCCTTGGCAATTCTTTGTCACTTTCCTTTTGAGAAGAAAATTGTACTTACCCAAAGCATTTCATTACCACCTGAACTGTCTGTTTGATATAAATTTAGAAACCTAAATTTATATAATCCCACAGCCAAATGCGTTAGACTTGGGAGCCCGGGGCACCTGTAATATTGCTATTGCAAAAAATAAATGTTGGCATGTGGCCTTGCCTGACTAGTCAGTCTAAACCAGATGGAATCATCTCTATTTAGAGAGGCCCCTTCAAACTATTTTGTGGGACACTTTGCCTATATTTGCATACATTACCTATAACAATTAGCTTATGCCAAGTAGATCTTAGAACCTTAGTAAGAAGTATACTACCATCGATCCGAATATTTGCGTTTTCTTCTTGAATGCTGCTCTGAAAAGCTAAGTCCTATGTAGGAAAGATGGGACCTTCTCAACTGGCTGAGGATATATGCTGAATGCATATCTACAGCTGGAAAGCCCAGGAATATTTCAAGTAACACCTTCAACAGCACTTTGGAGGGGACAAGGAAAGCTTTTAAGTTAGATTGTGCTCCTTTCTATTAGGCTCCTGTACTCTTTTTTCCCAATCCCTAATCTCTCAGGAAGGGGATGTATTCCTACATGATAGTATCAGTCCCATGTTTGGCACATGCGTGGTATCAGTCTCCTCAAACATAAAGTGGGAAAATAACACCTAGCTCCTAGGAATGCCAAGGGCCTTAAAATAGCTAATTCTGTTAAAGAAGTTAACATGATTCCTGACACGTTTGATGAGTTTGATAAAAGTCAGGTGCTAAAGAGGAAGTAATGGAGGAGGAGAAGAAGAAAGTGGTCATGGTGGGGGTGGGGGTAGTCATCCTAGGCTCTAAGGTAACGCCAGGACACCAGTGAGACATGACTAGTAGAAAAGAATGCAGTGGAGGTAGCAAACTGGATTCGGCATTGAAGTATTTCTGTTGAATTCTCTGGACATATCAAGAATATGAGCCAACCGATCAACAGGCCAGATGGTCCCTCTTCCAGCTATGCCAGCAACCCCGAGTGGAAAACCGAACGGCATCAGGGCCATGTGGTCTAAGTCACGCTGGCACTGCCAGCCCCACCATCCACTGCGGTAGGTGGAAGGGTGGCCCCCTCAGTGTGTCTGTGTCCTCATTCCAGGAATGTGTGCCTATGTCACATTATACAACAAAGGGGAGTGAAGACGTCCCCTTTGGGGACATCAATTAAGGTTGATCAGCATCTAGTCTCAAAATAGGGAGCATGTCCCAGATTATCCAGGTAATCTTGAATATGATTCACAAAGATCCTTGAATATGAAAGAGAGAGACGTAAAAGTCAATGTCCACGTGAGATGATGTCAGAAAGACTTGGTCAGTGGTTGCTGGCTTTAAAGATGGAGGAAGCTATGAGTAAAGGAATCAGGGTTGGAAGCTGGACAAGCCAAGGAATGGTATCCCCCATCACCTCTATAAAGGAACTCAGTCTTACCAACACTTGGATTTGAGCCCAGTGAGACCTACTTTGCACTTCTGACTTCCAGAACTCTAAGATAATAAATTCATGCTGCTTTAAGCCGCTCAGTTTGTGATGCAAGTGCTGCAGCCGTCATATGTACAACTGAGCACTACATCCGTCAGTAATCAGACTGAACTATATACCAGCCAACCCCAGCCCCAGGGCTGTGTTCCCTCAGTAAACCCAAAAATAGTTTATCAGAGAATGATCCTTCTACAGAAAGAAACAGCAGATCTAAGAGGATTGAAGTTCTTGACCAAGGGAATCCTTGTGGGGCAGAAACTTGGATCCTAGAGCCCCTTTCTCCCTGCAGACTCCCCTGGAGCTGCCCTCTGCCCTCTTTTGGAGGCTGTTTAAATTGATCTGAGTGGATCGCACAGAGCAGATGGGGAATGAGAGCTGATGGGGAATGACTGTCCCTAGAAAGTCTGAGCTCCCCATCTCAAGGACTCCAGTTCACAGAAAGTCTCATGGAGAGGTTCCCCTTCCTGAGGGTTTCGGCAGACATGTGAGGACAACCCCATTAATGCCAAACCCTCATTTCAGATATGAGATAGGAGAATACTTTACAAATGACCACGTAAATGTAGGTGTTGTTGGTATTGTTGAAGGCCAAAGTACTCTTAAGGGATATTTTTATTATAATAGTACCAGAGACTGTGGGTATGAAGGAGATTATGTATTTTATTAATTAGTAAAAATTTATGCTTTTAGTAATACCGTTAATTATTAAAATCTCTGTCTTGGGGGCAAACAGCTAATGTAAGGCTATAAAATACCTATATGACATGACCCTTTTTCTATCTCCACAGTTCTGCTTTAGAAGTCTGCTTCACTTTATACTGGGATTCTATAATTAATAGTGATTTTGACTCCAAGGGAACATCTTAGAATATTAAGAGTAGGGTAAGTCTTAGGGGAAATTTGGGATGAGTTATTTACACACAGACATACCCAACACCACGTCTATCTGAATACTTGCAGATCCTCTCCTTCCCTCCTGTCACTCACCCCTTACCCCCACCCCAACCCATACCACTGTATTTGCAAATTTTATAGTGACCATTATAAGGTTTTTCAGAGGTCTATACACAATACCATAATAACATGCTCTTTGAATAAATAGACCGCTATTTGTAGCGTGCTTAATAATGTCATTACATGGACAATATGCATTTGCTACATGCCATGTTAATCATGAAAATTTACATTTGCATGACCCACTGAACTGTCAAGGATGCTACTAGTGAAAGCAGATCAGTAAGAAACTATGACTGACCGAAGTTCCACCCAACTGTCCCTGGGCTGAGGAGATGAATCTCTAAGACCACTTCTAACCTCCTGAGGCATGTCACACCTTGGTTTTGGAAGGTCTGGGATATACAGTAAACTATAAGACAATGGAAAGGTAGCATGGCTGAGCTGTTAAGCAAAGGGCTCTGGAGCCCATCCCATCTGTGCCATTTCTAGCTCTGTGCCCTTGAACAAGTTCCTCACATGTACCTCAGTATTATTATTTATAACACAAGCATGAGAGTAACAGCATCTCCTTATTGAGTTATTATGAGAATTATAACTGTAAAATACTTAGAGCAGTGCCTGGGGTACGGTGAGTCTTCAGTGAATGCTTACAGCCAAAAGGCTTGTGTTCAAGTCCTTATACGCTGAGCCTAACCTCCAGCAGACTGTTTTGCCTCTCCGGGCCCCAAGATCGTTGTTTGTAAGCGGACAAATATGCGTAAAGCTGTCTCCTTGTTAGAACTCCCCATCTCGGTTCTTCGGGAGTCCTATATGTGTTTTCCTAGCACTCACCCCATTTTCTCTAAAAGGTTTTGGAAAGTGTGTTGGTTTGATGATAACTATACTGTCACCCAAATATCTTTGGCATTTTAATGTCCAATGAATCTGGTCACCAGGAAGTCATGGTTGCCCTTGTGAGAGCTGTTTTGGAGGGTGGTCAGGACAGAAGCCAAGTGCAGACCATCTCCGAATGAAGGTGCAGGACTGCAGAGGGTGAACCTGGATTCCAGAGCCCCAGCATCTCTGATGATTCAGGTAGAGACGTAAAAGAGGAAAGCAAGGCACAAGCTAGAGAAGAATGCAGCTGAAGAAGTGAGGCTTGTGTGTTTGCTAAGATGGAGATAGATGCAAAGCAAGGCATCAAGACAAAGCTCAGAAACAGGAGAGAAAATGGGTGATTAATGGAGTGAGACGCCAGAGGTTGGAGAGCAAGTGCAGGATCTTAGACCCTCTCGTCAGGAATCAGTGGACTCTACAGTGACAACTGGATGATTTGGCTGAGCTCTCTGATTTCAGTGATGCCCACAAAAGAGATAAGCCCATATGAAAGTCCAGGCTATCCCTAGTTGATTTCTGTCCTGCGTTTGGTGAAGAAATAAAAGCAAAATGATAGAGATTGATTTCAGGTTTCAGGAGGCCTGGATGGGTTGATACTATAATTACTTTGGGAGTCCTCGGGGCAGAACTGCTAGAATGGACTTCTGAGTTATCTTACAGGACTGTCACTCCCCATGGGGCCCAAGCCAACCCACCATCTCCAGGAAACATGCTCACCAGGTTGATCTGCAATTCCTACAACGCTGCAAGTCCCTTCATGAAGTGCTTCTAAGACGGACTGAAGAGGCCCCACCTCTACAAATACTGATTTCAAGATTGCTCTTCAGACTATAGGTCTGCTGGTGTCCCAGTTTCTTCGGGGTCTCTCCAGCTCACTGCGTCATCAGAGAGAACTGAGTCTCTTGAACTTGGCTACTGATTGTTCTAGCATTGCTCACTGCTGACTTTTCAAAGCCTTCCTATACCCACTCATCTTCATGGCCTAGATAGCTAACAGACCCATTCCTTCACTGATTTGTTCACCACAAAGTATATGCCAGGCACTGTGCTGGGCCCTAGAGACTCATAGATGAAGAGTCCTCAAGGAGATCAATGTCCAGTGATCATTCCTCCCGGAGGAACAAGCTGTCAAGACCAAGAACCATGACAATTTCCCAAAGCGCACCATTGTCTCCTTGGTACACCACTGTCTCCTTGCCTTTCATATGCTTTACTCTGTCCTTGGGCAACCTGGTCATGAAGAAGTCTTTGACTTTACCTCCTCTCCCCACAAGTTTCTAACCCCCTCCTTATATTGGTTAGTTTATTTTATGTCACAAATAATAGAAAAACAAATATAGCTAATTTAAATAGTGAATAAATAATTTGTTTCTTATAATGAGAAGTCCAGAGGTAAAGGAGACCCCCTGGTTGCCTGAATCCAGTGCCTCAGGCTGTTTCTTTGTTAGTCATTCTGCTCTATTCTCTTTGTATGGAGTATTTATTTTCAGGTTTAAGGAAGCAAAATGGCTGCAGTATTTTTCAAAGATCAGAAAGCGTGAGAAGATACTCTCCACATTTTCCAACACATTTTCCCTTACATACCAATGACCTGAAGTGGACCATGAGGCCATGACACTATCAATCCTCATGGCCAGAAGACAGCCAAGTAATCATCGATTTAGGCCTGAGCAGCCCACACCAATTACTGCGGCAGGCCAATCAGATTTCCCTGATTAATTAGGCAAATCAGAGGCTATTACTGGAACTGGGGATGAGGGCAAACCTGAAAACTTCATAGCTTCCCTATAAAGGGGGGAATGCAGAAGGGATGTCAGCTGATCACTGGCTGATGACCTAGCACAGGAGGATGGGAATATTGACTGTTGCTTTGACCTTGACGGGAGTAGAAAACACCTGTCTCTATCCTAGATGCAAACTATCCACAAGATCCAGGTCACAGGGCCTTATGGATGCCAGACCCGCCCTCGGACAGTCCCTTCCCTTGCAAGCTCTCATTCTCAAAGGTATCTGGTATGTTTGCTTCAAGTACTGCTAATAGGCAAACCCGGAACATAACTGAATTTGCAAGCTGTTCTATTTGTCTGCTGGTAGACTGGCCTCTGATGATGGAAAGAAATGCTTTCCACATCACCTCACTGGAAAGGTCAGTTTAAGTCTATGTCACACACTATTTCTCATAGGGCAAGGAGACAATCTCGGAATTGTCCCACATCCTTTGACTTATTTTGTGTAAATGTTAAAGGAAAGCCTCCTTCCTGGAAAGCAACATTTTCTCATTACAGATGGCTAAAGCCAAGATTATGGGATTTCTTGAAAAGAATCTACGGACAATAAGACAGAGCTCAAGACTCTGGGTGTGCCATCCAGCTTTGCCAGTGGACTGGAGGTTCACTGGCCAATGGAGGGAAAGTAGAAAGAACTCTATAGCAAGAAGCAGAAAGGCTTCCCAGGGAATAATATGTGCCTCGGCTTATTTCCCAAAATAACATCATCTGCTTTGCTCTTAAAAGGGGCCCTATGTGGGGAAAAGCCTTCAAGCTATGGGGTTTAAAATACAGTCCCAGATTATCAGAACAGGAGGCGCTTTTGGAAAAAACTAAGCCAAGCAAAGTTATGAAGCTCTTCCAAGATGATTTCTATAGGGAAATAAATTTGGAGGAGTCAGACATGAAAAAAAAAAAAAAGAAGAAGAAAGAAAGAAAAAACAACCAGAAATGTCATCTGGCAGAGCCAGAATGTAATGGTGGGCCAGAACTTTGAACCATGGCGTTGGCACCAAGAATGGGTAATGATGCTCGAACAACAGGTGGCTGAAGGTCATTTCAGTCAGAGTTAGAAATCTTAGGCTCAGACACAAGGCCAACTCCAGAACCAATGTGGGTGGCGGGAACGTGAGGCATTTTGCCAAGTGGCCTTGCTGGGTGCTAATATCTGCGTGTTTTCCGTCCCAGTTCTGGCAATGCAGGTTTCTTCAGGGCATTTGGTATTTACAGTCCTGAAAGCGTCCACCCAGAGTACAGGGGGAACGAGAAGAATGTGTAGGTCACTGAGCGCTTAGTTTGTGTCTGGCCTCACTGCTTACTATGCGTTCCTGGGCCCCCTCCTCTCCGTCCTACACACACACACACACACACACACACACACACACACAACTTTGATTCATTATGTTGGTTCCTTGTCCCTGAGTCTGTCCGGGGATCTGTGTCACCATCCCAAATATCCTGGGCTCATCCCAGCAAAAGGGCTAAAAGAATGACCCTCTCTGACTCTCTCACTGAAGACAGGCGGCCTTGGTCTTCGTCGCTCAGGAAGCCCAGGACTGCCTCTTCCCCCTCAGTCATTTCAAGAACAGTTCTGAGCATCTGCGATGTATAAGTACCCTGTCCGACTGGGGTTCCAGGGAGTGGAGTACAAAAGTGTTTACCAAGGAGCAAGAAATAAATAAACTCTATGCCTACTCGACTCCAACATGTGGGAAAAAAAAATGGTATTTGCCTTAGAATTAGTTTTGGGGACATCAAAGAAGGAGCAACAATACATCTGACTTCTCTGAAAAAGAGGCATTTGGGCTGCACCTTTAAGGTCATGCAGGGTCCTGACTGTACCCCTAGAGGCTTCAGGAAGAGTGGGAGCAAAGGCCCCTGGACGACCGTGCCGAGCAGCGAGCTTGCCTGTCCCTGGGGAACGGCAGCCTGTCTGGCATGGACCTCCAGGAGAACTCTGGGAAGTAGGAAACACGCTGCCCTTGGAGAGACTGGCTTTCACCATGCCTGCATTTTACACCTGGCTCAAGAAAGTCCTCAGCAAAAATCAGAGCAAGTGGCTTTGTCTTGCTTGCTGAGGACTTGTGTAGCTGGACAGGAAACCCCTGAAGGCTCCCCTGTTCCACTGGATTCCACTCGTTATAGGCTTCCTGCGAGCGGATGGCCAACCCTCGTGTAAGCAGTGCTCTGGGTGCTTCCTTCACCCGGCACCGCCTCTGAATAATTAGCAGGATTCATCTTCTGTCCTCACTGCCAACCTTCATCTCAGCTCCTGTGCACCCCTCCCAGCAGGGCCACCTCCGCTCCCCAGCCACGCTTCCTACAGCAGCTAGAAGAGGGACCTTTTTGAAAATCAGTCCTGGCCATGTCAATCCCCAACTGAAATCCCTTTCAGGACTCCCTGTTGGACACAAATAACTAATGAACAAGTTCTGTGTGTTCAGAGAGAGGGAGGCAAAGAAGTGGAACATCCAAACGGTCTGGAAGTCCCAGAGAACTTCCAGTCAAATCGATGTCTGGCCTGAACAGTAGAGAACGATGGGGAAAAGGACCGCCGGGCAAAGGGCAACCGGGATGGGTGCTCTAAACGGGGAAAAGCAGGAGCAGGGACGTGGGGCCGGGGAGCACCCCCACTCAGGAACTCCATGCACCCAGAAACACTGTAGCTGCGGCTAAAGGGGGAAAGAGAGCAAAAGCTTGGCTCAGGAGGGAAGCAAGTTTGGTGGGTATTGAGGAGGACGCGGATTGCATGGAGCACTGAGTGTGGTGCAAAAACAATGAATACTGTTACGCTGAAAAGAAATTTAAAAAAAAGGAAGGAAGCAAGGCTCCTGCCCTGTTAAGGTCACAGGATTCCAAGACTGCTGCGGCTGCATCTCAGGCGCGCTGCTGCAGACGCGCTCCGGCGAGGGTGGCTCGCCTCTCCCTCAGCCTCCCTTCCCTGCCGCCTCCTGACCTCAAGGCTTTGAACGTGGGATTCTCAGGATCACATTCGTGCCCTTGCTTCATTGCGATCTGACCCCGCAGTGCTTCTCTCTCCTGTCTCCGGCCTTTTCTGTATTTGATCACACATTCCTCAGAGATGGAGGTGGAGGAAAGGCCTTCCTTGAAGACGAGGGCATTTGTTGTACAGAAAGGGGAATGAAGTCCTATTTCTTGGTAGACCCGGGCTGGTGAAAAACACTTCTGAGAGCCCGAGGTAGAAGTGTCTATGATTCATGGAGTAATGTCAGAGCCCATCATAGGAGCCTCCCAGGAAAAGAATCGTGAGGGAACTTGAGCTCCAAGGACAATTGTTCTGTAATGGGTTTCAGCACTTCAATGCCATGGGCTTTCAAGATTCGGAAGAAAAGATTAAACCCCAAGGGTGCAGGAAAACAGTCTCCGTCTATTTGTCAGAAAGAATAAGTCCATCTCCACCTCCCACCACCCCTACCTACACACACCGGCTTTCAAGAATGACCTCTACCCAGGCCTGGTAGGGCCTTTGTTCAAGTTCAGTCCAGCCGCTGTCTTGGCGTTTCTGTGATCCAACTGTACTTTACGCATTTCAGCAGACTTTCTGCAAAGCTCCTACCTGGGCAGGGAACTAAGCTAGCGGCCGAGGAGACAGGAACAGATGACACCCATTTGAACACCCTAGGAGTTCAAATCCTAATTGCAAGAGCCAGACTCGGACACATCATTAGGTTATAGAAGAACGGTTCTGAAAGCAGGTTAAAGCCATGGTGTGGGAAACAGCATCCATCCTCCCGCTCTGGACCATGCAGAGGGCTGGAATCCAGTTCAAGAATCACCTCCTCCAGGGGGCCCAACCTCCACGTCCAGCATTCGGAGCCTGATTTCTCCCTGGGGAAGAGAACACAGGTTCTGGAGGAGGGAGTTCCAAATACACACAGAATGAGGTGCAAAGGCCTTGCCGCAGGTCTCTGATCACACTTAAAGTCTCCTGATCACAGTGAAAATCCCAGAGTCTTAGAGTCCCTGGGTGGTACAGTCGGTTGGGCATCCAACTCATGGTTTCAGCTCCTGATCTCAGGTCCTAGGATCAAGCCCCACATCGGGCTTCAAGCTCAGTGTAGACTCTCCTTGAGATTCTCTCGCCCTCTCCCTATGCCCCTCCTGCTTGTGTTCTCTCTCTCCCTGCAACGGCCCTCTCAAATAAATACATGAATCTTAAAAAACAAAAACCAAAATCACCTAGGAAAGGAAAGCCAGGAATTCTAACCTAGGTCCTTAGGCCTTACTGCAACACTCCCTGCCTTGCATTTGGGCAAACTGCCTCCCGAAATACACGTGCACATGCACCCGCAGAGAAGCCCAGGACCTGGCAATTCCTGGACAAACAATCCTACCCAATGACTAATGAAGGCTACTGAATGTCCTACGATTCCCACCATTTCCAGCAAGTCTGCTACACACACCAGGGCCGGCAGAACCAAGTGGCTCAAGCAGAGGGCTTGGAGGCAGGCTGCTGCCATTGTTCCTTCACCTAATCGCCAACCTCCTCTCGCTCAGCTTCCTGGTTCACAAAATGGGACGACAACAATAAAACTTTACAGGGTTGTGATAAGAAGTGAATGAATTAAAACAGATCAAGCCAAGGGATGGAGCCTGGGACATACGTGGACTCAGTGGCAGTCAGGAGACACCGGGCAAGCCCTCTGCACACGTTAGTCTACTTCATGAGATGGCCCTAGAGAGTAAGGAGCCTCCCCCTCATATTTCAGGTGAGAAAGCTAACACACTGAAAGCTTAAATCACTTGTCAAAGGTTAAACAACTGGAAGAAAATGGGAGGAACATGTTGACCTGTTCTATGCTAGAGAACCACGATCCCTAAGAACCCAGCAGATACGTGGGTCTGTGTTCTGTTTACTGGCAGACGAGGACATGAGGTTTGTGTGATCACACGTGATCAAGAGCTCTGACCCATCTCAGACGGAAACATCCAGCAGAGGTGTGCGCTGGTATCCACGTCCCACATAGTCACTCTTCAGATGGATTTCATGCTTTTGAGGCTTCTTTTGCAAGTCTGAGCGAAAGAAAACACCATTCTGGTAGCCCTAACAGGAGAAGGACTCAGGAAGAAACTCCCATGAGCCTCTGCTTCTGTGTGGTTTTTTTTTTTTTTTTTTTTCTTGAAAGCCTAAGAGAGTTTGGGTAACTCGGTTCAAAAACGCCCCCAGTCTTCATCCCCATGTCAACACTCTCTCCAGTCATCTGGTATTTACTCTTCATTAGTCATGAAAGAGTCAGCAAGCCCCATTCGGCATGCTTACCTGAACATCTGGAACAAAAAGCATGTCAAATGCATTCATTTGAATGTGCACATTTCAGGTCATGGATTTATGGTTACCTGTCTTGTAACGCCTCAAGAGCTTCAAGCTGGT